>NW_028327177.1:144149175-144489034 GCF_987537825.1 Furipterus horrens
GTCAGCGACAGGGCAGAGGGGCATCAGTCACTGCAGCTGGTCTGGCCTCGGCCTCCGGGTGTGGCTGCCTTTCCGGGCCTGGAGCTGAAACACAACCAGAGCCTGAGACGCTGTCTCCGGGGAGGTCACCCGCTGCCCCTGGCTGTCAGATGCTGGGCCAGTTTGTTCGGCGATCCCTCTCAGTTTCCCTATCCCGCTCGCCAAGGAACTTCCCCAGCTTCTTCCTGTCCTGCCTCCTTCTGACAGTGACACCCTGGGCTGCAGAGCTAGATGTCTGCTCATCGGGGAGCGTCTGTGTCTTTACATCCCTCAGGGAGCAGAGGCCAGGAGCTCTGCCCCCTGCGCAGAGTCCATGGTGAGGCCGGCTTGCTCCGACACCGGCCCCAGGGACGGAGGCGTCTTGTCTATGTGTGTAGTGAGGTTCCCCTGGGCTAGTCCCAGCCTCCAGTGTCCTGGAAGGGAGTGTCTGTCAGAAGACAGGTTCCAGCCAAGACCACCTCCCCGACTTCCAGATCTCAGCTCGATCCTCACCTCCTCCAGGAAGCCCTCTGCCCCTCCCCCCAGATTTCACCGAGCTTCAATCAGGCATCATTACTGCGATGGTCTCTGCCCGTCGCTGCTCCTGAGCTTCACCCTGAGACGTGTTTGCCACGCATGTGCAGCCTCGTCCGTGTTGGACCGACCGCACTCGGCCCCGGCTGCTCCTCAGCCTTGTCCTTCCTCCCAGCCTGCCTGGCTCGGAGCTGTTCAACAGTGAAATATTGAGAAATAACCGAACTGCAACCTGATGAAGCCACGCTCTCCGGATCTGCCCTCAGCTACCAAATTTCTTGTACTTGGCTCCCAGATGTCCATGCCCAGAGTCTTGGGCCGTGACAGCGTCCGGTATGAACTGGTGAGAATCTGCTTCACGCGGCAGCCCTCCCCTTTTCTCCATCGGGGACCATAACACAGAGCATGTTGGCCCGTCCTCCCTCAGCCCGGCGCTTGTTCGTCTGGCCATTTGTGGGACGGGCCCACTGGATGTTACGTCTGCTGGCTCCCCTCCCCCCAACAGCCGCGACTTCCATCCCCCCCGTCACCACCCCTAATGACGGGGAGGCAGGCAAACGGGACCGAAAATCCTGAGAACAGTTTCTCTGCGGGCTGCGTCCTCTGGGGGCCTCCTCAAAGCCCCCACGCCCCGGGGTCTGCGGGGACAGCTGGGGGGCCAGCCCTCACGGTCGCCAGGAATGCAGGCCACTCTGCATGTGGGTGGTATCCTTGTCCCTGGGGCACCGCGGGGACAGCACCCGGTCCCTGTTCGCTCAGACGACACCTGTGTTTCAGCAAATGTCAGGGGTCCCTGTGCTTTGGCAGGACAGACGGCACCCCCTCCAGGGCCGTCCCACGGGGCCGCTGGGCCGGGGCCAGGGCGGATTTCCGGAGGAGGCAGGTCGTGAATCAGGCTCGCCGCTGGCAGCTGCTTTCTGGGTTCGGTTTCATTTCTTTCGTGATTTTTCCTGAGGCCCATCCGGCCTTGCTCAACTAACTGGCTTAGCAGATCAGCTCAGTTCAGAAGCCACCGTCTTTCCACGGCTTCAAAGGTCCCTTCATGCGATTCCTGAGGAGGACAAGGGGGGAACACACTTCTCCCAGGTGTTAAATTCTCCAAGACGGACTCGAGTGAGAAAGGGGGGAAGTGACAGCAAAGGACACCAGGCGTAATTTTAGCCACACTCAGAGGAAGGAAGGGAAACGAAGAGGAGGACGCGGCTGTTCCCCTGACGCAAACGTCACGTTCTCTGGACACCCAGG
Organism: Furipterus horrens; assembly: GCF_987537825.1. Taxonomy (NCBI): domain Eukaryota; kingdom Metazoa; phylum Chordata; class Mammalia; order Chiroptera; family Furipteridae; genus Furipterus; species Furipterus horrens. Next base: position 144,150,973 of record NW_028327177.1, read on the forward strand.
AATGGCAGTATTTACGTGGCAGAGGACACTGAGCATCTGTGTCCAACATGCGAGGCAAGACCCAGGCCCAGTGGCACAGACTCCGTTTCCCTCCCAGAGACGCCGCAGCCGTCCACGGTGGAGGGACAGGACCTCGGGTCGGCCTTTTGAGGCATCATGTTTGAGTAACAGTTCCCAGACCTTCGCCGTGCTCCTGAGGGCGGCCCAGGTTCAGCTGCATAGAACACACTCACACATACACACACACGCGTCCACAGGCAGAGATCTGTGCTCCGCCGAGGAGGGTTCCGGAGCCAGGCGTCCGCGGCTCCCCGGGCAGTTCTCGCTTCCTCTTGCGCGCCCTCCCGGATGGGACCGGGCGGCTTTGACTTGCCTGGAGCTCGTCCACACGGTTCACGGTTTCCAATCCCCTCCCCCCGCAAGAGATCCTGGAAATTAAAGTGAAGGGTCTTGGGCTCCGTGAGGCTAAGTTTTCTTCCAGCTGAAAAGACGTGTCATTGAGCAGGAGGGACAGGCGCCTTCGTCCTGAGTGTGTGGCTGGACGATCCCCCGTCGGTGCCCCCGCCCTCCCCGGCGGCCCCGTCTCAGCTCAGCGCTGCGCTCCTGGCGGGGCCGTCCTTCCACCAGGGCGTCTTCGTGGACTGTCCCTTCCTCCTTTCTGCCTCCGCTGTTCACTCATCGGTCTCATCACATCCGCTCTTTCGTTTCACGCTGACGGAAATGATCCTTAGTCAGGGTCAACATAGCATGAGGAGACTTGGGGTGCTTAGGTTAGAGAAGGACAGCGAGGGGGACATGATAGTGAGCTGACATGAACGAATTCAACAAAATCGTGACCTATTTTCAGGGCCAGGTCTTGTTCCAAACACTCCCACGTTTCCTTCCTGCCGCCGAATTCTCCCAACGACCACGGGCCGGGCCGCTGCCTCCAGTTTACAAATGGGGACACCAGGGCACGCGTTCGGGGGGCTTGTGGAAGTGCTGAGTCAGCAGGCGAGCTGCAGGCAGCCCCGCCCCCGCGCCGTCTCTGCAGGCCTTCAGGCTCTCCGCGGTCCACGGATGCTTTCACGCCGACGACACGGATGTTCCCTGCATGGCCCACGGCATCGCCAGCATTTTCGGTAGAGCTTAGGGAGCGCTGTGAGCACGTCATCTAGTCTAGAGTTTGAGCCTTTCTTTCTGAACAAGCGCCCAGTGGAGAACAAGAGTCCTGATGCCAATGGCCCGGCGTTCGGGGGGTTAATTGGAACTGCCGGCCTGGAGGGCCAGGGGGACCCCCTGCAGCCCCCAAAGGGTGACTTCTGCTCTTAGCTGGTCAACAAAAAGGAAAGGAGAGACGTTTGTAATGTGTGTGATGGAACTACGTCACTGCCTTTTAAATCAAAAAGGCAAAATATAATTCAGGATCTTAAAAGTTTTAGTCTTTACACTAAGAATGGAGCATCTGGAGTCACGGAGGTTTTTGTTGAGGTCTAATTCAAAACTAAACAACGGTAATGAGAGACTCCAAATTACGTTTTCAGTCTAAATACAGGTTCCGGCTCGGACCGTCTTGCGCTGAAGTTGAAATCTCTTTTCGGGGGGAAGGGCGAGTGCCAGACACCCCCCTCCTGGGCCTCCACGCGCGTCCGGCAAGGGCAGCACAAGGCCGCGCCGGCGTACCTGACCGGAAGCGGGACCGCTCAGGCCGGAGAGAAGAGGCTCTGCCGGGGTTTGCTCAGCGTCTCCGGGGCTGCAGGGTCCCAGGACCGTCAGCCGTCAGCTGTCAGAGTGATGGGGTCACCCTGCCCCCCCCCCCCCGCCGCTCCCCCAGGCTGCCTGCAGCATGTCTCAGTGCACGGGGGCCAAGCTCTCCTTTCCTCCTGCAGCTCCAAGTGACACACACACGCGCACACCCGGGCCGGAGCTTCCTGCGCGTTCTCCCTCCACGTGGCAGGAAGCGAGCCTTCGCGGACCCTGCCCTCGCACGCAGGGCGCTGTCCCCACGCACCCGTCGCCGCAGGGGCCACGAGTCCCCGCTGCCCCCTCCTCGTAAGGGACTCGCTCCGCTCTGCCTGTCCTCCCTCGCCTCCTGTTTGCACAGCGGTACTTTTCACCCCCAGGTGCCTAGAAGCTCTCCCCTTCTTCCCCAGGGTGAGAAAGTTCGAAGCAAGAGAACACTCTCCTGCCTTTGCCCCTCCAGGACGCTCCCCTCTTCCCTAGCTGGAGGGCACGGTGTCCTGCCGGTGAGGGACAAGTTCAGAGAGAGAGACGTCAGTCCCCAAGGCTGCCAGCAGCATTTGCTCCCATCCTAGGATTCAAGCCACAACAAAGAGCCACTTCAAAGTCACCGCACTACAGAGTTCTCAAATTTTAGTTAATAACAAGGCTTTGCTTCTCCGGAGTCCACTGGGTACCAGGAAATTTTTCTATAAATGAAAAAAAAAAAAAAATCACCTTTTAAATATATGTTCTTCCCCATGGAGCCAAAATATAATTCACCCTAAAGTATAATATTTGAAGAGAAAACAAAGATAGGCCCTCAGACTTGGTTATATTTTTCCTGAATGGTTTTGGAAACTCGTAGCTTCGTTCGGACCCAGAGATACTGAAATTCTGTGATACGAGTGAAGTCATGAGCGCTGGGGACTCTCCTCGCCTTGCGGAGGCTGTTTTCAGGGGGAAGCCCTCGCAGGGCTGCTCCGCGTAGCTTTGCCGGACGTGAGTGCTGAGCAGGCCGCCCGCTCACACGGCGCCCCTGGGCCGGCGGAGGAGGAGCTGAGATGCTTGTAAATCCTAAGTAACTAAACCACAGCAAGCAAACGCAGAGGTGACCTACACACTCTGCAAAGGTCCGCAAAGATATAAATAACTTCTCCAGCCACGGACTCCTGTCAGAAGAAGATGCTATTTTTATCTCCACGGGAGGGGGGGGGGTTCTTTCTGAAGCTTTTTTCTCCTAAACTGAGGAGGCCGGCTTTGTCTGGGTGGAGGAGGAAGGAAAAACCAGGCTCACGACGGACCTTACAGCTCAGCCCCCCTGTCTGACCCTCGGCGGCTGCAGGCAGGCTGAGGATCCCGCCCGACCCCTCGGCCGCAAGGGCCAAGGCGCCGCGGTGGAGCCAGTCTTAGGGGAACGGCGTGGCAATGCATGGACGTGCCGGGGCCACGTGGACACACTCGTGTGTCCGCCCTCTCCTCTCCGTGCCCAGGAGCCCCCGTGCCCCCGTGACACCGTCACCCCGACCTTCCCTGGATGGCGTGGCTGCCGCAGGAGCTCTGTGGTCACGAGAAAGCCATGCAGAGAAGCGGCACCGTGGGCTTCAGTCCCAGTCTGCCCCCACGGCCGCCTCACCCCCGTGGACCTGCTCCCTGAGCCAGTTCGTTACCTGAAAACGGAGAGAGTGTGACTCCTAACATGGGCCGTGGGGACAGGCTGCTCACGTGATTGATCTAAAGCGCCAGGTGGCCGAGAAGCCAGGAAGGGCCCATCCCTCCACTCAGCTCCTGACCCCCTGGGGCCAGGCCCAGCCTCACGGGGGAGGAGGGGCGAGGACACGGGAGGTGAGAACAGGGAGGGAACAGGAGGACGGGCGTGGACCCGGAAACCGTGAGTCAGGGGGACCCGCCCTCTTCTCTCCCTCGTCAGCAGAAGCAACCAAGGGCAGTGACAGACCTTCAGTGGCACAGGCTGGGCTCCTGGCCTGCGTGGCGGCTCTTCGTTAGGGTTCACCGGGGACCCCGTTCCTGGGCCCCACTTTCGCGCCGAGTCTCCCGTCTGTCAGACTCTGCCGCCTCTTTGATTCGTGAACTCACGTTGACGGCGGGGACCCCCCACTCGCCCACGAGAGGCCAGCGTGGCTGGATGCGTGTGTGGCGTGGGGTGTCAGGCTCCGTGTGCATCGCAGCCGTGCAGCCCCGTGTCCGCTGTTAAAGCTGAGAGCCCACAAGGCGGTGTCCGCGGCAGCCATTTAACCGCCCGGACCCCGAAGGCGCCTTTCTGCCTCTGAAATGACCCCCGGAGCGGGCACGCGGGCCCTCACAGGCCATTTCCTCTCCGAGGAGTCGAGCACCCGGTTTCCTGTTCCTCCTCTCGGGCTCCGTCACCTCCCTGGGTGTCTCAGCCCCAGTCAAAGGCGGCTTGGTGGCGCACACGGTCCCGCCTGCAGAGAGCGGCAGCAACGAGGCGCAGAGGAAGCGGGGGCCCGGGGAGGTGTCCGGCAGGAGCACCCCCAGGCCTCACCCCGCCATCCTGCGGCCCTGCTGGTGCTTCCGACCCGCGTGCCCTGCGAGGGGGAGCGCAGAGCTCTGAGCGGGGGGGCGGGCGCGAGCGCCGGAGAACGGCCACCAGGCCCTGCGCTCGGAGGCCTCTCGGAGAACTTGGGAGACAGGTCCCTCTTCTCAGAGAGCACACATGTGCACACACACAGACACACACGCAAACACACATGCACCACAACCGGAGGCATAGATCTATAACCCGCAGATAGTTCTTATTCTTTTAAGCCAAACAGCGACAAACAATGAAATGATGAGGAAATGGTCCTCCTACCAGCTGTGGATTTGACCCCAAACTCTGACTTTCAGAATCTCTTTCCAGTATTGATTCCCCCAGGACAGGGGAGACTTCTACTTTTATTACCCTGGAAATTACACATTTGCTGAAATATTTACTTGGAAGAAGTTCCTCCTCATCCAATTTTTATCTTTAAAAAAGTCTGTCCAGAAAAACAAGCCCTAAACCACATGTCATCATGACCTATGTGCATGTGTGTACACATGTGCAAGTGCATTGTGTCTGTGTGTGCATGTGTCTGCACTGTGCACATGTGTGCAGCGTGTGAGCATGTGTGGCTGGGTTGTACTGTGTTGATGTGTGCCTACATGTGCATGCATTGTGCGTGTGTGTGTATGGTCTGTGTGCATGTTTGTGTTTGTGCCCATGTGTGCTAGTGGGTGCACACATGCACATGTGCCTGCATGTGTCTGTGGGTGTGTCTGCGTGTGTGCGTGTGTGTCTGCGTGTGCGCGCATGTGCACGTATGTCTGCATGTGTGTGCACTGTGTGCGTGTGTGTGCATATGTGTGTCTGCCCATGTGTGTGCGCGTGTGTCTGCATGTGGGCGCGCACGTGGCAGGGGCTTGGCACAGCACTAGGAAGAGGAGAAAGCAAGTCTGCACAGTGTGCCCCCCACCCCGGGCTCTCCAAATCTTTGATCAGCGTTGCTTAACAGCTCTCAGATCAGCTGGCGTTCTCATCCAATAGAATTCTTGCACACGCCATTTACTTTCCAGAACTTTAAAGCTACCCCCTAGGGTTTAATTCCACTGGAAACTTTTTCAGGAACTTTGCATTTAAGCCAAGTTTTAGGATGGCTCAAAGAGGGGCTTTATTTACTGTTCACAAGGGGCCGTGGCTTCCTGATGTTTTCGACCTTTGTGCTCGTCCCAGAAATCTCGTTCTCAAGACAGACCGTGTCGCTGCCGCCCTGGCTGAAGCTGGGGGGCGCCTGGAGCCCTCCCTGACCCCCCTGCCACCTCCCCCACATCCGGGAATCCCGCCGTCCCTGAGAGACGTGCCGCACGGACTCCTTGCTCATGGCCTGGCGTTCGAGACCAGGAGGGAGAAGGGGAAGCCGTCCCGGAAAACGCTCACTTCTCTGTGTGACACACCGCTGTTTGCCGGCCCCGGGAATACCCGCCCGGGCAGGCACCGTGCAGACAAAGTGGGGTGTCCTTAGGAGACTCACACGGGTCTGGGTGCCACACGTGCTGGCCTCAGGGCCGCAGCCCTGCCGACACGCATCCTGTCCCGATGGGAAGCGGGTGCCGTGCTGGCCCAGTGGGGGAGGGGCCGGGAGCTCCGTGCCCCCAGTTGTGAAGGGGGAGCGTGGCTGCTGGGCTCCAGCCACCCACCGTCCTCTCGCGTTCTCCGTCCCTCATCCGCTTTCTTCTTCCCTGGGGTGCTTGTCTGCACCCCACATCGGACACACTTACTGGTTTTCATCTCCCTCCCACCAGAGCTCAGCGCACTCTCGTCTGCTGTTACCCCCAGAACCAAGGACAGCACCTGGCAGGCGGGCGACGGAGTGAGCTGGGCGTTGGGTGAGTCGGGAGGCCCTTCTGGAGCAGAGGGTGCGTGACGGAGCCCCCCACGGCGCACAACCGAGCCCCCTGCCCCATGGGGACTCTCGTCCCTGATGTCGGGGTCTCAGCCCTCTCCTCCCTGCTCAGGGTCTCTTCCACACAATCCCCAGGTGACAACAGAGAGCCCCACCAGCCAAGGGACGCTTGCGCTGGGGACACCCCTAGCTCCCCCGAGGTCAGCAGGAGAGGTGCAAAGTCACCGTGGTTTGACTTGGGCTGGAAGGGGCACCAGGAGTTCTTGGCTGCGGCCTGGCCTGGCCGGTCCCTGCAGCAGGACAGACTGCGGTCTGGGTGGCTGGGTGTCAGACGGAGCCTTTGGGTTGGGGGAGAGCCGACGCTGCCCCAGGGACGAATAGTGGGCAGATGGTGGCCACCTCCAGTGTTGGCCCTGGGAGGGGGAGGCTGCTGCAGCTGGAGACCCGGGCTCTTCCCCACCCCCCGGTGGGGCCCGCACAGGCTGGAGGGGGCCAGCCGCCTGCCCTGTCTCTCTCCCGCCCCACGTCCCCCAGGCCTTTTCTGTTCAGCTGCTTGTGAAGCTGAGGCCTCTGAGTTAAAAGCAGCGACAAGAGACTATTATGCAGAGACCCTTCCCTAGTTGGAAGGACCTTCAGAAAAGTCTTATCCAAACCTCTTCGTTTTACACAGCGTCCGTGGGAAAAGTGGAAGGAGCTTGCTTAAAATCCCAGTTGAGACCCTGGTGTCAGAACCCAGTTCTGTGCCCTCTGACCCGGGTCGTCCCCCGCTCGTCCACAGGGTCCCAACCGCACCGTCCTGCCCCGCGTCCCGGTCCCACCCAGCACTGACACCTCAGTTCCCTCTGCCCAGCTCGGGGCCCCAGGGCCCGTGGAGGGGCCGCCCGTCTCCCTGTCCCGCCCCCACCCCGCCAGCCCCCGGCCCCTTTCTGCGGCGCTGGCTGCCGGGCACCAGGGGGCTGGGCAGCTCTGCACCACCCGGGCCCGCCCGCCCTCCTGCGGGAACGTCACTCGTGTCGCCGGCATGCGGACGCGGCCATTCAGGCATCGACTCCAGGACACGCCCTTCCTGAGCACCCCTCCCCTGCCCCGCCCAGAGGCCAGGAAACACGCAGACAGACAGACAGACGGCCCGCTCGGAAGGGGAGGAGGACAGACTCCAGCAATGTGGACACGGCCGCATTTCTCACATGAGAGGCATCTGCGGAGCGTGCCAGACGAGGGCTGCAGACCAGCCCGGGTGCAGGGCGACCCCACCTTGCATGCACACCCCGGGGGGTTGCTGGGGTGAGACATTACTCAGAGCAGCTGTCGCCAGAGAACACACGGGTTCTAGCAAACGCGGGCGCTGGTCACCCGGCCCTTCTCTGCGTTTCCTTTGCAGCTGCCGGGCCCGTGTCCAATGAGGAAGCTCAGATCCTCGCCTCCACCGTCCCTCACCTCTGCCTGTGCCTCCACGCATGCCCTGCATGCCACACACACGCACACACACTCACACGGGCACACTCATACACATGCACATAGACGCACACTCACACGCATGCACACTTACACACGCTCACACTTCCTACACATGGAGACACACAGACATGCATTCACGCAGACTCATAGGCACTCACTCACAGACACACACACGCACGCACACTCACACGGGCACACTCATACACACGCACAGGGACGCACACTCACACGCATGCACTTACACAGGCTCACACTTCCTACACATGGAGACACACAGACATGCACTCACGCACTCATAGACACTCACAGACACACACACACACACGCACACTCATATACACGCATCCCCGGTGCTCGTTTCAAACGCCCGCCGACCGGTGTGCCTCCCGGCCGCGGTCCTTCACAGCCTCTCGGGGCGACAGCGGCACGGAGACCTCAGGACGGAGGAAGAAGCGCCTGCGGGAAGCTGAAGGCGGCCGCTGTCCCCGTCGCGGGGGGTGCTGGTGCTGGGGACCCGGCCGCCGCCCCAGGTGCCCTCCCTGAGGTTCCCACTGGAGAGCTCAGTCTCCTGGGCATTTACAGACCCCCCCCTTTCAGTCACATGCAGGAAGCGGGGGGAGAAAAGGGGGAAACTGGGTACAATTTCTGTCCCCCAACCTTTTGGCGGACGCCGAGGCAGCAGCTCCACGGCCTTGGAAGCCGGGAGTGGAGTCGGGATGTTCGGTAGGGGCCTTCACGGCGGACGGACAGCACCTGCCCGTGGGTTCCTCTCCCAGTGGCGGGACAGGAAGCCTTGGCGCACAAGGGCATCGTGTGACAAGTGGACGACGATGAGCGCGGACACGGGACGGCCCACAGCGCGGCCTGGTGTTGGTTTTGGAGCGCCCGCGCACTGTGGTTCATCCAAAGGGCACTTCTCGCTGTGAGGACCCGACGCCTCGCCTGGCCTGGGAGCTTGCGCAGAGCACGGGGGCCGTTGTCTTGAAAACCACAGTGCGCAGGTATGAGTGCGTTCCCTCTCCCCTGTCGGCTTCTTGCGGACTTGGGGGCACACCCTGAAGGCCAGCCCTCCTCCTCCCCGGCCCCCTCTGTCCGTGTTCAAAGGCCAGGGTCCTCGGGACCCGTGATCTGTGGACCAAGGTGACATTCTCCCAGACAAGTGACGCGCGAGCATCTGAAAGCCATCACTTCTGCGCACATGCAGGCATGTTGAGGAAAGTCCACAAGAGGATCAAAAGCAAGAGCAAACCACATCTGTTTGGGTTTAAACAACATTGTCTCTGTAGTTCAAAGTTGTTTCCTGGTGTATGAAAAGCCCTGCCCAGCTGTTTTTTATCTTCAGTGCTTGACCTTTATCAAAGAAGTGTTTTCCTTGGCTCGCCAGCGTTATTTCTAAAAGCGGAGCTGGTTTGGAGAGGGGTTACGGGAAGAAAATATGCTTTCTTCCTCCGAGCCCCGCACCCAGGGCCCTTCCTTGTTCCTCCCAGACACGGATGCGGGGGGTCCGTCCAGCCTCAGTGGAGACGCCGTATCTGCAGTGCGTCTTCCCGCCACGAAGGCCTTCCGGCGCTGTGGACCCGTAAGCAAGGACAGTTGACACCGATAAGAAGCGTCAAAGGCAGGAACTACAGGACAAACACGTGGCAACGGGAAAAACCACATCTGTCCGTAAGCGCCCTGCTCCGCAGAGGTGGCGTGGAGGGCGCTTCTGTAGGACAGTCCGACACGCGGGTGCGTCAGAAGACCACACCTGCTTCCAGAGCGCTCCCCGTCCACGAGGAATCGACACGCTGCCTGCAAAGCTCTGCTCAGGGTTCGTGAGAATGAAGCTGGGAAGCAGGAAACAGATGAATCCCAGGACATAGGACGGCCGAGCCGCTCCAGGCAGTGGCTTCACGGCTCTCCGGCGAGATGCTTCTTGCTGCGACTTCCAGCCGCTTCGGCAGACAGGTGGGCACATGTCGCCGGCAGCCCGCGGGCGCCCGTGAGGGGTGTCACTGTTACAAAGACGCTTTTGCCATCAGCTCTGTGACACACGCCGAAGGGTTGTCTCCTTATCAACCAGGGCGGCCGTCAGCTTTCGCCCAGAGCTGGCGTCCGAGCCGCCGCCAGTCCGCCTCGGTTTTGACTGCTCTGTTCCTGAGACTGAACAGGAAGCTGTGGGCATGGATGCAAAAGCCACCGCGTTTTCCCGTGCGTGGGCTTCCTCTCCTCCGGTGGGCTGTGTCCTCCATTGGAAACCTCGGTTTGGCCCAGCGCTTGGCACCAGAACCTCGCTCCAGGCCGCAAGCTCTGCCCTGCCCCTCGCTCGTTAAATTCTCTTGGCTCCTGAACCCCCGTCTCTTCCTCGACAAAGGGGACGTCATAAAATGACTAACTTCACCAAGGCGCAGGAGGAATTCAATGAGAAAAGACCCCAACAGAGAGCCTGGCTCCTAGGAACGGCAAACCGTGGTCTGCAGCCTGATCTAAACCTTCGCTGCTCCTCAGCCAGCAGCTCCCACCGCAGGGCCCCCCGAGCTTCCGAACGTGTAGCCGGGACATGTGCGGAGCCGCAGGTGCGGGGGTGGCGCAGAATCCCCCCCCAGCTGCCCCCTGCACCCGCCCCCCCGCCTCAGTGCCTCTGCTCCCTGCGGCCAATGCCTCTGTCTCTGGAGAGAGCGTGTGGGTGCCCGGCGAGGGTAGGGAACACCAAGGGCAGGGACCTCTGTGCACCATGGCCCCAAACAGAGCCAGGCCATGGCTGATGTGAGGGCCACTGACCCCGTGTCCTCTGAGCCCTGACACCACCCCTTGTCACCCTTCTTGGTCATGGTTTCCTGCCGCCCTTGCAGGGGTCCTTAAAACAACCTGCCCCTCGGCCTCCCAGCTATGCCCCTGCAACACAGCTGCTCCTTCCTGAAACCGTCACGGCTCCCGGGCCAAGCGCGCGTCCATCCGGACGCAGCCACATCTGTCTGTCACCAGAAGGAGGGGGACGAGCCAACCCATCCTGCACCAAAAGCCCAGGTTTCTCCCGTCATCACTAGGACATTCTCTGTGAGCTTCGTGCTTTCCAGGGAACAGCGAGAACTGATTCTGAGGCATCACTTTCCCCCTCTGCCCAGCAAACTTTCAGAAAACGAATAATTGGGTAAACAAGGTTTGGTCCCGTTTATATTCTTCTAGTCACTCCATTCTCCTCAAAATGCACCCCCTCCGGGAGGGCTCCCCGCCAACCCAGGATCAAAACCACGACACGTTTTTAACTTCTCTTCAGGTGTGACCCTGGCAGGGTGGTTTTGTGTGAAAAGAAAAGCAGGTTTTATCCTTTGCAAATAGGTCGTGCGTGCGAGTTGGTGGAGACAGTAATGAGGTGGACCACGCGTTGACTGACTGGACGAGGGGTTTATTTTATTGTTCGTTCTACTCTGTTTAGTAGAATTTTTCCATCACAAAAATCTTAAAGCAACTTGAAAAGTGACTAGAAGGTGGCCCTGCTCAGCCCCACGGCCGACACCTCCCGGTCGCCAGGCCTCAGCCCGATACGTGACGGGGTCAGGTCCAGGGTCGCCTCCCAGCCCCACGGTTTTCTAACCAGGACACCTGGGGACAGCTGCCCAGTGACTGGCCTTGTGGTCTCACGCAGCAGCAAGCTGCCTCCTTCCGGGACCTTCTGAGCCTTGAAGAAAACCCCTTGCAAAGGGCCCTCCCAGGGACGGCCCCTGACCGGCGCTTTAACGCCTGGGCTACTTTGATCTCCTCCGTGGTGTGTGTTTGGGACATTAGTTGGTATTTACATGTTAATCATTTCTGGGAAGACTGGGTAGCTAAGGTAACTGTCTTCCCTTTAAAAGTAGAGCAGAAAAGCAGGAAGCCTCCTCTCCGCTCAGCCACTCCTGACTTACCTATACCTTCGTTCTTGCTGATTTCTCCTGCAGAATGGAAAACCAGCCGACGTGATTTTTAAGAAGAGAGGACTAAAAACCGCTTGAAACCCCCCTGGAATGCGAAGCCAGACTTTACAGAAATCCAGATGCACGTGGGGCAGCCCGCCTTTCTCCTCTGGTCTGATTACGGCTGGCCTTAATTTTTTCCTAATGTGTAATTCTATGTTACAGCATCCGCCAAGTGCCACAGCGTGTCATTGATGCTCACAAAATGTCCTAAAAGCACACAGAGCAGAAAACCTCCCGGCTAGAGAAGTCTCACAGTCTGAAGCCAGAGGCAGCACACGCTGACCGGGGAGCTGGAGAGAAGCAGAGTGGGCAGGTGTCTCGCTGAGAATGTTCCTCTGTGTTCTTCTGAGGTCGGGGGCAGTGTTTAAACACGGACAATGTGTGACTGGAGAAAACCCAAAGCAGGGCCCCACGAGCACTCGGGGTAAAAAGCAACAGGAACGAGGAAGGGGATTCTGAGCGGGAGGGAGCCCTGTGTGGAAACTGATGATGGAACAAACTGAAATAATCCGTCTGCAGGTGGACTTTTTCACAGGGGAGCCTACATTTGAGCCTGGAAACCATGCAAGTGCGGAGGCAGGCCCGCCGGAGGCCTGGCGTGCGAGCAGGTCAGCCGGGACGACCCCGAGCTGCGGGTCTGGGGGCCCCTGCGGCTGCGAGGGTCCGGCCCAGCGCACACACCAGAGGGAAGACGCAGAAACACACGAGCGAGCGCTGGAGATCGGCTCCGCCACACGGACGAGATCACTGCGAACCCCACTGAGGACGCAAGGGCTCCAAAGCAACACCGGGTGGGCGGCCGACCCACCCAGAGGCTCCGTGGGCAGTGGCCCCGACGGTGCCCTGAAAGGGGAGCGTCTCCAGAAGAGCCACAGGTGGGAGGGGCGGACGTCCCGGCCTGTGGTCGGCCCTGGAGGAGTCTGCTTGGTGTCTCAGGAAGCTCTCACTCTTCAAGGCAGACCTGCCCGTCGTCCCTGGCCTTCCCGCACCTTCGTTTTACCCACCGAGTCCATCAGCGAAGTGCCTGCCACTCTTGCTTCCAGAGTAAGTCCCGACTCCGCCCTCAGTGCCCCTCCCTGGACGACCCACCGCATCTCTGCTGTTGTGCAGACCATCCCCCCATTCTTAGGAGAACGGTTGTCAGGGCCTGGTGCTGACAACCAAAGGGGCTTTGCTCCGAGGGCTGGGGCAGGGGGTGTCCGTCTCTTAGGGGGACTGGGGACGCGTGGCTAGAGTCTTACCAGTGTATCATGGTGTAAGGCCCAAAGCGGGGGCTCTGGACTTGACCTGGCTGAAAGGCCCCGCGTGAGAGGGACCGTGAGCAAAACCCAGGTGCGAGGCGGCACTTCCCGCCGCCGGCTGGCGGTGTCTGCCTGCACGCTGAGCGGATGTTTCACGGATGACAACCGCCTCCTTGCCTCTGATCATAAAATCTCGAAATCAAAGCAGAAAGCCCTGCAATAAACCCTCTTTCCTGCCAGAGTGAGTTTGTGAAAACAACAGACAAAACAGGGCTTGCGCTGATCGTCCCGGAGAAGGGCGCTGGGAACCCTGCGCCAACGGGGGCTCAGCAAACTGCAGCCAGAAGTGCCCTCCGTCCCTGCAGACGGTGGTGAGGGGGACCTGAGAAGCCGGGCGGAGCTCTCCGCAGGCGCCCCTGTGGGGAGCAGACGTGTGTCTCCACGGGCCACAGTTTTTACTACAGAACTTGCCCAGCCCCTCAAAGAGCATCGTAGATTCATGGTATCATCTCCTTTGAGGCTTTTGCCCAGCAAACGTGTAGGAAACCAAACGTCGCCCAGGCCTGTGCCCCCCAGACAGCATGCAACGGGCCAGCGGGGGCTCCTGCAGGGCCCCCTCACTTTCCCATCAGTCTGTCCTTGACTCTCTACATACAGAAAGTTTGCCTCCAGGGAGCCCCTTCCCGAGAAAGGGCAGAGCCCCCATAAATCTTGAGGGTGGTGTCTACAGAGAAGTAATGAAGACCATGAACTTGGACAACAGAAGAAAGACCGCACTGTCTTTGGGAATCACGTGCGTTCCCTCTGAAGGCCCTCAGCCCTAAAACACGTTCCGGGAAGCGTCCATCTGGTAAACAGCCCCGGGGACGTGGCCAATAAGCACACGAGACGTTGCTCCAGGTCCTCGGTCATCCGGGAACTGAAAGTGTAAGTCACAGCGGGGGAGCCCTGCCCCCACCCGGCGGCTGCAGGCGGAAGGAGGAGCCATCCCACGGAGGTGAGGGACCTCCCCGCCAACGGCAGGCGAGGCCTCGAGCTGCTGGGACAGTTGAGGAAAACGGTTCGGTGTCAGCCACTGAAGCTGCAGATGCGCGCACTCCGAGGCCTGCAAGTCCGCTTTTCGGTGCATGTCCGAGAAACGGAGTCACACCGCCACCGGGAGGCACGCCTGGGTGAGAATGTCTTCAGCAGCATCACTTATGACGGCCGGAAACGACAAGGAGCCAAACGGCCGCCAGCTGTGAAGGGTCAGCAAATCTCTGCATTGAGTCCTACAAGCAACACGTGCGAGGGACCCGGGACGGGGCAGGGGCCACGCTGTGCGGGTGCTTCTCACCGCACGTCGCAGACAGCTCTGCTCACAGGCCCCAGACCCGCGTCCCGCGTCGCCTCCCGGGCGCCATGGCGGGTCGGGGGCAGCCGAGCTCCGGCTCCTGGCAGCGCCGGGCAGCTGACCCAGCCGGTCGTGACTGAACTTCCTCTAAGATTCCCTTAGGCTGGGAGAGTCTGACTCCGCGCCGTCACCCCGTCCCGGGGCTGGGCCCCACGCCGCCTCCAACTGCGCTGGACACAGACGTGACCCGGAGACAGGCCGCAGGGCCCGAGGGGACCGTGGCGGTGTCCCCTCAGGACGCACCTGGTGCTGCCGCCGCCCAGGAGGGGGGATGGGAGCCGATGGAAACCCACGGAGCTGCCGTCCCATCGTTTCCACAGGCAATTTGACTCGTGGGTGGAAAATGCCAGATGCTTACAATTATTTGCAAAAAAAGGAAAATGGGAAGCACGGTCATCTTTTCAAACGGAGAATAATTTTGCACCTGCTTTTAATGAGCAGGGCTGAGTAATCACCACTTAAAACAGCCGGTGGCTGTGATCCGCCGCGGGGCCGTTTCTTAAACGCGGAGACGCCGGCGCCCTGGCCACCGGCCAGCAGGGGGCAGCCCTGCCGCACCCTGTCCCCGGCCACGGGATGGCGGCCACCAGCCCAGACACACCTCCTCCCCAACTGCCCGACCGGCCGGTTTGCCAGCTGCTCTGCTCTTCCTTTGGTGCCACGCGCGGCGCTGACGACGCAGAGGCCGTGCGCCCGCTGTCCTCTGCTCTTTCCTCCTGCGTCCCGGCTTCCCCGCAGCCTGACCGCCCGCACGCACGCAGACGCTCGGCTGCCGCGAGACCTCGGCTCCCCACCCTGAGCGCACGGCCACTCACACGCGGGCTTGCGCCCGAGGACCGCGCCGGCCACAGGGCCCACGCCAGCACCCTGCGCTCCAGGCCGCGCGCTGGTGCCCCCGCTCACGGAGGCCCACGCGTGGTGCTGCTGTTTCATACATAAACCCGAAGTCCCTGGCGCTGGTTCCGTGTGCCTGGTCGGACCACGGCTGAACTCGGGGAGCGCTGACTGCGCCCCTACTGTGCGCCGTGCACAGGGACTAAGCAGCTTCATCCCCCAGGACCCGGCCGACAGCTGTGCCGCCCAACAGGGTCCCCGGCCAGCCCTCTGTTTGCAGGTAACTCAGTTTAAAGTAAAATTTAAAATTCAGTGCCTCGCGTGCCTGGCCCACCAGGTCCTCGTTGGCACACGGGACTGGTGGCTTCAGTGCAGGATGAGGAGCGGGAGGACCGCCATCACGGGGATGGCCTGAAACGGGGATAGACCCAGGGATGTCCAGAGCCGGCCGGACGGCGCCATCCCAGACCCACAGCGACAGGGCCTGGGGGGCCCGAGAGGCCGCAAGGTTCGTGGACAGCGGCAGGGATGGTTTCTCGGGGGGCTTCACGCAGACGCTGACCCTCGGGAGGAGGCTGAGGAGCAGGAGGTGCTTTCAGGAAGCTGGGGAGGAGGGGGGCCCCGGGGGGCATGAGGTCACAGCTCTCAGAAGACAAGCAGAGCTGTGGGCGGGCCCAGCTGGCTGCGTCATGCAGAATACAGATGGGGGGGAGCGAGGGACGGCTGCCCACAGGATCTGGGGTGTCCAGGGCCAACGGGCAGGGGGACCTGCCTCTCTCTCATGCGTGGAGGAGCCAGCCTGCTGCTTCTCTGGGTCTGAGCTCAGGCAGAGGCTCCTGGCCCCGGGCCCCGCGCCGCTCGGAGGGGAATGCAAAACCGGCTCCCTCCAGCCCTTGCGGCGCCCCCGGAGCCAGGACGGCGAGGACAACGTCCCCCACACCGTGTCACCGATAGCACTGCTGCCCCACCAGCTCGGGGACCCGCTTCCCCCTGTGAGGCGGCCTGCCTGCTGCCAAGCTAACGCGCAGCCCCGCCGCGTGCGTCCTGCGCTTTGAACCGACGTCCAACTCTCTGTGGTCACGGTTCCCAGTCGGCTGGCGCATGTGACTTCCGGCCCGAGATGAAAGCCGCGGGGGAGGAGGGAGAGGACTGGGAAACTCACTTCTAATCAAACGGCTCTTGCAAAACGGGGCCCGGTCAGCAGAGCACAGATGCGTCTGAATCATCCCGGCTGCATGTCGGAAAATGTACACACTTTTCACGTCTCGGGAGGCGAGGTTTGGCAGAAGTGGGGGGCGGGGGGCGCTGTGTGCTGACCTGCAGCTGGGCCGCCGGCGTGGGTCCAGGGGCGGCCGGGGACCAGGACGTGGAACGCTCTGTGGTGGCGGATGTTCCAAGCCCGGGTCTCCCGTCCGCCAGGGCTGGGGGAGGGGCGGGCTCTCGGCCGGCTCTTCATACGGTTTTTATTTAACAGAGATGATCAGCGCCGTTGTTTATTCCCTCACTGAGCGCTGGGGCCAGCGCTCTTCACATTCCTAACCCGGACAATCTTAGCAGCAGGCTTTCTGGGACAGAAAAACGCACCCGTGACACCTTCTGGGGAGGGGCTACTGGGAGAACCCAGAGAACAGCACAGCCCCTGTCCCTCCTGGTGGTCAGTTATCCTGGGACAGCGTCTCACGGTCCCCATGTAACACCAGGGACAGAGAGCCCCAGGCTGGCTGGCCAGGCTCCCCCACTCCCTCCTTCCGTCACCGCAGCTGGGGGTCGGGGGAGGGGCACCACAGTGCAAACCCTGCTGGAAGGGGACAGGCAGGGGTGGGCGGGGGCTAAAAGCGCAGGTTGGGCACCAGACAATTGCTCTGCAGCTCCGGCCTCAACGTCCCCCTCTGTAAAATGGGAAATCTGATGGCGTCTACCTCATGGGGTCATTTGGGATGTGTGTGACCGTGTCAGCTGGGCCCCCAGCACGGAGCGTTCCCGTGACGTCAGCGATGGCTTTGTCATCGGCTGTCACACGTGCACAGGTTAGCATGTGGCAGAGCCGGAGGGAGGGGCCCCCTCTCACCTCTCCAATGGAATCGTTTTGTTTCCTCAAGCGCAGACGGGGCGTCCAGCCCCTGGCTGCCCGGGGCACGCTCGGCCCTGTCCCTGCGGCCCCGGGCAGGCTCTGACCTCACCACCCTGCCTGGCCGGACCGCGTGACGTGGCCCAGCGCTGCCCGCCCCTTCCCCGGCCCCACACCCACTCCCACTCTGCTCCTATGTGTCCGACGGCTTTCCATTCCTCAGCGAGCGGGAGGTGCCACGCGGTACGGTGCCTCTGCGACTGGCAGGCGTCACTCAGCAGGATATCCCCACAGTTCCGCGACGCTGTCGCATGCAGAGTGCTGCTCCTTCCGGAGGCTGAGGCGTGTATTCCGTTGTCTGGATACCCCATGTCTACCCACCCATCCATCCACGGACCTCAGCCTGTTTCCACTTCCTGGCTGTGACTGTGGGGGTGCAAATATCTCTCCAAGATCCTGATTTCTGTCGTTTTGGTTAAACACCCGGAAGTGGAATTGCTGGGCCCTGACACAGTTCTATCCCTAACTTTCTCGGGAGCCTCCACACTGTTTCCCGTAGGGGCTGCGCCATTTTAAGTTGCCCTCAGCAGCGTGGAGTCCCAGTTTCTCCACGTCCTCGGCAACACTGCTTATCCTGGGGTTCTGGGTGGCGGCCGCCCTCCCCTCTCCCGCCGACCGTGGCAGCGTGTTGCTAGAGGCTTCCATTTTTCTAGAGAAGCCAGAAGCCCCCATGGCCACGCAGCCCACCTCACCTCAGCACCCCCACCCCAGACCCCACGTGCCCCTGACGCTGTCCGGCGGGGGGTGCGGGGCAGGGCCGCAGCTCTAGGTTTGCGTTGGACTTTCTACTCACCCGCCACTTAGCTCTGCTCAGGCTGTACCACGGGAGGCAATGAGCATAAAGCGAGCCTTTGCCCCAGCGCCTGCCCCGCGGGGCGTGGGACAAGGTCACCGCGGGCCTGGCTGGCGTTCTAGGTGAGGGAGTGAAGCCGCCCAGCTGTAAAGCTCCCAGTTCCACCGGGCAGGGAGCCCCAACATTCAGGACAACAGGTGTCCCCACCACTGAAAAACCGAAAGCTCTCTGGCTGCAAAGCACGTAGTCCCTGCACGGCCGCAGCCTTCCCGCCGCCGAGGACACAGGTGGCTTCCGGGTGGTGCCCAGGCTCAGGCAGCCGTCCTGCACCCGGCAGGGCTGAGGGTGACCGCAGCAGCCTCCTGCCTGGGGTCCGAGTGACAGCGCGGATGGGAACTTCTCTCCCGTCCCTTTCCCCTCTGGGCAAGGACTGCAGGTCCCTGCAAACCCCCAGGTGTGTTCTCTCCCCAGATGGAGGGCAGGAAAGTCACCTAAATGAGGCAGGAGGCAGCGTCCTCTGTCAAAAGTCAGGTGCTGAACTAGCGGATGCTCCCGGGATGCTCTGGAGTTGTGCTCGCGATCCGGGTACTTTCTGGGACCCTGGATGTGGGTGTTAAGGTTAGGGGGCAAGGGGGTGGTTGCGTGTGTTGAGGCTCAGGCCCTGCCAGGAGTAGGCACTCAGCATACGTGCCGCTGACCTGTGTCCCCCCGGGACGCTCTCCCAGCATCCTCTGCGCTGGGCACCGCCCTGGGCAGCACCCACGGTGAGGGACAGAAGACAAGGTCTTTGCTTCCGCGGGGTGATCTGCCTGAGGAGCGGAGGCAGAAGGTCCCTGAGTGAGAGCGAGGTGGAGCATGACGAACTAACGTGGCCAAAAGCAGCCGGGGGCACCCGCGAAGGCCAGCGGACGGGCTGAGGTCTGCATGACGGGACGCCAGGCGTGGGAGTGGCGCAGGCCGGGAGCAGGTGGGCAGGCCCGGACCCAGGACAGAGCCTGCACTGGCTGGTGGCAGAAAGGAGACCGACAGCCGTGACAGACAGGGTGGGCGGCGGTGGCCTTTTTCTGCACAAGTCCTACGTGTTTGCGTGTCTGCGTGACTCGGGGGCACATTTGCTGCCGCTCGTCGGCCGGTCTGCCGTGCAGGGTGGGGACAGGTGTCCTTCTCCCACAACAGTGCTGCGGGCTGTTCCCCAGGGAAATGTCGACCTCGGGCACCAGCAGCCTCGAGGTCTCCGGCAGAGACCTAGAGGGGCCGCGCCTCTGTGCTCCTGCCCCGAGCAGACAGACATTGTCCTGGGAGAAGGCACAGGGGCCATGTCCCACTGAGGTCCCTCTGGCTCTGTGGCTGGGGCCTGGGCTCCCCTCTGGTCAGCATCAGAGTTTGTTCTGTGACACGTCCCACGACTTGCTCTGCGCCCGACACCGTGATCCCTGGGTGACCTTCAGCAACTTGTTATCCTGACCGTCTCTGAGCAGAGTCTCAACTCCTTCATCTGCAAAATAGGAATGATAATACCAACGCTATAAAAATGGGGCTAGCGCTGGTCGGAGAGGCACCGCGTGGCCCTGGCCATGAGGAGGGCCCCTCGCGGGACCGCAGTGACCGCTGCTTGTGCTCACAGACGTCTTCTCAGGACACACACGCCGTCTCTCCTGTCGTCTGCGCTGCTCTTGCCCCTCGACAGCAGGTTCGGGTGTTGGACTTGTGGCTCTGACCGTCCCTGGGACGTGTGCAGCCCCGCTCTGGACTCCAGGTGTTGGTGCCGGGACACACGCTCCTGTCCCCAAGTCTGTGTCGCCTCTGTGAGTTGCATGTACAGACCGTCACTGCCTAGTGATTTACTTGATTTAAATGTACACGCATTTATACATGCATGTACATATATGTGTACACACACACACACCCTTTAGGGCTTTGCTGTTCCATTTGTGCCCCAGAGAGACCTTCCCTCAGCTGCATTCATTGTCCTCAGACCACGTCGGCCCCTCGTCTGCGCACCTGACAGATGTTACAGGTTCGCAGCCACCAAGTGACCTTTGCCCTTGGCAGGACCCAGCGCTCGTGGGTGGAGACCCTGCTGACCAGCTGGCGCCTGAGCATCCCGCCCGGACTCACGACCCCCGAGATGTCAGCCTCGGAAGGGGGCCTGATGCCTCCTAGTGGTCCCCCAGCAGGAACTGCAGAGTCGGGCCAGCCTGGGGTCGGGCATGGCCCTCAGTCCAGCAGTTGGACGGGCTCCCTACAGCACGTCCACACGCCTCCCTGCCCCACATCAGGTCCTGCCCCCCCAGTCCTGCCCCTCTGGGCCAGACACGCTGCCCTGCTGTTTCTCAGTCCCCTCGTCACCTGCCCGGGCTGTCTCTGCTGGGAGGGCCTCCCTCACGGGGGACTCCTCGCTCGGAGCTCACCCTCTCTGTGGACTTTCCTGCCTGGGCCCCTCGTGGCTTCCTTTCCCGCAGCATTCAGGGCCCTGCCTGCTTCCACCACACACGTCCACTGTGCCCCCAGTCCCTCACCTGTCCCTCCACACGTCCGCCTTGTTAGAGCAGGGACCATGTGGAGCCTCGTCCACTGAGATACTCCGATCGAGCCGACGCGCGTGTGTGTTTACTTACCGATCACGCGCCACCCTCGGCCGGTGCCCGGGTCTGCTCCAGCCGCGCTGAAGAACTCGGTCCATGTTTGTGCTGGACTGACAGGGAGGCAGCAGGGCTGTGGGCCGGCCTCGCTCTGGGACTCCCTGCGGTGTGGCCTCGGGCAGGTCCCCGGCCCCCTCTGAACCGGCTCTCCCCTGGGCGGTGGGAGTGAGGATCCCCATTCGTATGTTGAGGGGCGGCTGTTTGTGACACGCCCCGGCCCTGGCCACGAGGGAGCTGCTGGCAGTCGCACTTCAGCGGTGACCAAACCACGTCACTCGGCAGGTGCCAGGCCGCCCACAGCGCCGTTTCCACGGCAACCGCCCTCCTGAACGAGCAAAAGGAACCCCTGAGGATCACCCCTAAGAGGTCCATTTGTCAAGCCAAATTAAGGAATTGGAACATTTTCTTGGGCAGAGTTCCCTTGAGATTAAGATGGGACCTCTTTCAAAGTTTCCAGCCTGGCGTCTTTTCCGGCGCAGGTCAGGAAGGGCAGGCGGGCGGCTGCCCTGTGGCTTTCTTCGGAGCTGGCAAAGCTGCGGAGCCTGCTTGCATGTCCTTCCCACGCAGACAGCCGTGAGCTGCGCCGCAAGCCCCGCGCGGCAGCAGGAAGACTGGGACGCGGTCAGCGGAGCGCCGGCACCGTGCCATGCAGGGGTCTCTGAGCCCACGGTCTCCGGGGACAGAGCCCGCTGTGCCCCCACCCTGCCCCAGGAGACCGCTGTCTGGTCTCTGCTTCTGAGTGGGACCCTTTTCGATTCCGCACGGGAGCAGAGCAGCGCCTCCCTTCTGGACTGGCTCCTGCACATCCCTCTCTCTGGCCGCTGACGGCAGGACTTTCTTGCTTAAGGGTGGGGACTTCTCTTTATACGTCAGGGGAAACCTGAGAACGGACTAAGGAAACGCAAACGCGTGCTCATTTAGTACTCAGCCGCCCTGGGCTGTACTTACCGGGCACCAGAGTGACGCCGGGTGATGTGGCCTCACGGGCCACACTGCGCCGCCGTGACAGGCGCGTTAACAAACGTGTCCTTGCTTGTGTCGGCCGAGGGCTGCTGACCACCATCTTCCAAGGACCGAGGACCGCGCGGCATGACACTCCTGCCATGCCCGGGAGGCCGTTTCTAACGTTGCCCACTTCTGCCAGGGAGGAAACGGAGAGAAAAGGGTGCGTGCGCTCAGCTGCCTGAGCTCAGTCATGAGAGACAGAGGCAGGAGCTACACCCCAGACCGGGCAGTTTTGTAAGCAAGGGGCCGACTGCAGCTGCTGGGCCCTCTCTGAGTTCATTGCCCTGTGAGGGTTGGTGTTCTCTGTACAGATCGTAGCCACCAAAGGAGACCATGAGCAAAATGAAATAAGACAATAAACAGAGCGATGGGCTAAGACCACGCCTACACTTTGCAGTAACTGCCAGTTCTCGTCCCTCTTCCTTCCCGACCCGTCCGTCACCATGGCGTCCTGGACAGTGACTCCACCCAGCGGCGCCGGTTAGCATCAGCCGATACCCTGACAAGGCCCGCGCCCCCTTCCTTAGCGTGTGCTGTGCGTCCCGCCTGCCTCGCTCAGCGGCCGTGCGCGGCTGCTGGCAGCAAACGGCCCGGGTGGCATCCGGGAGCTCGCAGGCGACCGAGGCTTGGAATCAGCTCCCGATTAGGTTTGGAATGAAAGGCGGGAGGCCGTCCCTTCTGCTGCTCCTCGGCGCTGCGGAGACGCTTCCATGCCGTTAACTAAAAGACGGGTCCAATTTCTCAACAACTCTGTCCAGCTCAGTAAATCACACGGTCCAGACTGGAGAAAATACTCTGTCCCTCCACAGAGCTACCGAAAGAAGACTTCGGGACAGGTCAGAGGAGGGCCGTTCTTCCTTCTCAAAGCTGCCAACCTCAGGCAGGGCCCCCGCAGCTTGGGTTTCCTCATCTGGACGCTGCTTTGCAAAGGCCCGGGTCCTCTCTCGGGCAGCAAAGCATTGGGTTGGCCAAAAATTCCACTTAGTTTTTTCCGTACGGCAGTTCTAATAGCGCTCAGTTGTCTTTATCTTCATTTGAAACAGTTTTGTTTTGTGGTAGCTGTCACATCAGCGTGCATTTCAGAAAGAGCTTATCAAAACTGGAGGATTTTTGTGCGGACAATTTAGTATTGAATATGGGAGAAGGTATGCAACATTTTTGGCATGTTATGCTTTATTATTTCAAGAGTAAAAATGTAACTGAAACACAAGAAAAAGGTCTGTGCCATGTGTGGAGAAGGGGCTGTGACTGATGGAACATGTCACACGTGGTTTGTGAAGTTTCTGGGTTCTATTGACAGTTTGGCCAAATAGTTCTGTGCTGTGGGCCACCTTCTGCATTGGAAGATACTTAGCAGCCCCCGGCCTCTGTCCATTTACAGCCAATAGTGGGAGACAGCCAACATCCTCAAAATACCCTAATCAATAACGTTATTGGCAAAAATGAAAAACATGTCTTTTATTTGACAGAATAAACTAAACGGACTCTTCGGCCGACCCAATATTTTCAAACTCCTAATGCGTGTGGTTTGTGCACTGTGACTTCTCCGCAGCTGTCTCGCCAGGGCAGGTTTGGGCAGAAATGTGCAAACGATACTGCAGGACAGGGCGGGCGGAGGTGGTGGTGACCCGTCCCCTGGGAACAGGGCACTGAGGCTCTGCCCTGGCCACCTGTGCACAGTTCCAGCCGATCCGCTGTGACTCGCGGGAGTCCGATCAGAGGCTGTTTGTCCCGAGGCCATTTCATTATAATGTTTGGTTGTGAATTTCATTAAGTTTTACAGCCCGACATGTGTGTTTATAACAAGAGCTCGTTCCTCTTGTGGGGTGACATTTGTTTTTATAAAACAGAAGCTAAAGAGACTCATGCCGGGGGCACTGGGGTCGGCCTCTGTAAGCCAGGACGTGGCGGCTATTTGACATGGGCCAGTGTCCACACACCCAGGGGGAACACGTGAAATTTCACTGAGGCCGCGCCAAGAAGCCCTCCTTTCTTTGTCACAGAAATGGGGCTCCCAGCCAGAGTCTGCAGAGGGGACTGTGTGCTGGGGTGCACCTCGCCTGGGTTTGCTGCTTCACAGAGCGACGTGGGCTGCAGGGGGCAAACCCCCCAGCGAAGAGCGTGTCTGACGGTCCCAGCCATCAGGCCCCGGCGTTTCACACACCTCGGAGAATGACGGCATTTCTGTCGGATGAATCACGCAGCCCGGTGGGCAGACGCTTTCTGAGCAGCCAGGAGGGCGGCGTGGGCACAGCCGGGAGAGACGAGGAGCTTCCCGGGCGCGGCTGTTTCCCACCAGGTTTCTAACGGCCACGAAATGTGAATCTCATGTATTTCCACGTTACAGAATATTTTCTCTTGTCTGTTGCAATTGTTTAAAAGTTTAAAAACTATCCTTAGCTCACAGGGTGTACGGAACCAGGCAGTGGGCCCAGCGCGGCGACCGTGATGCCCCCAAAACAGGCCCGGGCGGGGCGGGGCTGCCCCACGGACGTGCAGCCTCTGATTGACAGCCTGACGTCCAGTAGTATCATCAGCCTGAATTGCTGCGTTTTGGGGGATCTTTAACTTCTTTTTAACTCTGACTTTAAAAGCGTAGTCAGTCCCCACTGTTTCGTGACGGCATCTCTGGCAGGATAGGTTTCTCTCTGCCTGGGGTTCGGAGCTTTATTTCATAAATTCAAAACGCAGTTATTACTGAAGTTGTGGCCAAGTCTATTGTTGAGCCGGCATTCAGCCCCCCCCCCCCCCGAGGGAGGGGCATCTCCCCTCACCCCGGCCCCCTTCTTTGGTCTCAGGTTTGCCCAGGGACTTACTGTGTCCAGGTAAGGGAGGGGGGTCTGTTCTGGGGAATCCTGGGTCCCACTGCCCCCCACCCTGAGCACAATGTGCCCGGGGTCCGCCCAGCCAGCACAGGAGATCCAGCGTCGACCACGCGACCCACAGCCCAGCACGCGGGGCGCAGACGCGGATACCGTGCCCCTGAGACCCGGGGGTGGTTCCGCAGCATGATTCCGGCTACGGCTGCCGGAGACGTCTTAGTGGCCAAAGCCAGGCCCTAAACCCAACCCCGGTCTGGGGCCACTGAGGCAGAAGAAGAAAGTTCGCACAAAGCAGCTCTCGCCGTGGAGCGTCCGGGAGGGGAAGCCTCACGTCACAGTTCCCAGAACACGGGGGTGCAGGCTGGGTGTTCACCGGGCGGCCCTGATGAACCCCGACTCCGCGTGGTGACCCCCACGCTGCGGACACACCTGCACGTCGCTGCCACGGCCGCTCGCCCTGCTGGGAGTGCTTGTCGCCACATTTGTTTTCCTTTCTTTCTCTGTTTTTATTCCCAACCAAGGCTGGCACATCGTGAGGGAGAAGTCACATTTCGTTTACCTTGAAAATGGATTTGAGAGACAAAGATCATGTTTCCTCTGCGTGGAAAGGGAGTGTTAGAAAAGGAGGAGGAATATGGCATCTAGGAGCGTCTAAGAGCTCAGAAGGAAGGCGTGCGTGGACTGGGTTTCCGTGGAGTTGGGGAATCTGGAACTTTCTGAGGTCAGGTCCACCTATTCCAGTTGCACAGACCACCTGCTTTGGTTTCCTAAACGGCTGTCATAACTCTGGTCCCAGGCTCTCTTTGACCTTGGCCCACACGGGCCCAGTATCTGGCATCTTGACTCCGTCCTTGAGAAGGTCGGTTCCGGGAGAAAAGCAGCTGATTCTGTGGAACACGTGCTTCCCCTCTGTCGTCCTGGGCTCGGCTGTTTTGTTTGTCTCCCTGCCGGGGCTGTGGATCAGACCAGCCGTTACAGCGGCAAAGGCCTGGGAGGCCATGCCTGTGGCCTCTGCCCTTGTGGTAAACGAATGAGAATGTCACGGAGCCGCGTGCGCAGCATGGACCCGTGCTCTTTTCAGGGAACTGTAATAGGGTGACACAGATGTGTGGGGACCTAGAGCGGGGCCGGAGACATCGACGCACTCCCAGGAGCCGTCCAGGGGTGGGAATCCGGGCAGCCCTCTCCTCCCTCGGACTCACCCATATTTCCTCGCGTCCTTTGGGGAGCGGGAGCCACTTGCATGTGGCCTCTGCTGGCTTCTGCCCACACGGGGCCTGCTTTGATCTCACACCCAGCGAGGCAGGCCCGGGACCTTCCTGCGTTCTCCGGAGAGAATCCACTAACCCCTGAGCCCCAATGAGCCGTGCAGATTCTATGTAGATTTCAAGTGACAGAAAGAGGATACTCGTGTCCCAGAGTCCACGGTGGTCTCTCAAAAAGGCCACAAGACAGTGTTGAGTCTGAGGGCCCTTTCCCGCCCCCAGGGGGCCCCCTCAGCTCTGTCACCACCTCCTTCTGCGAGAAAGCCTGCACCACATGTCACCCCCTGTAGCCGGCTGCCTGTCACGTCTCAGCTGAGGCCGCGTCTCACAGTTAAAATAACCCTCAAACCAGCTGCTGAGAAGACACAATTCTGTCCGTGTTGTACGTACAGACAATAAATTTAAATCCTACTTGTCTGAAGGTGGGAACGTTCGTTCGCCGTTCATTCTCTTCCCGTGGGCGCTCCATCAGCCCCCAGGGGGCACCGGCGCCAGCCACTAGAGCAGCAGGATTTCGATGAAGAACAGGACCGCCGGGGGGTTGGCCGGTCTCCAGGGCGTTCCCCAGTGCTCAGGGGTCCGCTCGTCCAAGCTCCCACTGTGCTGGACTGCACCACGCCGCTCCTCTGAACTGGTAGAGCTCTGAAAACCCAGCGCTCGGCGGGCTCGGCGGGCGTCCCTGAGGTCTCGGCACGACACACACAAATCTGTGCACCGGGGTCCCATTTCCTTAGGGAGCCCCTCCCCCCGCTGTTGCCACCAAGACATAGCATTGCAGGAGCCAGGCGGCGTGGGGACGGCCAAGTTCCAGCGCAGATCCTGTCCATTCGAATTCACCCAGCGCTGCCAGGGACACCGAGGTCTGCCTCTCTGTAAAGAACCAGACATAACTTTGCTGGTTTCAGTCACAGCTTTCTTTCAACGCAGATGCCAGGTGCTCAAGCTCAGCACGGATTGTCTCTTTCGTTCTCCCTGTGACCTTATCTACGTCACAGACGCTGTCCCGTCGCCGTTTCATAGGAAAACAGACGGGCAGGGGCTGAACGGCCTGCTCCCATCCCCACAGAAGGTGGCGGAGGCCGCGTGGCAGCCGTGGCCGGCACCCAGCCCACGCTCCTGACCCTGTGAACCTGAACCTCCTCGGCCTTCCTTCCGGCACAAGAGAGAGGGAATCATGCGACACCCTGGGACCAGATGCACCGATGTGACATATTTGCAAAAAAGGTTTGCTCTTGTTCGGCTGAGCTGTTTTTTTTAATGGCCCTGTTAGTTAACCATTAAACATCTGTGCTCCCAAGTGTTGGGAAGAAAACATCTTGTGCCACAGGCCGCCCCTTGTCATCACCAGAAAAGAGCCAGAGACATTCGGGGACTGTTATTATGAAATGCATTCATGCTATGTCGCTCCCAAGTCCTGGTCGGCGGGAACTAAAATGGTCGCATTACACATCTGGCAGAATGTGTGGAGACTGAGCCAAGAGCACAGAATGGTAATTTCCCTAAAAAAAGTTATTGGAAAGTGTATCCTACGCTCTCTCCTTTTTAACTCTGTAAGCTCAAAAGGCCTTGGGAACGTTTTGGCCTTGGGAATCTATCGTTAAAGTATAGGAAGGAAGGGCATACATCTCGTTCTTCAGGGCGACCTGCACGGGCACCGCGTTCTCGTTTCTCCATAGAAACGTGGGGAAACAACCCTCCAGGCCAGATTCAGGCACCTTTGCGTGTCTTCCGCGAGGACTGTTTGCGATTCAGCCGCAGCCAAGGCGTGACGACAGTGGGGAGCGTTGGGAGGGCCCCACTGGCCTGCGATCAACTCACAGGCGCATCCAAGAGGAGGGAGCTGACTCTCCTCGGCACCCATGGATCTGCCGCCTCCCGCGTCACGGCTGCCCTGCCCGCCCGTGCCCCCCGCGGGCCCCGCACGTCCTCACCAGCAGATCCCACGACGCACTGATGACCTCTTCAGTTCCACCCCACACGGAAACGCTCGCTCGCCTCGTACCTGGGCGAGGCGCGGAGTGACACTCTAGGTCCCTGTCCTCGTGGCGCTTCCCAGTGCCAGAAGACCAGCATCGATGCCAGCTGCCGCGGAAGGGGCGTGCCTGGTCAGCACCAGACGCCTGCAGAGGCACCACGGGGAGCGGTCGGTTCCCCCGTGGAAGGATCAGGGCAGATTCCCCAGGGCACTGTGTGCGGCTTGACCTTCAGAGTGAAGCAGGGTTTCAGCGTGTGGGGAAGTGAGGAGGAGCAGGAGCAGGAAGACGTGTCAGGCTGCAGGCGTGCAGAGCGGCTCAGCCCGAGGGCCTGGGGTTGGCAGTCCCAGGTCCCCGTGCGTCCAGCGGCCACCAGGCTTGCGCGTCTGTGGCGCGGTCCAGGGAAACTCGCCACCGGGCCCCGCGGGCACAGGGGCAGAGCACAGCCCGGAGCGGCTCCCCAGGGTGGAACCTGTCCAGCGTCCGCTTCGCATCCTGCCAGTCCATACGCCTCAGGAAAGGATCACCTTTCAGACGGGCTCAGAGGCCCAGATCACAGAGCTCTCCCTGGTGAGCCAGGCTGTTCTCGGCAGCCGGAGGCTTTTCCTGTCCCGCCGTCCCGCGTGGAAACACGGCCTCACGCCTGCCCTCCCCGCCTCCCGCGCCCCTGAAGGCCAGCCTCCCCCCGATCTCTGGCTTAAGCTCAGTTCCCGTCTCCCGTAAACAAAGCGGCCGGGCGGCCTCCCGTGAGCCACTTGGGTGCTGAGCACAGAACACGATTCAAAGCCACTGCCAGACCGTTTCCATTTTTAGCTTCTCCCGTTTCCCAGCTTAGAAGCAAAAGGGGTGAGGCGGGCGCAGCCCCAAGCAGATGGCAGGTGCCCCACCAGAGCTCATGGCCGCCGTCACTGGCTTTCACTTACCAGCCTCGTCCTGGTAAACCCCTGGAATCAGCTATTTCTCTAGGGGCCTTAGGTTGTTTTTTTAGGAGAAAATGGTGGGTGTATGGAAACCACCCGAGGTTTGCATGTGGCTTCCAGAGCTAGAAAAGGCAAACACGCACACAAGCCCACTCACACGCACGGGCATACCTGCCCCCTCAGCCCTGTGCCCGCCCAGCCCTGTGGCCGTGTCCTGAGTGGGCATTGCGGCCTCCGTCTGGAGTCGCCTCCAATTGCAGTTCCACAGGAAAAGGGTGCTCTCGCGTGGGCCCGCCTGCCTCTGAGACGTGGCTCCTGGGCTTTCGGAACTGCCAGCCCTGAGCTCTGGGGGGAATGGAGTCTCAGGTAACGGTACATATTTGTTAACAGTTTCTTTTTATTCCCCATGAGGGTGGAGAGTCCAAATGCAACACTCAGAAAATACACTTTTGAGGATTCTCTGTCTCTGTCGTAAGTTCCCTTCTGCCTCAGGGGTGACAGAGAGCAACGGTCAGTAACAACTGACCCAACGCTGAATGTGGTTACTCAAAAAGTGCTTATTCACTGAGTCATGAGAAAATGTTACTCTTATCAAGGTTTTTATTGTAAATGAAAGTTGTTGTTGGAGGAAAACCCCAGAAGCCTTCTGTGATTCGGCTTGTGCAAATGCACAGGTCAGATCCTAAACTAAAACCACCGGGGTTTTGCCCAGTGCTGAGGAGACCACCCAGTGGGAGGGGGGCAATCACAGGGCTGCCACGCACACACAGCCACCCCGAGGAGCCGTCTGGCCGCCTCCAGCCTGTGGGTTTTGTTTTGAGTGACTTGTGTAACCCCTGCCCTGAAAATTCATTTTAACCTGAAACCACTGAATTCAGATGTTGGTTTGGGAGCAAAGCTGCCGGCCCCTGCGCCAGCCCATTCGATAGCTGCTTTCCAGAGAAAACCAGTGCACGCAGCATCCTGGACTCATAGGCCCTGCCGTGAAGGTGCAAATGGAACGACAGGATGTACTTAGGTGCCCAAAAGTGTAATAGAAGGGAGTTGGGGCTGTGGGTTCACACCAGACAGTGGTGGTCATCGCATGGGTGGAGGAGAGCTTCTGGAAAGGTCACATGCATGTGGTCCCGGGGACGTTGCTGAAGCGTGGGTCTGACGGGCTCCTGGGCTGGGCTCCCCTGCTCGCGGCGGTGGGGACGCCGCTGGCCGGCAGACCACACTCAGCAGTAGGCGCAGGAAGCACCTGTCCTGCTGGGCGAACATCTCTAGGAGAGATGCCAAGAAATGTAACTGTCACCAGCGCCCCAGAGGGACTCCGATCACCAGCCAGGTTGGACTCTCTGGTCCTCGCAACCCTAAAAGTCCACCCCTGGGCCCTCTGGTAAAAAGGAGATACGGAGACAGCCCTCCGTGTGTGAAATGCAAGTCTTGGGCCCTTTCCGTGCGTGGCTCCAGCTGCTCTGTGCCGGGTGGGCTTTGTGACCTCGGGGACCTCGTACATGGGGGACGGAGCGCATGTCATGCCGTCTCCGGAACCGGAGCCCTGTCTGTCTCAGAGACCCAGCGACAAGAGTTCGCTAGGAAATGGACTCAGTTGGCAGGCTCTGCACCCACGCATGCTTGGTGCGGTGTGTGTGCGGGGCGGGGTTCTGTTTGCACAAGAACGCTAGCTGTGCAGTTGAGCAAACCGGAGGGGAAGACGGGGCACAAGAGGAGAAGCCGTAAGACTCAAACGCGATTGGCGTTGGCAGTTTTTGGCTCTGATGCCAAATCCTCGTCCTCACACCTCGGCTCTGCCACTTGAGATGGGCCAGGCTCCCACGGCGTGATTAATCAACTGTAACTGTCCGTCGTATGACTTGCAGACGGGCCCACGCCCCGCACACTCACACTGCGGCTGCGAACGCTGCTCTCGGGGCCACGTCGTGTGCAGGACGTCCCTGCTTGGCTCTGGATGACTTTCCCGTCCCCATGACCCCCATCTTTATAAAAGAGAGTCTTTGAAATTAATAAAACGCCCTGTGTTACGCACTGGAGAGATACATAGGCTATTAAGTGTTTTCCTCGGCGTTTGAGACGAGGGGAAACCCTCTCTGGTATGTAAGTTCAGAGGCGCAGACCTCGTAGCAGACGCGGGCAGTTGTCTGGGGCAGGCAGATTTATGAAAACGGAGAGCCCGCCTTTGTCTGGCGAGACAGAGTGCCTTTCTTTCCCGTTTTGTTCTCTGCTGTGTAACAGAGACCAACTTCTCCTTCCTGGGGCAGGGGCGGGGGACGCGAATTTTTTAATTAAGCGTAGGTCTCCAGCCCAGGGCAGGCAAACCTCTCTGAGGTCTGGGCAACTCCTCTGAGACCCAGAGGAGGCGTCTTGGGTTCAAGTTCAGGGTCATCTGGAGACCGAAAGCCCGTAAGTCGGGGCAGAAGGAGACGTGTGTTCAGACTGTGCGTTTAAATTGATGACGAGTAAACAGGTTATTTATACACCAGACCCACGGCTGGATGTGGTTAAGGAGTGTTTATAAAATTCAAGTCAAATAAATAAAATGTAAATTCTTTTTTTTTTTTTTTTTTTTTTGAAGAGAAATGTAGGAAAATGTTAAAAGAAAAACGATGTTGTTCTATTTTGGGATCAGGCAGGCAGCATGCCCAGGGTTTCGCTCCACAGTCAGGTTTCTGTGTGTGTTGCCCTCACCTAGGCTTCCTCTGAGCATTTGCTAAAAATAACCACGACTTGTCATCCCCGGGGACTGTCACATGTTCCTCCAATTGCCCTGTTTTCAGCCGCGGGGCCACGAGCAGCCGCTGACGCGGTAAACAAGCAGCTGAGCTCACACCACAAATGTAAAACGTCACGCCGTTCGGTGGAGACAAAGAGGCCGCGGTGGGCCTCTCGCCCCCGTCAGAAGCTGCAGACCGACCGGGTTTCCTGTCGCGTGTCGGGGGCCGGGAACCGCACGCAGGGACCCGCGAGGCGCGGGCTGTCCTCACATCCGCCTTCCGCGGCCGAGGCTGGAGAACAACAGCCCAAACTGCCATGTGGCCCTTGAGCCTGCAAGGGCCCCACCCCCACACGCGCGAAGGTTCCAGGGGCATTTGTTCCCAGTTTCCACCGCTGGGGTGAGAGGCTCCCTGCCTCTGGGGCCGGCTGGCTCTGCAGGGTCCCCGCGGGCGGCACCCTCCCGCGGCCTCTGCTCCCCCTGGCTGAGCAAGTGACGCGCACTTTTCAGCCGCCTGGAGCAATGCCACGACTTTACTACTAAATCAGGAACATGGATGGAGCATTTATTAGGTTGGAGACGCCGCAGGGCCCCGGCACGGGGGGTCAGCGGGCAGCGTGCGCCTGTGCCCCCGAGCGTCGTGCCGGGCTGAGAAAGCAGGTACAATGGGCAAGGACAGTCAGAACAGTCATGGTGTCCATGACTCCAGAAGAGAACATGAAGCAAAAGGCACGTCTGGGACTCTTGTCTAGGGTCGAGGGTCAGCGGGAGGCGTGATAAGCACTTGAAGGCAGAGGGGTGCGGGGTGGGGGCGCAGAGGGACAGAGACCTGGCTGTGAAGACACCCCAGCCCCTGGTGCCCCCGTTTGCACGAGAAGTTACACGGTCCCCTTGTTCACGCGAGAGTGACTGTCATATGAGGAGGAGAGAGTGCGGACGACCCTCGCCCCCAGGAGGCGAATGAGGAGTCTGAGCCCCATGCGGGGGGTGGGGGGGCATCAGGGGGCACAGGGTACCTGGCCGAGGGGGTGGGGGGCGGGGGAGGCCCCACAGGCTCCGAGAGCAGACCGCGCCCCAGCAGCGCACACGGAAGGTGTCGACCTCACTGCCAGTGTGTCGGAGTGACTCAAGTTAACATCTTACAGTTGTACAAAACCACACCTAGTACAGAGGACACTGCAAACGGGGGTGAGGGGAAGAAAGACCCGTGAGTGCCGGGGAGTTCCGGCATGTGGTGCTCACCACTGAATCTTCAGTCCGATTTCTGAGAGGTGTTTTTTCTTTGCAGATGTAACCCCCAAATAATGTCATAGTGTCCATACTGATCTTAAAAATGCCTTATTCTCTCAATTTGTAATTATAAAGATCGTTCATATCAACAAATTGATTTACTTGGCGTCTTTGAACAGTGCTTCATAAAATTCTACCGTGACCTGGCTGGTGCGGCTCAGTGGATTGAGTGCCGGCCTGTGAACCAAGTGTCTCTGGTTCGATTCCCAGTCAGGGCACATGACCAGGTTGCACGTCAGGTCCCCAGTTGGGGCGCGTGAGAGGCAACCACACAGTGATGTTTCTCTCCCTGCTTCTCCCTCCCTTCCCCATTCTCTGGAAATAAATAAATGACACATTAAATAAAATTCTACCACGAGGTGACTCGTAGGGACGCTCCAGGGTCAGGTGGCTGGGACGCTCGGACGGGGGTGTGCTGGGTTATGAACCCCCCCCCCCCCCGGAGCGAGCGCTCTTGTAGGAGGTCAGTGTCGGGGGTCTGACCTCTCCCACGTCACAGCACTAGAAAGGTCATTTCCATAAGGTTCTTTTTGAAATCTTAAGCTCACAGTGGAGACGTTCCATCACCCAGGCCGTGGACAGTTGTCACTGGGTCACACGAGCAGAAAGAACAACCCTGAGAGACCTCTGACTCCGCCCCACCCCGTCAGAGCCACCCTGGTTTCCCTGGATGACGTCTGAGTTCTCCCATCGGGCTCGGCCCCAAATGAGTTATTTCAAAACGCCGCGCAGACTGTGCCATTTTCCTGCTTGAAACGCCTCGCCCTTCCCAGCAAACCTCGGAGAAAACCTACCCCTTGGGCCCACCCACCCACACTCTGCGTCCGGCCCCGCCGCCCACAGCCCGCCCCCTCCCGCCCGGGGGGGGGGGCGCCCTCCCGTCCTGGGACAGGCTCCCTCCTGTGTCCGTCCCTCGCTCACATTACAGCCCCGCCATCTGTTTCTAATGAGCCTGTTTCCACTCTTTGCAGAGGCAGCGGCTCCGTGGGGCTCGCTGGCACATGACAGGAGCTCAGGGGCCTCCAGAGGCGAAGGGGTGACGGATGACGTCAGTGGCCATGACCTGAAGGACGGCCCCAAGCAAGCCCGGGTCCTTCGCCTGTTAGCACGAAGGTCTAAAAGCTCTAGTGACCGCGACAGGTATGTGAGTATCATTGGCGTCAGATGACAAACCCCAAGGGAAGCACCTGGATGGGGCTAATGTCACCAGCAAACTGCCTGGGACCTGGTGTCTCCCGGCTCCTTTGTCCCAGCAGATAGGTCGTCGGTAGAAGGTGACCCAAGGTCAGCCTGAAGCGAGCAGCTGGAGCAGCGTCACGTGACTCTCTGAAGGGACGGCCTCTGGGCCACAGTCTCCACAGGCCGGGCTGAGTGGCAGCACCGGGTGACCTGTGGACCAGCCGCCACACCAGGCCCCGCAGATGCCACGAGGCGATCGCACGTCACGCTGCTCATCCCCAGCTGCCTGTGCACTGACCCGAGAGCTGGCCCAGCGTTCCTTCCGGCCACACAGGCAGCTGGGCCGGGGAACAGGGGTGCCAGGCGGGGGCCCGGCCGCTGTGCGTCTGACGTGCCCTCCTGAGTCACGGAAATGGCCGGGCGATACGGCAGAGCCCACCCTGCACACGCAGGTGTCCACGCCAGTAACGAGGGGCGAGCATGGCTCAGGAGCCGTGTTACCCCCCCGTTCACCCAGGCCGAGGAGGGTCACCTGGGCCCAACGCCTCTGGATTTTGAGGCGCAGGTGGAAACTGAAACTGTGCAGTGAAACGTTTTGGGTCGAATATTAGCTTAGCCATTTCCAAGCTGTGTGACTTCAAGCAAGTTTCTTAACTTCTCTGAGCCTCTGTTCCCTCGCCCACAAAGTAGGAGTGCCTGCACCTCACAGCTGTGACAGCAGGATTCAATGACACAGAGACAGCTCAGGGCACATGGAAAAGACCTGAGGAATCACCCTGCTTTTCTTATCATTGCTATAGCTTACCCCAGATTTCTCAGTCCTTGGGAAGGAATCAGAGAAGCCCCTCAAGATTCATGAGGCGCGGGGACCCTCCTGGGACGTCCGTCTGCTGCTGCGCCCCGTCTCGTCTGAGACGGCCTCGCAGGTGGGCCCCGGGGGAGTCTTCGGCATCGTGCTCTGTGGTGTCTGGGGTGCAGGCTCCCGTCAGCGGCTCGTGGCTGCCTGGAAGGGACACGTGTGGGAGCCCGCGGCCGTGCCTGCCACAAGCGGGGCACAGGGTGGCACCGTGCGCCTGGCGTTTGCTGTCCGTGAGGAGCGGCACCCGGTCCGCCCTCTGACTCACCCCAAACACGACGGGCCTGCTTCTTCTCGAGGTGCCCGTCCCCCTTCCCAGGAAGGAGGAGGCAGAGCCACCGCGGGCTCCAAACACTGCAGCGGCCTTTCCTGGGCGTGCGTCACCTCCCCACCCGCCGTGGTCCCCGCTCATGCGGCCGCTCCCCCGTGCTCAGCCCTACAGCAGGGGACCTGCTTCCTGTCTGCTCCAGGCAGGGGGGGGAGGGGAGGGGGCGAGGTGTCTGGGCCGATTTCCCCGGGTGGAAGCATTTCAGCTTTTGTTCGTCCCGATGGCTCCTTCCTTGTGGGGTCTCTGCTGTCACGTGCTCGCTCCACCCCGTTCTCCCCCGGAAAGCCAGTGTCCCCAGCCGCGTACACACGGGGCTCCTCACCCACGCGCTGCGGGTGCTGCAGGCTGAGGGTTCTCTGCTGGCGGCCACCCTGGGCTCCGCAGCCCTGGGCACCCCTGGGTGAGATGCCAGGAGCAGCTCCCAGCACCTCCCTGACACTACAAATGTCTCTAGACATCACCAGGGCCGCCTGCGAGCTGGCAGAGTCCCCGCCAGTGAGCACCGCCGTGTCTGCTGGTGGCTCAGATGCACCAGCCGCGTGGTGGCAGCAACATGACTTCTGAACTGGTGACCCAATGGCCCGGTTCCGATCACAACGCAGAGCAGTCTTCCCTCCGATCGCACGGCGCCACGGAGGCCTGGTGACGCAGGTGACGCAGCTGTCGTCACAGTACAGAGGGACGTGCTCACAGCCGTAAGGGACTAACCCAGGTCACACAGCCAGTGGCGGCCGAGACCCTAAAATCGCAACCCCAGGGTCCACTCGCCGAGAAGTAAACACTTGGTAAAGGCACAGTGGTGACTACAGTCCTTGTGAGTTTCCCAAGGACACGGAAGAGAAGGCAGAGCCCCTCTGCGCGCTCGGGGCTGGAGATGAGTCCTCCGGCCTCCGCCTGCATGGAGGGCGTGACCGCACAGGACGTGGCACCGGGCTTCCGGGGTGCCCAGCGTTCCGCACGGGGCAGCGCCCCTGGGCTGAGCCGCCCAGGCGTGAGCATCTGAGAATCACGGAGGCTGCGACCGCACAGCGCGTGGGAAAGTGTTTTGCAGGAAGAGAGAGCCCGTTGCAGAGACCGTCAGCGCCACTGGATCGGCCGCCCAGGAGTGAGAACAGAGAAACGTCTGGGTTTCCCGTCGTCCTCAGGCCAGAGCGCGAAGGCCACCTGAGGCTCCCCAGGTGTGACTTTCTGCAGGGAC
Source organism: Furipterus horrens (assembly GCF_987537825.1). NCBI lineage: Eukaryota > Metazoa > Chordata > Mammalia > Chiroptera > Furipteridae > Furipterus > Furipterus horrens. The sequence goes on from NW_028327177.1 coordinate 144,187,053, forward strand.
TGCCGTCTGGTGAGCACCCCGGGGTGCGTGGGGCGTGCCCCCAGGTGCTCCAGGGGCCGGGAGGCGGGCGGTGACACCAGGGAGCCCGGTGACCGTGGCGGCCGCCCCCCGAGCTGGGGTGTCCTAGGGTTCTCCCCGATGCCTCCAAACTCTAGCTGCCCTCATGCTGGTGGGGGCAGGGGTGGCTGGGCTGGTCACCACGGACGCTCAGCACGGCGACGCTGGGTCACCGCAGGGTCCTCGCGCTCACGGGGCACGCGGCCCCGCACGGGGCAAACAGCAGCCGCGTACTGAGGGCCAAACACACGACGCCAAGCTCGGACCAATGCTCCGAGGGCAGGAAGCCTGGGCCCTTGGGGATCCGACCGGCGCTGGGGCCTCTGAGGAAGTTCCTAAGAGTAAAAGGTGACATCTAAGGTGACATCTGAGCTGAGATCCCAAAGGTCATCGTAGTCAAGACAGAGCCATGTTCCTGCCAAGGGAGCGGCAGTCGCAAAGGCCCCGTGGTCAGAGTGAGGCCAGAGCGGCTGATGGGTGAGACTGCAGATGCGGGTGCTGCCCGAGGGCGACTTGCATCAGCTCAGCCTCCCGCAGCGGGATCAGCGGCAGCAGCAGCGGCATCTTCTCTGTTTTACACACGAGGGGACGGCCTGGCAGTGGGAACACATCCTCCCCAGATGGCAGCACTGAGGCCGGAACATGAGACTCGGGCCGAGGCAGGAACCCAGGGCTTCTCGGTGACAACAGAGTCCTTGGAACCTCATTTATCCTCAAATCCAGCAAATGCCATGGGCACAGCAGCGGACGTTGCTCTGAAACAAAGCCTGAGGCCCAGGAGCGAAGCCCTTCGAGAGGCCGGAGCTGCGCGGCAGCGTCCTGACGGGTGAAACGGGACCGAGGGTCTAGGGACCCCAGCGAAGACGCCCTCACAGAAACACGGCCGCTGCACGCAGACCCTGCGGGGGGGAAACACAGAAGCCGAAGCATGGAGGCCCGGAGGCCCGGAGCGGAGGGGCCCTGAGGCGCGGAAATGAAGTCTGGGTGGCCTCCCCCGCACCCCCGAGTACCTTCGTCTCTGGCCTGCGGACGCCGTCACACCAAGACCCCGCGTCCCCGGGCCCCCCTCTCTGCGGTCTGCACGGGCTCCAGCTGCCGCCTGTCACTCAGGGCCAGGTGCGCTGAGAACGGGGGTCACAGGAGGGAGGCACCCACCGTCCCGCAGGGAGAGCCCTTCAGGACGGCAGCTGAGTGGTCCGCCCGCCCCCATATGCTGACGTTGGCGTGAGTCCAAAATCCCACCGGTTCTACGGTCCTGGGCCCTGTCACCATGGGTCCTGCAAGTCAGGGTCCCCTCGGACTCGTCCCCAGGAGAGTGTCACAGTGGAGCCTTCCAGGGCCCGTGGAGCTGCAGACTCACCCTCAGACCGCCTCCCCCCACCTCTCTCTGTTTCCCTGCCCCTCCGCCCCGCTCAGAGCAAACACTGCCGGCCACCCATCCCGGCGGCCATTTTTGCTCTCCCTCTGAGGACGTTTGCAGCGTGGGAAAGGTGGCCTGTGGTCCACGCTGCGTGTATTTGCAGGGAACGGACTGGTTTCCAACGTCAGTGGACAACGGCGGGACCCGCAGAGGACGTATGTGGGGCGCATCCCTGGGGGCGTCCTGACCTCCGCGCCGCCTCCCCGGGCCGGGGCTGCCAACCTACGCTTCCTGACAAGGCCGGCTTCACCACCAGGAGCGCAGAGCTGTGAAAGGAGCAATTCAAAGCTCGCGTGCAGGACGGATCCGAGGGGAACCCCCTGTGGCCCAATTACACTCCGCCCCTCCCACCCGAGCCTGCTGCCCCCAACCGTCTTGGATACATGCACCGTTCCGTTAGAACACAGTTAATCTTGGATGTATTTTACCATGAAACATGAGCCCCGTAATTACAGAATTTTCCGTCCCGCACTCCTATCATGTTCTGAGCGCACTGGATTCTCTTAGAAGAGTTTCTAAGTGTTTGCACATGGGCCTCAGCTGACGTCCTCCAAGGTCTGAAACAGCCAATCATTGCACTGCACCCAAACCAGTCAGATTCGCCTGTTTCCTTTCTTGTATTTTTCTTTTTCTTTCTTTTTTATTTTTTTTTACTACAAGTTTTAAAATAAGATCAAGATACACATGACAGCTGATAGCAAGTCTGAGGTGCTCAGTCTCCCAAAGGGCTGCTCAGAGGACAGACTCCGTTGGGGGGGCCTCCAGGGGGTCTTGTGTCTGTGGCTGAAATCAGGGGCCCCGCGGGCTGATGGGGGTCATCAGGGCAGTGGGCAGACGGCCCTGGGGCTTGGTGTCGGATGTGCCACCAAACCAGGGAGCAGATGGCCTGGAGCAGAGATGCGGGACGGTGGCCTGAGTCCGCAGCCTGCTCTCCTGGACCGCGGCCGACTTCCTGCCGAGACGGATTCCTGGCTCCCAGTCAGGTCCTTGGTCTGTGCGTGGCGTCTGCTGCCGGGCGTCTGCGGTTCCCACGGGCACACGGGACCTGCCGTCGAGCTGCATGTGGAGAGTCTGTGCTTCCCGTGGCGCAGGCGTGGGCTGCCCAGGGCCCCAGCCAAGTGTCACCGGGCCCAGGGACCTGGTCAGACAAGGCCACGGCTCTCTCGGTCCCAGGCCCGATGTCGGTGTTTATTTTGTTCTTCTTTCCCTTCTGTTCAGAATATTCCTTTGCTCCCTCTAGACAAGCAAAAAGGATAAGAAAATGAAAAATGACAAGCAGGCAGGAGGGTGTTGATTTGTGCTGGCTCCGTGGTCTGACCTTTAACAAGAATTTCTTCCAATTGTCCAGCATCTGCTGATGGCACGACCCCCCCCCCCCCCCGCTCTGTGCTCATGCGTGTGGGTATGACGTGACCCAGAGCACCGGTTCTCAAACTCCAGGGCACAGAGAACCCCCAGGGGGGATCTTTATAGACAAAAGCCCACGCCCAGGCACTCACTCAGAAGCTCCGCATGGGGCCTAAGACTGGCCCCTCAAACAAGGTCCCAGGACACGTCCAGACTGCAGTTCCGGACTCAGCTCCCCAGAGCAGCCGCGTCCCTCCCGCCCCTGTGTTCCCAGCAGCCAGGCCTCTGTCTGCCGCACGCACACATCCAATAAACAGAACGCTGCCTGCGCATTCCGCTCGTATTTATTCAGCGTCTCCCAGTGCCTCACTGTCCGGGCGCTGGGGACTCCAGAGTGAATAAGACAGAAATGCTTCCTGCGCCCAGAGTTTCCCTCCTAGTCAGGCCCACAGGGAAGAAACACGGGTGTAAAATGATTCCACCGTGTGGGGCACGCCATGAAGGAGAGGAGAGGCAGACGGGGACAGAGCGGATGGGCTGGCGGGAAGGCCTGGCAGAGAAGGAGACGTTTGTAGAACTTGAATGAGCCGAGCGAGCGACTTGCGTGCCGGTCTCGGGCACAGTTTCGGGGTGCAGGGAACAGCCGTGCAGAGCCCGCTTTTGCAGGACAGAGCAGGAGCCAGAGCTAAAGTGCCCAAGGGGGCGAGGCCGCAGCTGTGAGAGGCTTAGAAGGGGGTCTGGGGAGCTTGCACTCCCCTCTGAGTTTGATAGGAGGGCCATGGGGCGTTGGGTTCAGGAAGCAACGTTACCCGGTGCCACTTGGAGATCAGATGGGGGGGGGGGGGGGCGACACTGCAGCCTTAGTCCAGGCGGAGGGGCCATGACTTAGGCGAGGACGGCAGTGATGACGCACCCCAGGGCTGAGGTCGGAGCTGTGCGCTTGCTGGCGGGAGGGACGTGGGAGGCAGTAGAGCGGAGGGACCGAGGACAGCTCCTCGAGCGTTTGCTACGTGAGGGGTGGAGAAGTGCTGCCGTCGGACACCCATGCAGGGGGACAGGCAGTGGGCGAGTCTCGCGGGAGCCCATCGTGAAGTCTAAGTTGGGTCAGGGGTGGCCTCTAAGCCAAGAGCACCCAGCGTCCGTGCGGAGAAAAGAGGGAAGTCAGGAGGGGCCGGAGCCATGTCTGCAGAAGGGAGCGCACTCAGTGCAGGAGGCCCAGGCTGAGGATGACCCAATGGCCCATGGATCTGACGGGCAGTGCCCACCGCGTGGTCGGATGAAAACCCGACTGGAATCAATAGGACGGAGTGGGATCTGAGGAAGGGGAGAGAACACGCAGAGAAGCCTACGTGAGCGTGTTTGTAAGGGAAGCAGGGAAACAGGAACGCGGCGGAAAATGGGAGCGAGACCTCAGGAGGGTTTTCCGCGATGGGGATTGTCGGTCCAGGGCACAGCGGCCCAGGAGAGGCAGGACGACTCCGCAGGGGACAGCAGAGCCACCTGCTGCGGTGACAGAGGCAGGACCCGGGGCAGCAGGGCTGGGACCGGCCAGACACTGAGGGCAGACAGACGTGGCACCCAGTCAGGAGTGAGCGGGGAGACCACGACACTGGGGAAGGTGGGCGGTCACTGCTGGCTGCAGCCCGAGCCACAGGCTGAGGCTGAAGATGGCAAAATATCCACAGTGATGAGACGCTACCATTCAGGGCACAACACCGAGCTCCTACAACCCCCCGTGTGCGCGGACAGGAGAGCGGGTTGTCTGCCAGCCTCAGGGCCACGTACCCGTCAGGACCCGCTTCGTAAACAGCACACTCGCTACGCCGTGCAGAATGGGCCCTTGGCTGAAGGGGAACGGGAGGGTGTTTTTTAAGTTTGGGTCAGAAAGTGCTCACAGATATTTGTGTGTTTACAGTGTTCACAAGCCCAGGAGGGGCCTGGAGGAGGGATTTTTGTGATTCTGAATAATTCTAAGAAAACAAGTATTAGATAGACCATTGCTGGGAACTCCCTGGGGTCTTAACACTGCAATCACCATCACCACCATCACCATCCTCATCACCATCATCATCATCACTATCACCACCACCTCCATCACCACCGCCACTGCCACTGATGTTTATGGAACATCTACATGTACTATTATTTTTAATAACCTACTTATCAATTTTCATCTAACTTATTGTGTAATTATTATTTACTAATTAAAATTATTATCTAATTATCAATTACCTATTATGTAACATCACAACAACTTCTGGGGGAGGAAACTGAGCCTCAGGGAGTGGCTTGTTCCAGGTCTCACGACCAGAGACCAGTCACGCCAGGAAGCGGACCAGACGTCTGACTCAGCCTCGCCCTCCCGCCGACCCCACTCCTTCACCCCGTCCCAGGTCGGTCTGCGCCGCGAGGAGCCGTGGCGGTCCCGCTTTGCCCTCTGCCGTCTCAGCCGGCAGCTTCAGCCAGTGACCCCGGCTCTCAGACGCCCTCAGAGATACGCCCCAGCCCCGGACGCAAGCGAAGCACACAGCCTCCTCCTCCTCCTCAGCTTTAGGAGTCGCTGGGGGTGGGGACACCGTTTCCCAGGACGTGGCTGGTCCCCTCAGCCTTGGAAGATCAGCGTTGGTGTCAGCACAGGAGCCGCGTCTTCCCCTCTCTCGGTTTGCAGTTTTTTCTTAACCTTTTACCTAATCATGGCATGAAATAGTTTACGCGTTTCCAAAGTTCTCCCCATAATAGTAGGACACCCGATGTTTTTTATTGTTATGGAAAAAAATGGACTGTCAGTTTAGCCTTTTTGCAACTCTGTCCTCATTATTCTGATAAGGTCGTGAAGATAAAGAAGTTGAATCATGAATATTCATTTTCTCATAGAGTGAACAAAGCAGTGTTTGGAGGGTCTGGCCGGCAGCTTCCGTTTGACTCTGGGTGAGCGTCGCCCTCGTCTGTGGAAGGACAGGCCGATGTTCCCGGACGCAGCTTGCAGCGCTCGTGCAAAGATGAACGGTGACCCGTAAACTGGCGACCGTCAGCACCACCCCAGCCAGGCCCACACCGCGTGCCTGGCACGTGTGACCCCGTCCCTGTTGGGATAACAGGCACAGAACACAACGCTCCCCCCTGCCCGTTTGCAGGGTGCAGCTCAGTGGCACTGAGCACCCTCCCGCGGCGGTGCGGCCTCCGCCACTTCATCGTCCCCGCTGACACTCCGTCCCCAGCAGACACGTCCCCTCCCCCGCCCCCGCCCAGCACACACCCGCTGCTTCCTGTCTCTCGGGACCTCCTAGAAGAGGAACCAGACAGCCTTTGTCCCTCTGTGTCTGGCCTGTCTCCCTCAGCAGAATGTCCTCAAGTTTCGCCCGTGAGGCAGCGGGGTGGTGGCGCCCGCTGCCTTCCGAGGCCAAGCAACACGCCCTTGCTGCTTGGGCACATTCGGCCTGTCCGTCACCCGTCCGGGGACGCTGGGCCATGAGCATGACGCTGCTGTGACCCCAGGTGGAACGGCGTCTCTGAGTTCCCGCAGTCCCGAGCCCACGCTCAGAAGCAGGACTGAGGGTCACGCTGTCGTCCGGGTGTAGGTTTCCAGGAGCCACCACGCTGTCCGCGCAGCGGCCATGCCACCGCACCCCCTGCCCACAGTGCACGAGGGTCCAGCTCCTCCACGCCCCTCCCCCCCACTGATGTTCCATTCCCAATTTTTTAAATCTTAGACAACTTCATGGGTGTGAGGGGTTACTTTTAGCTCCACTTTGTGAGGAAACTGAGTCACAGAGAAGCAGATGCCCTGCCCAAGGTCACATCAGAGAACTGGGCTTGATCCCCAGGCAGGGCATCCCTGAACCCATACTGCTCCCCGGCCTTTCAAACCAAGACGTTTGCTCCGTGCCAGGCACTGTGCTGAGCATCTGGCCGCGACCCCCCCCCCCCCATGCCCATAACCCACCTGCGCGTCCGTGCTCTTCCCGGCCGTTCCCGTCTAAGGAGGCACACGCTGTCCAGGGCCCCTCGGCCGGGGAACAGCCAGGCTGGGACTAAACCCAGGTCTGAATCCCAGGATGAGCCATTAATACCCACCCGTTAAACGCTCGGCCCTTTTAATTCTTTATCTTTCTCTGCCCTGAGCAAAGATATTCCCCCTCCCCCGCCCGTGCATCAAAGTCCTTCAAATTGGATTTCCTGCAGATACAGATCCGTTCCCTGTCTCGAGGAGGCTCAGGCTGACATTTGAACACAATCTTTCAAGGCTTTCCCACGAGCCAGGTAAGTTGGGACACGCAGCTGCAGGAACATTCCTGCCCGGGGAGCGTAACTTGGCAGGGCTCAACCTTTCCCGGGAGGGCTGGGATTCCAAAAAGCCTCTCGCTTACGACTTACCGCTTCCCATCACCTTCTGGCTCTGAGGAATGCGCTTCCCGTCGGTAGCGCTACAAGCAGGGTTTTCTCACAGCCTCGCTTGCCAGCTTTTTCCTCAACCCGTGAGCACGTCTTGGAGCTGACGAACGAGTTGGCCACCGCCCTCTTTCCCCCAAAGACGGATGTCCTGGTGTCCCTTCGGGGATTCGGCTACCTCTCCCCAACTCTGTGTGGCTTGGCTTTGTCAAACACACGTCTCTGGAGACATGGGAAATGTCACGCAGAATGAAGGGATTGTGAGCACAGACTGGGACGTTCACTGGCTCTGGGTTCGGATCCGCTCACGCCCCGAACAGATGCTTTGCTTGGGGGGCCTTGCGTAACCCCGCTGCACATCAGTGTCGGCATCGGTGAGGCATGGATAAAAAATGTTTCTGTGTCATAGGGTTTTAAAAGGATACATGAGATCATAGTCATAAAAATATTAGCGCGGTGTTTGGCACGGCGAGCTCCCGTAAAAGTCAGCTGTCCCAGTAGCTCTCCCCCACCTGACGGCACTTACCCTGCAGGCAGAGAGAACTTCTCACTCACCCAGCCAGCGGGGCCCGCACGGAGCCGACGACCAAAAAATCTCTGGGGCTGGTGACTGCTCGCATTTTCCCGGGATAGCCGAAATGTTTTCAACATCACGACGGTGCGCTCCATGTTTCAAGACTAAGGAACAAGAAGGAGGAGAGTGAGAAGGCCCCCCCCCCCCCCCGGCGGAGCAGGCCTGGGAGACAGGCATGCAGGGGCTGCCGGCGCCCCGTCCTGCGGGAGCCCACCCCGAGGAGCGCTCACACGCGCAGGAGACGTTGGCGAGCGTCTCCGCGCGGAGAGACGGCTGTTGAGCAAGGGTCTGCGTGTCCAGACGACGCAGCGTCTTGCCCACCGGAGGAGCCGTCCTGACGCCTCTCATCGCTGGCGCTCCTGCTTTCCACGCCCACATGTCAGGAACCCTCCTCGCGAGGACCTCCCGGGCGGAGGCGCCTCCGTTTGGCTGGAGCTTTGCAGGCTTTTGCTCATCGCCGGAATGCCGTGGGGTTGCGCTGGGAGGCCTGCCCGACGAGACGCCCCTGCTGGGATTTGAACTCTCCTCCTCGCTGTTCTACGAGTGAGCTGCCCAGTATTGGATCCCGTGTACACAGGCACGCATTTCAGTGTAAGTTAATTAAATTAAAGTGCAATTTAAAATTCAGTCTTATTAGCCACATAGCAAGTGCCCAGAGGCACACGTGGCCAGTGCCCCCAGTTGCCCAGAGCCTACGGAGCGTTCACACCAAGTCTGCTGGTCGGGGTGGCTCCATAGGTAAGTCCCAGCATCGGGGAACAGGCGATTGGTAGGAAAATCGCATCACAGCAAGGGGAGCAGGCGGGCAGGGGGTCCTCACGCGCACTGTGGGGATATAAAACACGTCATAAACTCTTCAGCAGACCACGTCTCCAAGCGCAGGACCGGTCTCCCCTGGTCTAGCACGGGGGCCAGCCCTGGTGGCCTCTTCTAATGAGTTGCTGAGGGGGTGGGAGCGTGTGGTTGCCGGGGCCACGCCGGGGAAGACAGGACGGGAGTGTCTGCTCCCCGTCAGGGCCCGGCGCTTGTGGGCGCTTCGGCCACCAGCTGTCACACGGCCGTCCTGACACTGCACTGAACTCGGCCATGCGGCATGCAGGTCCCACCTGCGCAGAGCTGGTGAAGGCCTCCACAGGCGTGGCCATCTTGGACTGGCTGAAATAGAGGCAAAGATGGGGGGCCCGAGGGTGTCCACAGGGTGGGCCCAATCCGCTCAACCCTTAAGTCACTCAGCTCGGCGTTTACTCGCTGCCCAATAATCACGGCCGCTTTCAAGGTGACAGCCACCAGCATCTCTACAGATGGAAGGCACGGGAGGTAGGGAGCCAGGCCCAGGGACTGACCAGCAGCTGGTCCTGAGGCTCGGTGGACATTCAACCGGCCATCCTCCTACCAACCGAGCTGCCCAGCACTTCAGCCAGGACACTTGCCCGGCTGTGACCCGGCTTCTCGCCGTCAGAAGGTCTGAGGCGAGTCTCCCGGCCGTGCAAGTGGGTGATCACTGCATCTTCCTGGACACCCGTTATCAGCAGTCGTGGGAGCGGCAAGAAAATCCGGTGTGCACCCTGGGTTTCCGCTGACCTCTCTCTGCCTGCGCACCTCTGGCTTCTGGTGATGAGTCAACCCCCTAACTATTCTAGAACTTTCCTTCGCCACTGCCATGAGAAAACACAAGTAACCCCCACCTTGGCCAGATGCATCCGGCTGGTCCTTTCAGGTAGATGTGCCCTCTGCCACCCCGACCCTGCAGAGGCAGCGGGAGAAATGACCCCGTGGGGGTCGCGGGGCTTGAGAATGGCCGTGCAGACCTCACCTGTGGATTCCTCTGTGTTCAGATGTGGGATCAGTCCCATTCTGTGTGATACAAACTTATTACAGGGGCCACATGGGGTTCATTCCCCCGTACACAAAATGGGTTCAACATTCTAAAGCCAACCAGTGTGTCCTGGCCGCTGTGGCGCAGCGGACTGAGCGCCGGCCTGTGAACCAAAGGGTCGCCGGTTCGATCCCCAGGCAGGGCGCAGGCCTGGGTTGCGGCCAGGTCCCCAGGTGGGGGCACTTGAGAGGCAGCCACACGTGGGTGTTTCTCTCCCTCTCTTTCTCCCTCCCTTCCCCTCTGTAGAAATAAGTAATAAAGTCTTTAAAATATATATTTTAAAGTGAATCAGTATCACAGCACCACCCACCATACCCACAGACCAGAAAAGAGGGAAAATCCTGTGATCATGTCGACTGAGGCAGAAAAGCATTTGATAAAATCCAGCACTCACTCATGATAAAAACTCTCCTCAGCTAGATAACGAACTTCACCCAGAAAGCTCTGCAGCCAACGTCACCCTTGGCAGCGAGATAAAGACGCGCCCTCCCTGAGATCAGAGACGAGGCTGGCGCCCCTGCTCACCCGACCTCCACCGTCTGGAAGCTCCAGCTGGTGCTTTGAGGGGAGGAAGGAAATAAGACAAGACAGCCTGGGAAGAAAGAAATAAAACTGTCTCTGCTCACAGATGACATGACTGTCTGTGTAGAAAATCCCAAAGAATTGAAAAAAAAAAAAAAATCAAAACATCCCTCCCACAAAAAATAAGGAGCACTGCAGGGCTGCAGTGTAACAGGCTGACGTCCGAGCCCTGAGTCTTTTCCTGTGTGCCAGCAACGAGCAACTGGAATTTCAAATTTAAAAAATTATCATCAAAAAAATAAAATACTGGGTATAAACCCGACAAAAAGAGTGTAGGCCCTCTATGTGTAAAACTGTAGATCTGATAAAAATCCAAAAAGAGTCAAGTAAACGGAGCAGCAGGCGGGCTCACGGCGGGAGCACCCCGCTGTGTGGCAGCAGCAGCCCCTCCCGACTCAGCCAGGTCTGGGGCCCGGCACGCCGCCCGAGAGACACCCACAGACAGGCCCTGATGTGCGTGCACCGAGGCCGAGGCCCGAGACTGCCCCACACAGCGCGGAAGACGAGAAGCAGCGCGGGAAGAGTCACGCTGCCCAATTCCAAGACTTACCATGAAGCTACGAAGAGGCGCGTAGGCCGTGGAGCAGAACACGGAGCCCGGAGACAGACCCACCCATGTGCACGTGGCGGGGCTTCGAGAGAGAAGCAGCAGCCGTTCAGGGGAGGAACAGCCGCCCTTCCCACCAACGGGGCTGAGCGACCAGACACCCCGTGCAAAGAAAAAAGAATCTACATGCAGATTTCATGGCTTTCACAAAAACTGACTCAAAATGGGTCATAGACCCAAATGTAAATATGAAACTGTGATGTGTCTAGATGAGAATACAGGGGAAAACCTAGTAACCTCTGGGTTTGACAACGAGGCTTCACGTACCACACCGAGGAGGGACCCACGAGAGCAGAACCGAAGCTGGGTTTTATATAAATTAAAAACGTGTGCTCTTTAAAAGACCCTAATAACGGAATCAAAAGACACGCCACAGACTGGGAGGAAATACCGGGTAAAGAACTTGTGTCCAGAATAGACAAAGAACTCTTCCAACACCATGAAGAGAAACCAAACAGAACAATGAAAAAGATGAAAAGACCTAAGCGGACGCCTCCCAAAGGAACGTGCCCGTGACAGATAAGGTCTCAATGACGATGCGCAAATGAAAAAATGCTCAGCATCATTTGTAAATGTTTCTTTATTGATTGATTTTAGAGAGAGAAGAAGCGGGAGAGACAGAGGACCCGAGAAGCACGGGGGTCCAACCCACACCCTTGGCCGGTCAGGACACCTGAGCCCCCAGCTGGGGCCCCCCAGCTGCATCTCTTACCTCCGGGAATTGCAAATAAGACAAGGTTCAGCTCTCACTACATAGCTATGCAAATAGTTGGAATTTTTTAAATTACAACAACCCGTGCCGGCAGGAATGTGGAGCAGGACTCGCCCGTGCCGGTGGGAAGGACACGGGGTGGCAACTTCGGAAGCCGTTTGGCAATTTCTGAGGAGGCGACACAGAGTCGTACCCTGCAACTCAGCAAGCGTGCGCCCAGAAACCCGCCGCCCGGTCTGAGAGCGTGAGCCCCTGTGTGCCCGTGGGCGGCCGTGTGCTCCTCGCCACCCACACCCGAAAGTAGCCGTTGTCCTTTAGGCAGTGCCCGCGCCGCCTGGCACATCCCGGTGACGGAATCCCAGTCAGCGCCAAAGAGAAATGTGCTGTCCAGGCACGGAAGCCGGCGGACTCTCCCCGCCTGTTGCTCAGTGAGGGAAGCCCGTGCAGACGGCTGTGCAGTGTGACTCCAGCTACAGCAGCCCCGGCTCAGACAGAACCGCAGCAGCAGCAGCGAGGAGCCCGGCGTGGCCCCGGCGGCAGGGTGGGTGGGATTGAGGACCGGGAGGCGGTTCCACCCGAGTCTGTGAGGGCAGACGCAGGGCTCCACGTTGAGTTTATAGCACAAAGTAAACCACAATGTATGCAAATTTAAAAAAAAAGTGATTTAGGAGCTGGAGATGCCAGGGTGGAATGCTAAACGTGGGAAAAGAGGTGACCTGTCTCAGACTCGCAGGAGACGCCCCACTGAGGGGGAGGGGGCGGGGACCATGCAGAGTTAGAGACAATGACAAAGAGCTGGAGACGCAGACCCTCTGAGAGAGCATCGGGCACGGGGCGGGGTTACCCGCGCTGGGCCTGTGCGTCGGAACTGAGCGACCAAGCAGGCAGACGAGCGGGCCGTGGCCAGACCCCGGACGGCTGGGCTGGAAACCCCAGCTATGCAGAGAGGCTGGAATGGCCCACACGGCCCTGGAGATGGAGACGGTGTGAAGGCATGTTTAGGGCAACAGAGACGCGGCACACAGAAGCGTTTACAGGCGTGTGCACGTACAGAATTAGTAGGGCACATCCGTTTCCTTCCTGCGTCAGCTGGGAAGACAGACGGGAGGAGCGCAGGACCGGGGTAGCCACGGGCCCACCGGGGGCCCAGATCTTGGCTTCTTACACCACCTGCAGTGAAGGCACCAGGGCTCCTGGCAGAAATGGCCGATTCTCAGACTGGAACAGAAAATACACAATCTCGTGGTGCTGGGAAGTCAGGGCCACGCCAACACACCGCACTGGCGGAGGCTTGTCAAGGGGCCCAGAAGACAATCTGAAGAGCTCTCGCCGGCCGGACCTAGGCCGCTATGAGCAACCAAATAAGAGACAGAAGGGTCAGATTATAACTCAAACTATGAAATAAGTCCCCATGGACTAGATGAAGGGAGAGGAGTGAAGGAAAACCTGTGCGGAAGAATTCCCAAGTCGGCGTGAGCTGCAGGCGGTCCGGGTGCGGGTACACACGGCGCCTTCTCACTCTTGCCTCTGCACCTCCAGGGCTGGAGGGATGACAGCTGCCCTCACCTGCCGCACGTGTCAAAAGCCCTGGCTATGCTGACAGAGTTCAGCCGCCAAGTCCAGGACGTGGGGCCAAAGAAACAGAAGCCAGACCCTGACCCCTGAGATCAGCGTTCCCACCCGGGGCCTTTCCTGGTATGGTAACTGCACCGACAAGTGTGGGGACAGGTGTGCCATTTCCACTGCATTCCAAGAGGAAGGGAGTGTTCTTCTGGGTCCCCAGTTGCTCAGCCAGGTTGCCAAGCCTCGATGACCGAAGCCGATTCAGAGTTCGGTGACATCTGATTCTCTCCCATTGGGAGACGTGGGAAGGGAACAGATGTTCGAAGGTTTCCTTCATTACAGCTCACACATTTCAGACTGTTGTCTGCTTTCCCTTTGCATTTTATTTAAACCTGAATTAGGAGTCGAAACCAGGGTGCCTGTGCGGTTGCAGACCCTACCCGTCCGGGGTCACCTTCGGGAAGACCACAGTGGGGCGCGGCGTCCCCGTGACGGTGCCTTCGTGCCTTTCAGCTCTCTGAAGCCTCTTTCACTCATTTATTGTTTTATTTGGAAATTGTAGTTAAAACCTGTTTTGCTTACTTCTTGAAATTGTTTTGGGGTGATGAGAACATTAGAGGGTGTGGGGTGTGCGTGCGGCCCCCTTCACGCGAGCAGGCCCCACCACGGGCAGAAGGCGGGTCTGTGGGAACGTTTATCCTGGTCACCGGCGAGCACGGAGCTGAGCTCTCCCACCACCCGCCGGAAGACGATGCGGCAGATAAAACGAAACAGCAGGAGCGTGCGGTCTGAGCGGAAGCTGTCTCATCGGTTACACTAAGCAGCAGGTGGGGTGATGTTTGAGCAGGTAAGTCTGAGTCCATGGAGTCTAAATTCTGAATCGAGAGACGTCTCTTTCATTCGGGTTTCCACAGCGGAACAGAGGCCGTTTTCACAGCACCCCGAGAACACGGGGGTCTGAGCCAGGAGAACGGAGAGGCAGCCCCATGAGCCCCCGTTCCCCTCCTGCAGGCCTGGTCTCAGTGCTGGGGACGGGAATCTCAGAGCCGGGTTGTGACTCTCCTTACGGGAGGAAGAGCAGCGTGCTGTGCCCCGCACGTGACTGACACAGGCTGTGGCCGTCTGTGTGAGCTTTGAAAATGAAACCATGCAGAAAGTCACTTCTGGGTCACCTTCACTCAGGACTTTCCGTGGGTGAGACCGTGGACAGGTTCCGTAGCCGGAGTTCCCGGCTCGGTGCAAGGGATGCACAGTCACACCATTGTTTTCATTGATCTCCGCTCGTTAGCGCCAAGTGAGAGGCATAATTGGGCCCTAATTACCCTGGCATCTGAGGAAGGCGTAGCCTCGTTTTCCATTTGGCTCCAAAGTCTTCTCAATAATTAAGTCACGTCTCTCCTGCTATCTAATTGAAGAACCTGAAAGAGATGAGAGTGGAAAAACCCCGCCCCCGCTCTCCGCACTGACCCGCAGCCGGCAGCTGGGTTCCCATCAGGACCCAGTCGTGGGGGGGTCGGGGGGGCAGAGATCGGAGCAAACAGCAGCCCCCCCGCACGGAGCAGGTCCCTCAGCCGCCCACGGCGGCGCAAGCTCACGGCGTCCGGTGTCGAAGATGCGTGGGGGTGGAGGCCTGGCTCTGATCAGCATCAGCGGGGTGGCTGCCCAGCCCCCTCAGAAGCCTGGACGAAGGTGTGTCACTCATAACTTACACTTGCACAGTCCTGGGCAGTTCTCGGAACGCGCAGTAAGGCACCAGCCCCGGGTTGATCGGCTGGGCTCCCCGGCACCCCCCGACACGGCGGGTCCAACCCGGTGCAAATCATTCACCTCTCTGCAGCCCACGTTCTTCCTCTGAAAAACGGAGCTGCCTAAAGCACCTCCCTCGCAGGGTGACTGCGAAGATCCCCCTCATCAGTGTGTGTAAACAGTACAGGAAGGTCGCCGCAGACGGCAGCTCCTGGGTGAGGGTCTCAGAGAGCCGATAAACCTGAGCCCAGTGACGGGCACAGAGCAGCAGCCGGCATGCAGTGGCCCTGGGGCAGACTGTGGCCCACGGCCCCTTCTCCTCCGCTCACATGCTAAGAGTGGCTTTATATTGCTGAAAAATAAAAAGAATAATAATAATTAGTTGCATGTGAAAATTATATAAAATTCACATTTCAGCATCCGGAGTAAGGGTTGCTTTGAAGGGACCCACGCCCGTCTTTTGTGCTCCGACTGAGGCCACACAGGCGCGGCCTTTCCCCGCCGCTGTCTGCAGTACAGCTACACAGTTGTGACGAAGCTCCTCTGTCCTGCAAAGCCAACACTATTTACTCTATGGCCCTTCATAGAAAAGGTTTGCTAAACCCTGGGATGGACGTAAAAGTTATAAGATCAGGACCCCACAGTGGGACAATCAAGGAATAAGGAACCAGAAGTCAGTGCCCAGATACTGGAGAGGAAATTAGAGCCACGCTCTGGAGCCACACAGACCTGGATTCAGTCCCGGCTCCAAACATGTGCGTCTGGTAACCGTGGACAAATCACCAGAACCTGCCATTGTCCAGCCTCCTGCCCTGGAAATGGGTTATAACAATAATGCTCCCTTCTTCAAGGTTGTTTCAGGGATGTGCTAACCGACGTACAAAACACCGAGTCTTCAGTAAGTATTGAATGAAGTTCAAGAACTCAGGCCTGAGAATCAGGGACACAAGTCCAAGTTGAGGAGGACAGAGGGCGGAACCGGAGGGAAGAGGAGGGACAGGGAGACAGCCCGGCAGGGCCTTCCGCTCATTGGCAGCCGCCTGCCCCCGGGCGTGACCCGAGCTCCCAGCTTCGGCTGTATCTAGGATCCGTGTTTGTCCCCAAGGGTGTAGTCAGAGCAGGAGCACGCGGAGGGGACTGGAGGGGACGTGTCCTGCTAGGTCTGAAGTATCAGAAGTATCGGTGACACTGCCGGGCAGGCTTGAGCAGCTGGCAGCCCCCAAGGGCAGTGGTGGTCGCTCACGTTCAGGGGGAGACTGGGAGGCCACGAACAGGACAGGGACAGACCTGGTGTCCACCTAACGGCCATCCCACACCTGACCCATCGCTCACGCCCAGGGGAGTCTGGGAGGCAAGTGTTTACCTTGTTGGCTTGGTGACAAGAAAGAGACGCATTGTTCTCAGAAGTGATCAGCAAAATGCCATTTGGCCCCAACCAACTCCCATGGAAAATTCAAGACCTTTCACAACGTCTACATTTCCCGTGACATCAGCACGCGATGCAGAACATGTGTGTCGTTACCGAGGCGCAAACAAGGCTTCATGGCGTAAATCATTGATCTGCTCTGGAGCAGATGCGAGACGAGACGTGGGGGAGGGACAGAAAGCCAGGAAAGAGACGGATCTGAAAGAAACTCGATTTACAGGCACAATTAAATCCCTATGAAATAATCCGGGCCAAATAACAGTAATTTAAACAGGCTGACTATAAATTAGAGAAAATTGAGTTCACTGGAGTTGTTTAATGGCAAGGGGGCCGGTAATTCTAAAGCCGTGTACCTCACGCTGCCCCCGGCGGACAGCTGACCTGATCTTCCATGTGACAATCCCGTGGATGGAAGTTAGGAGTCTCGCTGCAGGACAGGAAGGAGGCTTGCCCTTTGGGTGTTCGGTAGAAGCAACCCAAACAACAAACTCGAACAAAATGAGGCATCATTGGGTTACCGCCCTCTCCTGCAGGGCACGTGGGCACACACATGCACGCACACATGCGTGCACATATATGCACACATGCATGCACACACATGCATGCACGTACACCCTTTACCATTGTCCCTAACAGGCCACATCGCCTGCCCTGACTGAAGCGCCAGCTCCTGCCTGGCCCCGCTGCTGTGACGGCCACGAGGCCTCCCGTTTGCCTCCCTCGTCCCTTCCATCCGTCCTCAAACCCAGACTTCAAACCTGGGCCAGAGAAACGGCTTCTCCCTGAGCAGGCGTGTGCTCCACTGTTGAGAACAGACGGATTTTGCCAAAACAAACCGGCTTCCAAATAAAACAGAATGACTAATCTTGCGGAGTTTGGAACATCTTAGATTTGTTTTCACTTTCTTTTCTACCTCCCGTTGCTCCTGAGTCCGGGTAGCAGCGCAGCGCGGGCGCCTCTGCTCTCTGACACTGGCGGCGTGGGAAGCGGGGCTGCTCTGGACACACGGGTCTGAGAAGCCGGCAGGAAGGAGCACGGCCCGGGCTCTTCGTCCCCGGTGCCAACGGCTCAGAGCGCGGGGAGGGCCAGTCTCACAGCCACCTTGGTGCCCGCCAGGTGCCACACTGACTCTGACGTCTCTGGACACACTTTAAATCTGCGGACGTCCACGGTGCGGCAAGGCCTTGTCTGCAAACCGACCACCGTTTCCTTCGCTGTTCGTGGGTGGGACTGTCTCTCCCCAGAAACGACCTCGGACGCCGGTGCCGAGAGGAGCCCGTGAAGCAGAGGTGCCCTTCACTTCCACACGGACGCAGACTCTTCCCACGGCCCTGGAGAGATGGAGCCGTCTGTTCTGTGTTTCGCACCTCTGAGTCACGGGCGCAGAAAAACACTGTCACTCCGAGGGAAGTGCTTGCGTACGCACAGTGACGACGGCTGCCGAGCAGCCGGGCTTTAGAAGAAGCAGGAACGGCCTTTGGTGGGTAAGAATTTGCAGCAAGTTGAGAGAGACCGAGACTCGCACCCCGGTCACGGAGCCGCTTCAGTTCCAGGTGTAGCCATGTGGCGCTGTGGTTTCAGGCAGAAAATGTCGGGGACTTTCACCAAGGTCGCGTACAGTGGCGGGCTGCTCAGCTCAGACAGGGCTCTTCCCCCGGACTGGTAGGTGGTCTGTTTGCTCCGACTCCCCTGCGTGCCGGAGACGCATGTGGTGACCGAACCAGGAATGTTCCCCGTGAGGCCTGAATCTAGCTGCTGAATTAGTCTCCCGCTGAACTCTGAGCAGACATCCTCGTCTCTCAGTGAAGCGGGACTGAGTCTGATGCAAATGTGCATTCTGCCAAGTCCATTACAAAATACCATTCGATAATACTCTGATAGTAATAAGTTTCCTCTCAAAAGTCAAAAAAGGAATAAACAAAATTAGTTGTCTGAGATCCAAATTAAATGCCCGACGGACAGACTTTAAATGTTTTCTAGCAGGATGCGGTCTTGTCATTTTGGCCAGTTTTAAACCTCTTGGATTGTTGCACAAAAAAAGAAAGAAAACAAATTTAAAGAGACGTGGTTAAAGAAAGTAATATCGTTATGAAAATTGTGCTAGAAAATCACGAGGACAGACGGAAATCCATAGAAAAGAGAGAAGACCTTCAACAAAGCCAGGAAGCAACTGACTGCAGGATGTGAGACTTTTGCAACATCAGAGACGCAGTGATTCAAGTGATGCAAACATCGCACATACTTTCCTTCAGCTTTTAATGAGTTCATGAGACACACGCCCCAATTAGCACTCTGGGCATGTTTGGTCTTAAGTCACTTCCAAATTTACTAAGAAATGTCAAATCAACTTTTTAAAATTAAACTTGTGAGGATATTTTTAACTTTCTATATCTGTCAAAGAAGAGTTTCATCTAGGCATGAAACATTAGTTTCTATGAGGATATATGGAATTTCAGTTATGTTAGTTAAAATTCAAAAGTCAATGGAACTTTAAAACAAAAGACAGATGCTTTCTTTATTGCTTTGCTCTTCGTAAGAGTCGTAGTGAGCTGCTGGTGCTCAGCGTTCTCCGGCAGATTCCGTGAAAAGTAGCGTGAGCACTGTTACCAGTCATTTAATGTGTGTGCAAATGCTTGCGATCATCACCAGTGCGTGGAACTGTTTATGAAACTAGAACGCAGTGATACTCAGGATGTTGTGTACTCTGCCAATGCCCTTGGTTGGGCCATGGAAAAGTTTTATAAAACTTTAACATCGAGCCAAGTTTTTCCTGATACCATGTAAGTGCTTGCTAGACACTCAATTATCCAAACCAAGAGACGGCGGGATGGTTTCCATCCTTCACCACCATCACACTCATATGGACAAGCTAACTTGCAAGCCTCACACATGTCCTTGTGGCAACTGAACATAATGGACACCTGCAGGCTACCCCAGCTAACGACAGCAGAATACACATTTTTCTCAAGCTCACGTGAAACATTTACCAAGACGGGTCACCTTCTGGGCCATAAATCACACCTTCATGAGTTTAAAAGATTAGAAATCCCAGTGTCTGCTGCCAGACGTACGACATTGTGTCCGTTTCAGGCGTACGGCCTCCCGACTCCGTATCCGTGTGCGCTGTGAGGTGATCGCCAAAACAAATCTGCTTCACACCCATCACTGAACAAAAGGTTCTTCTTGTGACTTTTAAGATCTACTCTCTTGACAACTTTTAAATACACAGAAGAAGTATTAGGAACTATAGCCTCTATGCGGCACATTATTCTCCATACGTTATTTACTTTATAGTGATTGTGACATGTCCATTTAGGTCATCCTGGGGAGGGACGTCCCGCTCCGGAGAGTGGGGCTGACACGGGTGCTGTGCATGTGTGAGGCGGGACGCATTTAGGACATATCAGTGCCGCCCTCTGAATTCCGTCGTGAAACAAAACTGCTCTAAGAAAGAGTCTTGACATTTTAAAAAGCTTCTGAGAAAGCTAAACAAGTCTAGGAGTTTATGTTAAAATGTGAACTCACAATACATACCAAGAGTAATAATCTTATACATTTTCTAAGGAGTCAGTATGCAGACAATAGTAATTATAATTGGTAGCCTCACATAAATTGGCTGTAAAAACTACAAGAAAAAAAACCGAGGAGTATCATGTTGATGTTAAAAAATTTAGAGTTGTTTTTCACTTCATGTTCTAGCCTTTTGGATTTGGTGTTAATAATCCCGAATTGACAAAGAGCAGCAAATTTATGTGGACACGCATGTAACTGCATGTGCTTTTGCTTCAAAGAGAACTCAATTCACTAAAAGAAATAAACGACTTTTGTCATTGTGGATGCAAATATTAAAAAAAATTTCTTGCTATTTAATTCAATAATTAGAAAACATTTAGGTATGTTTGAAACAACTTAGGTATGAGAATCTACTTTTTCAAATGTAACTTTTATGAAATCTAAATATGGATCAAAAATCTCTAGTGAAAATATTCAGAAGTGTTTTAATGGTAAAATGCACATCAAACTTCGGACTTAGTATGAAAAATTGATAACATCTAATTAAAAATTTTTATATTGATTACATGTCAATATGATAATATGGATTTACACTATTAAATAAAATGTATTATTAAAATTAATCTTACCTATTTCTTTTTACTTTTCAAATGTGGCTGCTAGAAACTTTGCTATTGGACTGTGGCCATGGGACAGTGTCAGCCGCGAGGTGTGACACCTTCAAGGTTCACATGTGCTGCCTGCACAGTCCCAGATTTTCTCAGCTATTAAGAAAGTGTGACAGCTCAGGCTGGTTTGGTTCAGTGGGTTGGAGCGTCGTCCATACACCAAAAGGTCGTGGGTTCGATTCCCGGGCAAGGCACATGCCTCGGTTGTGGGCTCAGCCCGTCAAGGCACGTATAGGAGGCAGCCAACTGATGTTTCCTTCTCACGCTGACCTCTTCCTCTCTCTGTATCTCCCTCCCTCCCTCTCCCTCTGTGCATCTACCTTCCTCTCTCTAAAAAAAGCAATGACAAAATGTCCTTGGATGAGGACAGAAAGAAAAGGAAGTATGAAGATACTCAAAATCTGAAATATAGCTTCTATTTTTGGCTCAGGAATTCCCTCAAATTTTAACGTGCAAATTTGGAATAGTCATGATTTTACAATCTGCCCGATTACATCAGCATCCTGGGTGATTAATATAGAGATTCCTGCAGCTGAAAAATAAGTGAGGTTTAAGAAGATTTTGAAAGCTTTCTTGTTTTTTAAATTATGGCAAAATATACATAGAAGTTTCCACTTTCTCATATTCATGTGGACCGTTCAGTGGCACTGAGCACAGCCACACTGTTGGGCCACCCTCCCCGCCACCATTTCGGGACCTTCCCGTCCCCGCAAACTGACACTGTCCTCACGGCACCCCAGCTGCCGGCCCCTGCCCCGCCGCCCCCCGCAAGGACTCTCCGCCTGTGAATCTGTCCCCTCCGGGACCTCACGTCAGGGGAATCGTACAGCGTTTGTCTTTTCGTCCTGGGAAAGCTTTGGTCGTGTCTTTCAGCAGAGGAGGCCTCAAAATGCGACCCCGTTCCCGTCGGGCCGTCACTCAGAGGGAGGGAAGGCTGTGCTCAGTCAGCTCTGGGCGGTGGTCAATTTCTGTGACGCTGCTTCTTTCTAAGGAACAGTCAGGCTCAAGTGAGAAAAATGTTGGCGGCTCTGCCAGGAAACGGGAGGTGACGTTACGGGAATCCGCAAGGTCCTCGAGGAAACCCTCCGTTACCTGGTGGGGGGACGGCCCTGCCCGTGGCAGCACCGGGAGCCGACGTCGGGACTCGGGACGGGGCCGCGCTGGTCTCAGCGGGAGGGGTGGCGTGGAAGCGGCTCCATCGCGGTCTCCGCTCACCCACCGACATGCGGGCTGCGGACGCTCCCTCCTCAGCCTTGCGTTTTCCAAGAGCAAAGCCACACAGCCTAACATCTATGGGCTGTCAACTCATTCTGTGCTCCTATGTTTTCTCGACGCTACAAAAGCTGTTTACATGATCTGTACGTAAGCGAGGCCTGTAAACACTTCAGTACAAGCCCGTGTGTTTATAAACACCCCGGACAGGAAAGGGCGAGGGGGCAGCGCGAGCAGAGTCAGTGACCCTTTGCTTCGACCCCTCTGGACAGACGCCTCGCTTTCCTCGGACATCCTCCGGGGGGCAAAGCAATGTTTTAAGTGGGGGCGAGGGGGTTCCTGAGGCCCGGTTCCAGCACGTGTGGAGGCTTCTCCCGCTAACGAGCGCGGCTCTGGGAAGTCCACTCGGTTCTGACGTTTCCACCTGGAGGCGGAATCAGATCCTGGCTTGGGGCGCGGACCTCACGTCACCCTGAGCCCCACCAGCTGGCTGCCAACCAGAGGCCCCGCACGCCTCCTCGGGGTGATCGATTTGTTAGATCAGGACGCGGGAAAGGCCATGAGCACGTTTGTTACAGAGGATGGGGGGATGAGAAACACGGCCAGATGGGGGCGGGGAGGCAGGGTGGGGGGCAGCCCGGACTAAGGTACTGTGTCCTCCTGGGGCTTGGAGCCAGCCGGCGGCCCAGGGAACCGGTGACCGAGAAGCGTCCTGGTTCCTCCACACGAGCTCCCAGAAAGGGGCTGGGAGCTGCCCTGCTGGGCGCAGGGGCCACGTGTGTGCTCGCGACTGACTCAGCCGTTGGCCATTGAGACGGAGTCCCCCTCCGGCCCCTCTGCCGTCCTGGAAACTGGGCAGTGGGACTGAAAGTTCCAATCCTGCAACCACAGGGTTGGCTCCTATGGACAACCAGTCGCCACCCTTGGGTGGGGTCCCAAAGCCACCTCATTAGCATAACAATCAACACCACGTGGCCCCTGAAAACACTGCTCTGAACGACAATACAAACTGCTTATAAATCGGTGTCATGGGGGTGGAGGAGTGAGATAACATGGGGACAGTTCTGAGCCCAGTTTCAAAGTAGTGCCAAATCCCAGTGAGTTATTGGAGGTGAGACCTAAAAGCAGAAAAGGAAATGGCTCCCGGTTGTGACAGAGGGAAGGACGGGCAAAACCTTCACGTTTGCGGCGCCATCTCACCGCTGCTTAACCGCCGGCACTGAGGCCGGGCGACGGCGTGCGTGATGCGCCCGAGGTCACGGCCGGGGACCGGGGACCGCCAGCCAGTTCCCCTGCTTCACCCCGACTGCATCCAGCCCACATCTGCCCCTCCAAACAAACAACTTTCATTTGTTTTTCCTTCATAAAAGCAGGAAGTATCTGCATTTCCAAAGAAAATATTTATGTATTTTTAAAGTGGATTCTAAGACCCATTGGATACACAACTTAAAACAAACACCCTGCCCCTGGCCACGGCCCCTTGGAGGCCCCAGCTCTGCCCTCCCCGTGCAAGCAGGCCGCAGGCTTTGCTCCTGATGAAAGACGGTCCCGTGTGATCGGTTACCTAGTCCCTGAAGGAGTCTGTGCTCCTTCCTTTCAGTCACGTCATCACACGGGACCCTCACGGAACCAAAACCCAGCACAACAGCTCAAGCGGGAGGCAGACGTGGTTGGAAAACCGTAATGTTGTGTTTCGGTTATTTTTGGTGGAAAAGGGATGCATGGACAGAGAGCATTTTCAGGGTTCCGTTTTCACTTCCACACGGGAGGGGGACTCCGTTTTCTCTGGCCAGCCTTGCGCTCTCTGCCCACATCCACGGCGCGAGCGCGATGGCCGCTGCAGGGCCACCACCTCAGGACCGCGTCCTCCCTCCGGGACCGGAGAAAGCCAGGGGCACCGGAGAAAGATAACACAGCTCCAGGCACTTTACAAACGTGTTAAAGTCGGCGCAGGTGGGATAAATCCACGTGGGGCCTCAGCTGCTCAGTTTGAATGGACTTTGCTGCTGGGAGAACGCACCCCCTGGGTTCTGCCCAGTCACGCTGGTTCATTGGCTGATGTGAATTTCAAGGAGTCTTGTTCGTTCGATTAAAGAAATAGCGGTAGCTCCTGTTGAGTTTAAGCCAAATAAAGTGTCACAAACAGGAGCCACGAGGAACACAGTATCTCGGTGCTCCCGAAACAGCCACGCTCCCCAGTGGTGGGTGGGCTTCTCCTGCCGCTCCCTCGTCACAAGCCCGCACTCGCACTGCCAGCCAAAGCAAGCGCCTTCATCCTGCCACACGGTCACTGTCACCTCGCCGCCGCCGGTCGGGGCAGAGGACAGAGGATGGTGGACGGGACCTGCCATCAGCGAGCGGGGCTTCGGGCCAGGGCGGCCCGTCGGGCTCTCCTCTGACCCCCTCTGCGAGGTGGGGGCCGCCCTCAGCTCTGTCACTGGCCACCAGGCCTGGGGGCCGTCAGGGTCCACACCAGAAACCTGCGTACAAGTCAGTGCTGCCCACACGCTGGCCGGTGAGCATCGCCCTGGCCCCACCGGAAGCCGTCCTGTGGATGACTCGCCCTGGTTGTCCCCTCAGACCTCTTAGCCAGGCCACATGCTTCTGGCAGGTGCACGTTGTTACTGTTTCACCGAGACAGCGGCGCGTGCTTATTACAGAGAACTCGAGGTCACCGTGTCAATGCCAGGGAGTCCTCACACCTGCAGGCCGCATCCAGAGCCACACCCTTTACTGGGACAACACCCAGCGCCACCCTCTCCTCCACAGACTAACCCGGGGGCCTGGGCTGGCGGTCCTGCCTGGTCCCCGCCATGGTCCCTGCCCTCGCTGTCCCCTGTTGGCGGTCACCTCCGAGGGCCTGGTCCTATGTCACTCAGCGCGGAGCCTCTGACGGCAGAGGGACTTCTTCACTCCCACCCAGCCCGCCTCCTTCTGCCTTGTGGGCGAGGCCTCCTGCTGACTGTGTGGTGTCTGCAGGGGGACAGTCGTGGGTGACAGGGTGGATGTGTCCCCAGAGAGCGGATGGGAGGGGCACTGACCAGGGCTGAGAAATGGGGGAGAAGTGGCCGCAGTCCAGCCAAACCACCAGGAAGGACATGGCCAGGGACCCGTGGCCACCAGGAGCCACGGGAACCCACAGGTGACCAGTGAATCCTGTGTCATTTTCAGAGGACACGGATTCCATTCTTCTGTTGACTCCTTTTCAACCACTGACATGTATAAAATTTATTCTCAGGTCGCTGGCCCTGGGCGGAGTTTGTATGACCCTCGGCCTGGGTCACATGACTGAATCGTGTCTGCAGTCACATCGGGCTCCTTTCACCGAGCATGAAGCTTCCACATGGGGACAGAGGGCTCGTCCCTGCCGGGGACACGCCGTGGCCCACCTGGTGACGGCTGCGTCCCACGGTCGGCAGCCATTGTTTAACCTGCTGCCCTTGAAAATGTCCCTTTTTATGGTTCGCATGTGATCCCACCCAGGCTCCTCTGGGCTCTCCCCATGCTGACTCGCAGGGAGGGGCCCCCGAAAGGGAAGGAGCCCTGCAGCCAGGAGCGCAGGCGGCTGACCGGGCCCCCGAGGTGGCCCGGCCTGAGGCCTCCTTCCTCCCTGCCGACCGCGGGCAGCCAGCCCGCCGGGTCCCTGTGTGGTGCCGTCCTCGGCCCTGCTCCCACCCCGGGCCGTGAGCGTGCTGTGCCCACACCTGGCTGAGACCCTTCTCTCCCCATTCACTCCCCTGGGAGCTCTTCCCACAAACCTCATCTAAGGCTCTACTTCCGGGCACCCGCCTGCGCCATCAGGTCACAACAAGCATCTTAAAATCGTGCCCCCCAAGGACAGTGGGCTGACCCTGAAGCCCACATGGGGCATCGCTGTCGGTGGCTGCCCCGACGCCAGCAGAGCATGGACTGGGATGTACCCAGCTGACCCAGGACAGGGGCAGCCTCTGCGGCCACGGTGGGGAGTCTCTGCTGACCGGCAGCCAGACGTTTGCGTGGACAGAGTGTGACCGAAGCAAATGGGCAGAAACCAGCCCAGGTCCAAAGAGGAAGGAGGTAAGGCCCTTCTACAGTAAACACTTCTCTCTCTCCTCCTGTTAGTAACTGGAATTAAGTTAATCGTCAGAACCTTTCAGGTTTGGGAGTCTCAGCAAGTCTGCGGCGCCCTGTCGGCTCTAACAGCCCTCAGGACGGGCAGGGAGCGGCGCGCACAGTTGAGAGCCCTGGTCGCGTCCGGCAGGCCCTGCTGGGGCTCACTTTGTCTCTGAATTGCAGAGTTTATTTTAGGGAGACGTGACTCACTTTCCACGGACTCGCGCAGCTGGTTAGACCAGTAAGGGGCTGTTTCTGCTCCTTGAGAGATGCTCTGGTCAGGAGGGCCTGGAGGCTGGGACAGGCCTCGGGCGCAGTGATGCTGTCACGGTGTCTCCCCAAGGAGGGTCTGGGGGCTGCCTGCATCCACACAGTGACGCTGTGACCGGGTCCCCCCAACTCCAGGTTCAGTCACCCCAAGTTGTTTATCGTGGGACTCCAGCCGTCTGGGGGACAGGAACATGGGAGAGGCGCACCCGCCTCTTAAAAACACAGGTTTGGGAGTAGCCCAGACTCCCTCCTGCCACCGTCCACCCCTGCCCGTGTGCCACGTGCCCCTCAGTATGTCACTGCGTTGTCCCTGGCCGGGTGGCCTCATGCCATGGATGAGGGCCAGGGTGGTCGCCAGCGTCCTGCCACAGAAGTCTTCAGCTCCGCACTGTGGGGGTCCCCTGGGGGCCTGGCAGCCGCTCCCTGGGGTCTGAAATTCTGCTCAGCCTCTCACACCCAGAGGGCAGGAAGGGCCCCGCAAGGATCTCCTGTGCTGACTCTGTCACAGATAAGGGACAGCAAGTGCCAGGACATGAAGGGGGACAGCCCGATGACCTGCTGCTGGAGACTTCCTGACACCATGTTGTGACCTGTCTTCCCCACGCACCCCCATTCTGTGGGACCTCGTAACCTGTCCTGCCCGCTCCTAATTCAGGGCTCCCCAGCCACTTGGTACCCCTTCCCTCCGTGACTCAGAGCCTGAAGTGGGGGGCAGGGAGAGGGGATGGCGAGTGTCTGCAGCTTTTTTGGAGATGGATGTGGCTGAACAGTGTTTTTCATGGGAGAGTCACAGGTAGAGACATCGTGAGTGCACGTGGGGTCTGGGGCGCATATGCGGGACGGGGCCTTGCACGCATGTGCTCATGGATGTACACATGCATGCACACACACGCGCAGGGAGCTCTGGAGCACTGCCGTTTTCTTCCGAGGGGAACGGAATCTGGTGCGGGGTCCTCAGCAGAGTGGCTCAGCCTCCCTCCAGCTCAGACAGATCGCTGGCAGCGGCCGCGGGGGGCGTGGGGGCGGGCAGGGGGCAGGCAGCGTCGGAGACTCCCGCGTCGTCCGGGCAGCAGGCCGCGCCCTGGACGAGAGCAGAGACCCCGAGGCGAAGTGAATGGCGGTGGGAGAGAGTTCGGGGGAGAAGCCGCAGACCGAAGTCCCTTTTAGGGATCGAGAAGAAAATTAAAGAAAATGCAACCGCCGCCGTCACCATGGGGCAGCTACTGCAGCCCTGCGGGTCCTGCTCTGCCACGTCCCTCTGTCCTTCCAGGACTCACAGGTGCATCCTCTTCTCTGGGAAGAGCTGTCAGGTCCTCCCAAACGCGAGGCCCAGGCTGCGCCCCTGGACTCCACAGGCCCTGCTTGGCCCACACCAAGTGTGTGTGCTGAGACCGACAGGCCACCGCAGGGACAGCGCCCCAGCGTGACCACCAGGAGCAGAATGTGGCGCCATCGGTGACTTCGAGCGGCAGGACGCACCGGTGCTTGCGCCACGGCCCGTCTCCTTTCCCGTCAGCGCACTGTGCGCGTTTATTGAGCACCGACTGTACGCCAGCCCTGGGGACATGCAGGTGAACAAGCCGTGGCCTCAGACAGCCTCCCTCAAAGAGCTCTCCAGTTCCGGTCAGCAACGGGGCAGCGCACGTTTCTCATGTGTTCACGGTGGGTCTCCAGGGACGGGACCCCATGACAGGGCCCCTGTGACACCCTGCGGCTTTGACTTCGCGTTTGGCCTCCAGGGACTCCACCGGACGGTAACTACCTTTCAAGGGGCTGCCAGGCGGAACCAGCCCCGTTTCTCCTACAGGGAGAGGACGCCACCTTGCTTATTTGGGGGACATCATAGCTGTTCTAGTGACTGACTGGCAAACTCGCAGCCCAGCGAAGAGCTCCAGGATGGTCCACGTGCATCTCCGAAGCAGCCTTGTCTCTCTCTAAGTCCTTTCGGTGGGTGGCAGGGGGGGAAATCCCTCCCTGGCCCCTGGCCGTCTGTCTGCACAGCCTCGGTCTGCAGACACTTGAGAGCATCCTGGAATCCCGGGTGAGCCTCGGCACAGGTGCAGGAGACCATGGGACGGAGGACGATGGTGCCAGCCCTAGGCACACTGGCTCCTCACAGCCACCACCTCGGGCTGTGGCTGAGCTCTCCCAGCCCCTGAGCATGCCACTCCCCGCACACGGGCATGCCAGGTGACACACGGACCCTCCTGGCACATCCCTGCGGGGCAGGCACGAGGAGAGCCCCTCCTGTGACAGACAGGAGCCTGGGGGCAGAGCGGACATGCCACGTCTGCCGCCGAGGTGAGCGGAACCAGGATGTGCCGGGGGCGTTCCTGTCCCCAAGCCCGTGTGACACGCCACATCCCCTTTGTCCAAAGCACTGCCACGCATCGAGCGCCTGTGCGTGGGAAAGCCCGCGTCACTGCGTCACTGTGATGGTCTTGATGTGAAGTTCAGCAGCTTCTCTTCAGAAAGGCCATGTATTCGAAGACCACAGGGGCAGCCAGCTGGGGCCCGTGGGCCCAATCCCACGCCCCTGACAACAGCATTTTATCGGAAACAGCCTCGGCCGCACCTTTACACATGGCCTGTGCCCTCTCTGCTGCACGGTCATGGCAGGAACGGCGTGGCCCTCAATGCCAAAGGTATTCACTGTCAGGACAGTCATGCGTGTTGTTTCTGTGATGAAGTTCATCCTAATGAAGAGACTGGTGGTATTTGATGGCTCAGGTCATTCCCACTGTTAATTATATTATATATTATTTGTTCAATTCAATACATTTTTATCAAATTATCCCCCTCCCCCCAAAAAAGGCCAGAAGTCCCTTTGTGGGGTTTTTCACAGAGAAGAAACTGCTGCACCCCCAAGTAAAGTGGGGAGTGGGGAGCCTCTTTTACCACCATGTGGGGGTGTTCAGATTGTTGGCTTCACGCCTGATTCCATTTACAAATGGGGTCCCCGCCAGCTAGTGGCCCAGGGTCCCCGTGTCCTGCAGTTCAGAGAAACATCAGAAGCTCTGTCGCTCCCAGACGGGGGAGGCCAGGACGAGCGCCCCGACCCAGCTTTATCTTCATCTTGCAGTGGCGCAGCCCGCAGGGAAATTACAAGCCACCGAAGACATTCCCACCAGCACGGCCGCCCCCGGGCCTCCAGCGCTTTCATCTCCGCTCCCACTCCCGGCCTCGTCTCCGTCAGCCGTGGCTGCTGGCCAGCGTGGCAGTCGGCCGGCACCTGGACGCATTTTCCATTGGACCTGCCCGGAAGAATGTTCCTGCTGCCGAAGATTTTCCATGACCGTGTTGCCGGGTGAGAGGCAGCCCCGCCGGCGGAGTGAAACGCCTCCCGTCTGCTCCTGCAGGGGGTGGAAAACAGCCCGAAAGGTTCAGGGGACTTTTGTTGGTTGAAGCACAACCGGCTGTCAAACTGGAAACACCGCACCATTGAAGCCTCTTCTCCTTCGTGTTCTGTTTTAGCTTTTTCACTGCTCTGGGCACTAAAACCACAGTTTCAGGACAGGGTTTGAAAGAAAAGGGACGTCTCCGTTCTGCCGGTTGGCTGATGTCTCAAGAATGTTTTGCCTGAGGCCCTCCCAGGAGAAAAATGATAAAAAGAAAAAAGAAGAAACAAGCCCCCACACAATGGGCAGGCCTCTGCCTCGGCAGGGAAAGCTGGTATTTAAATGAAAACAGTGGAGTGGCCTGGGCCGCGGGGGAGGGGCGCTCGGGAGACCTGCCTGTGTGGCTGCCCCTGGCTGCCGTGAGAAGGCCACCCCTGGCCGGCTGAGGCCCTAGGTCACCATAAGCTGATGTCACACTCAGGGTCCCTGCCGCCTGTCACAGCAGGCAGCCGGGATGACGCAGCTGAAGACCTTCTGTGCGGAGGGGCAGCCTCCAAGGCTCCAACAACCCCCAGGAGCCAGGTGGGACCTTCCCCCCAAGCCCGAGATAATGACACTGAGCACCCGCGTCAAGTCTCCAGGGGTGTCTACACGTAAAAATTAGTTAATTAGCAATGATTACCTATGTCAGGTAAGCGCAGATTATCATTATCATAATTCGACAGAGTAAATGAGGGTGCTGAAAGTGCCAGGAGAAAAATTAAAATTAACGAGGCCCCAGATCACAGGCGTGAGCTGCAGGAACTTCACGGAGCTCGCCCAGTTAAAGAAAAAAACATGCCGTAAAGTGAAACTTGAATATTGCAAAACAGACTTTCCAAATTAAAAATGATCAATGTATTAATAAAACCAGTGCTGGGATTCTGTTTTGCATTTATGAGTGGAAACTGCTAGTGTTAGGATTTTATACCTTCCCGGACACTTGGGATGACGGCCACCGCCTTTGATGGAGATTCCACGTTGTCACGGGTCTTCACTCTTCAGATCGCATCCTTGTCTGTTTCCTTCTCAGGAATCACCCGGGGTCACCGCTGCATCAGAAACCTGTTTCAGAAATGCGTTGGGGTCAGTGAATATTTGCGTAAATCGCATTCGGTGACTGTCCGCTGTGAGTCACCGCCCGATGCGGCAGGTTTCTTCTCAACTTGAAAAATTGCATCCGCTTCGGGAACTGTAGCGTCACGTGATTTCGCTCCAGGAGGAGGGTCTGTTGTTTTGCGAGCCATTTTGAATGCATTTATTAAGAAGAGCATTGGATTGCTTCTCACATGCGTTTCCCCCTTCGCTTCCCATCAGGGTGCTGGCAATGGCTGGAGGGCGGCCGGTGTGTTTGAGGGTCACCCGAGACGAGGGGCACCTGTCCCCTTTGGGAGCAGACCTCCTCCGAGAAAGATCGCGGTGGCAGGCGGTTCCGCCTTCCCTGCGTCCCTGGGAGGCCCCTGCATCCTCTCCCTTTGTTTCTGAGCTCTGGGTGAGATGCTGCCCTGCCTCCGGTCCGGGAATGGGTGGGGGACCTCGAGCAGGACGTGTACAGGAACTAGCAGGGCAAGGATGCTCTTTCGGGCGGGAGCAGGGGCTGTGTGTGCAGCCACGGACCTCCCGGGAAGGGAGCCCAGGAAATGCGGAGCAGAGCAGGTTCCCGGGGCTGTGGCCACGCTGCCTGGGCATCACGGCTGAGCATGAGTGTGGACGTTGGTCCGCGGTCCTTGTGGGCAGGTACTGAGGAGCGGACTCGCTGGCCACAGGGGCCGCTCCACGCTGAGCATGCTGAGGACTGGGCCAGACGTCTGCTAAGAGGCCACCCTGTTTGCAGCCCCCCCAGCCGGGTCCCCACCAGCCTTTCACTGTCTGTCTTGTGACATTTGCTGCTCTGGTGGGTGGGAAGCGGGGCCTTGAGGGAAGCGCACCAATGACAACCAGAGGGCGATCCAGCGGCTCTGGGGGGTGTGGGGTTGTTATGGGAACAGTGTTGTAAATGCTGGCATGTACCCCAAACAGGCCACACTGTGGTTTTGGCCCCTCGTGCCGGTGGTGTGAACCTGCGATTAGGGACCTAGAGCTGAGCCGGCCTGGAGCAGGAGCAGGAAGCGGGGGTCATCCCATGGACACGCTGCCCCCACTCCAGGATGGACCTAGGCCTGATCCAGCCACACCCCTCCTCTGCCCAAAGCCCTGCTGCCCCCCCCCGCCCCAGCCCTGGCCCAATCAGTTCAAAGTCCTCCCCAGGCCCCTGAGCCCCGGGGCTTGGCTCCCGCCCACTTCTCTGCCCTGACCTGACTGTTCCCTCCTGTCCCACCTGTCCTCAGTCTGGGCCGGCTGTAACTGAGACACACCCTCCACACCGC
Organism: Furipterus horrens; assembly: GCF_987537825.1. Taxonomy (NCBI): domain Eukaryota; kingdom Metazoa; phylum Chordata; class Mammalia; order Chiroptera; family Furipteridae; genus Furipterus; species Furipterus horrens. The sequence goes on from NW_028327177.1 coordinate 144,218,850, forward strand.
CACAGTCCCGCTGCCCGCGCCTGGAATGTCCCGCCGGCCACTCCTCTGGCCAGACCCACTCTTGGGAATGGGCTGCTCTAGTTTCTCAGTCCCCTGTCTGTTCAATTCAGCCACTAAGAAACATGCTGACATTCTAGGAGGGCTTTTTTCTTTTCCTGATACTGAAATTAACCAACGAGGAACGGCTCAGACTCTCCTTCGCCTAAAGAGGCCGGGGCCACCCCCGCCCCATGGCCGCGGCTGCAGCCTCTCCTCGCTTCTTGGGCTGCGGCGGGGCGGGGCCGTTTCTCTAAGAGCTGCCCCCAAGGGACGCACCAGCCTCCCGGGGACAGTGGGCGAGGGGCTGAGCCTGCGTCCCAGAACCAGCTGGGATTGAAGACGATCACCCCGGTGACGTGCCCACCGTGTGACAGCGGGAAGCCCACACGCCTCTGCTGGAAGAACGTGTTTCTGGCCCACAAGCTGAGAACCCGTGAGCAGCACCAGACACACGGACGGAGGACGCGGCACACGCTCACCTGAGCAGCGGCCCGGGTTTCCCAGCCCGTGTGCTGCCGAAGGAGCCGTAGTCGGAGCACTTCAAAGACTCAAAGACAGTCTCTCCCACAGAGACAACCAGGGCTGCCCACGCCGATGGAAGAGCCCTGTCTGGGGACAGCTTCTTAAAGGTCGGGTCCGAACAAGCGACCCCCGGACACCGAGGCAGCCCTTCCACTCGCTGAAGCAGTTAAACGGCAACGGTCAGGGGCTCCGCAGGCACAGGGGGGGCGAAGCAAGAGCAAAGGGACAGAGCCGAGGCTGCCACCGCCTTCCAGGCGTCAGTCACGCGGCCCCAGGACGCTGTGAACCCCGAGGTCTTCCTTCAACACCCAGGGGCGCTGCTGGAGACGGCCAGGGAGGCCCACCGCCCTGGTTGGAAAGGGCCAGGGTCCAGGACAGGCCCTTCAGCCTGACTCAAGGCCTGGCCAGAGGCGCGGCGTCCCCTGGAGACGCTCCAGACGTGCGGGGTCACAACCGCGTCCACGATAAAATCTGAGAATCTCTGCTCCACACACACAGCCCCGCAGGCCACCTTTGGTCTTGTCCCCGCCTGAGCTCCCCAGCTGGAGGTGTCAGGTGGGGGCCAGGCGGCGGGTTCGGGCACAGGGCGGGCACAGGCCGCCCCGGGGCCAAGGGCTCCCCACTGTCCCGGCCGCATTCAGCAGCGACCGTAAGTGCCGGCATAGCGGCCCTAGCGGTTTCGCCTTCAGCAGCCAGGCGCGCGGGGAGGGGGCGGGGAAGGGGCGGGAAGCCGACTGCCCCGCGGGCGGTGGTCCCGGAAGGGGCTCCGCGACGCCAGGCGGGGCGACAGCAGCCTCTTCGGCTCCGGACTCAGCGAGCCTTTCTCAGCTGGAACTCGCCTCCTGCAGCGAAGAGTGCGGAGAGCGAGCGGCGCCCCCGGAGAGGAGGGTGCCGGCTGCGCCGTGGGGGCCCGGCCTCTCGGGCACCGCAGGGCCTCCCTGCAGCCTCCCCGGCGCAGCGGGCGGGCCGGGCGGGCCGGGCGGGCGGCGCCGGCGGGATGTGCGTGCGCTCGCGCTCGCGCAAATACGGCGGAGGAGCCCGGGGCCTTTTCCGAGAAGTCTGCCGAGTTGGGCTCAGTCCGCGGAGAGCGCGCGCGCGGCCGGGTCTGCGCTCCTCGCAGGGCGGGCGGCAGGGAGGGCGCCGCTCCCGGGCGGCGACCCCGGCCCGGCCCCACCATGGGCTTCGAGCTGGACCGCTTCGACGGCGACGTGGACCCGGACCTGAAGTGCGCGCTGTGCCGCAAGGTGCTGGAGGACCCGCTGACCACGCCGTGCGGCCACGTCTTCTGCGCGGGCTGCGTGCTGCCCTGGGTGGTGCAGGAGGGCAGCTGCCCCGCGCGCTGCCGCGGCCGCCTGTCGGCCAAGGAGCTCAACCATGTGCTGCCGCTCAAGCGCCTCATCCTCAAACTGGACATTAAGTGCGCGCACGCGGCGCGGGGCTGCGGCCGGGTGGTCAAGCTGCAGGAGCTGCCCGAGCACCTGGAGCGTTGCGACTTCGCACCCGCGCGCTGCCGCCACCCGGGCTGTGCCCAGGTGCTGCCGCGTCGCGACCTGGAGGCGCACATGCGGGACGCGTGCGACGCGAGGCCCGTGGGCCGCTGCCAGGAGGGCTGCGGGCTGCCCCTGACGCGCGGGGAGCTGCGCGCGGGCGGCCACTGCTGCGCTCGGGCCCTGCGGGCGCACAACGGCGCGCTGCAGGCCCGGCTCGCCGCGCTCCACAAGGCGCTCAAGAAGGAGGCGCTGCGCGCGGGCAAGCGCGAGAAGTCGCTGGTGGCGCAGCTGGCCGCCGCGCAGCTGGAGCTGCAGATGACCGCCCTGCGCTACCAGAAGAAGTTCACCGAGTACAGCGCGCGCCTCGACTCGCTCAGCCGCTGCGTGGCCGCCCCGGCCTGCGGCAAGGTAAGCGCCCGCCGGGCCCCTGCCAGGCCTTGGGCACTGAGGGCACCTCCCCGCCCCGCCCCCGGGGCACTAGGATGCCGTAGGCTTCCCAGGAGCATCCCCGCCCCCCCTCCTCCCGCTGAGTCACCGGGAGTGGGGCGCTGAGTCAGCCCAACCTTGTGCACTCGGGTCCCTACAGATGACAAGGCGCTCAGAGTGGAATACGGTACAGCGGCTTCAGGAGTCTGGGAAGCCTGAAAGGAACCCACAGGCAGGGCACGGAGCCAGACAGGGCTCGAGGTTTGCCTCTCAGACCAGCTGGGGTACGTGGGGGGAGTCTTTTACCCTCTTAAAGTGGGAAAGCGTGGCCCCTACACACGTGGCGACAGGATAAGATATCGGCACACAGGGTGAGCTGTACCCTGCGTCCTGTCTCCGGGTCCTTAAGAGGGAGGCCGGGGGAGGCCTCCGCGGGGAGGGCTGGATTCAGGCATGGGCTCCGCTGGCAGCTCGCCGCTGACCTTGGGCCGCCGCCGACCGGCTGGCTCTGAAGCTGGAAATCTGTGCTGCCTGGCCATGTGACAGGAGAGGAAGCCCAGCCAGGCACCCCTGTGGAGCTCATCCGGGGGCCCAGGAAGAGCGGAAGGAGCCGACACCCACATAAAGTAATCACTGAGACAGAGGCCTGTGGGTCTGAACTGTTTTAGAATCTGGGCTTTGCGCTGACCAGCTGGGTGACCTTGCGGCTCCGTCCAGATGCCCCGGTTTCCCTGGACGTGAGTGGCTGCTGTCAGCCGTCAGGAGAGCGGGCTCTGTGAGCAGGGCCTGGCAGACGCTCAGCCACTGCTGCCTGCAGTTAGCTCCCCCGTGGAGCCCTCCCTGCGGCCTGGACCTGGGGGTGCTGCCATCACACTTCCGGCGTGAAGGCTGCTTTGTGCTGGGCACCTCTCAGCTGTTCCCTCGCTCATCAGCCAAGGCAGCTGTGACACTTCCCATTTTGTAGGTGAAGACACGGAGGCCCGGGAGGGCAGTCCTGGGCCTGGGTCTGCGCTTGGAGGTGCCAGGGCTGGGGTCTGAACCCACGTCTCCCCAGCCCTTCTCTCAGGCCTGTGGTGTTGCCTCTGGGTGTAGCCACAACACCAGCACCACCGACCGAGTGGCAACTGTGCCAGCAGCTGTGGACGGCACTGTCTGTGCGTCGTCTGCCCGGAGCTGCGCGAGCAGGCTCAGCGAGGCCGCCACACCCCCTCAGAGCCCAACAGCCGCTCAGGGCAGAGCGGGACCGGGTTCTGCCTCTGCGCCCAACCTTGGGGCGCCCCGACACTGTGGCCGGAATTCTTTGTTTTGGGGTGTCTGGCAACATCCCTGGCCTCTACCCACTAGATCCCCCCAAGTCTCAGCAACCAAAATTGTCTCCAGATATTGTCCAGTGTTCTGCACAGGGGGTGGGGGCAGAAATCGCCCCCTGAGAGCCAGGGTTTCCTAATTGCAGAGGCCATGCTTTGGACAGCGGGGGACAATGGGGCGGGACTTGGCTGCTGCCACTCTCTGCTGCCTGTCCTCTGGCTCCACAGAGGAGAAAGTATCCTCCTGGAGGGCCCCAGGCCTAGGTCTGCTTTTCCTCCCTCGGCTCCCAGGCCCCCTCCCCCCAGGCTCACCAAGCACAAGTTTTCCGCCCCCTGTGCGCCCCCAGCCCTGGCCCCGCCTGACCGTCAGCTGCAGCCGGAGCAGCTGGCCACTCTGCGCGCTGGGCGCAGGGCAAATATTTACAGCTCGGAGCTCACTGGGACCCCACAGGCTACAAAGGACTGGGGAGACCACAAGTCACCCCAGCCGGGCAGAGCCTGGTCTCCCAGCAAGTGGGTTCAGGGCAAAGGAGACCCCAGTTTCTGCTGTTTATGCTCTTCTGGGCCCCCTGCATAGTTGGAGGTGATGCTTGTTTATGAATAAGCCATTCACTCCCCAGGGTTGACACGTCATTCATTGTTAGGCTAGTTTATTATTTTCTTCTTGCCTTTCTGTTTTCTTTCTGGAGTGTTTGGGTACGTTCTCTCTGAATCAGAAATACGGCACTTGAATCAAAACTGGATGCTTTGGAGGCTGAGTGGTGGGAGGGTCGGGGGTGTTCGGCTTGGGGACAGGATGTTGCTTTTGGGCTTGGAGCCCTGACTGCTCTGCTGCTCGGGGCCAGCCCTCAGAACTCAGAGCTCCGTGGCTCCCTCTCCGGCCTCAGCCCTGGGCCTCAGCCAGGCCTCCGGGAAGCGCCTCGGGCCCCAGGTTAACCCTCAGCGGCCCGCTGCTGCCGCGCAGGCTGTTCATTTCACCAGATGGGCTCTGCCCGATGCTGTTTACTTTCCAAAACCCAGAGGGTCAGTGTCCCTAGGAAACGCCCAAGCACGACAGTTTTATTTTTGTATAAACCACGATGTTTACATCTCTGCTACAGGCTGGACCAGATAAGAAACACTCGGATGATTGTCGTCGCAGTGCGTCAGGGCCTCACCTTTGCCCCATAAACGCTCTGGGGTGGTTTCATCGGTCTCAGCTGGCTGAGCGGGCTGCTCCCAGGCTGAGCTGGAGCAAACTTCTCACGCGTCCCTCGGTCAGGACCACCTGGAGAGCTTGTGAAACGGAAGCCGAGGCTCCGACCCGTCGGGGGCGTGAGGTCTGTGTCGGTGACCGGCTCCGGGTGGGGCTTCGCCACCTGCCCCACATCGCGAAGGAGGTTAGGCTCACTGCGGAGAAACGCGCGTTAGGCTCCTCCGCACAGTGTGTATTTTACTGGGCCTCCTCTCTGCAGCCCTTGCTAAATGCCCGAAGGAAGGCAGCACGTTCTAGAGCCCAGCTGCCGCGCAGAGGCACCGGCCGTAAGGCGGCGTAGAGGGGCCTCTGACCGACATGAAGCCACGGGGGTGCTGCCACAGGTGTGGTGACGCCGGGCGTGAGTGAGTTGGAGAGCTTTGTTCCCAGCCTTGGTTTCCCTCCCTGACTTACCCAGTGGGTCCTCAGCACACAACCATCCCACAGCGAAGCTTCTGTGGCTTTCCGGGCGTCACTTCCTTGGGACTCATCCTTGGTCCCTCTGTCCCCTCTGTCCTTAAATCCCGCTGCTTCTCCCTCCTGCGGGTGCCTGGGAGGTGTGTGCTTCTGCCAGATTGCCCCTTGCCCCCACCGGGGTCTCCCGGCCTCAGCACTGCTGAATCGTGGGCCGAATTGTTCGGGGGGTGGGTGCTGTGTTGGGGGTGAACGTTCAGTGCACAGCTGGGAGTTGAGCGGCATCCCTGGCTTCTCCCCACAGTATGCCGGCAGCACCCCAAGTCATGATAGCCAGAGCCATCTCCAGACACTGCCGCACGCCCCCTGGGAGACAGGCTCTGCCTGTTTTCCGTCACTGTCGTCTCCTGCCTGAACCACGGCCATTCCCTCTGTCTTCTGCTTCCCTTTGATTTGTTCTTTGCCTGGATCCAGGGATAATCTCTTAGAAACGTACGTCTGAGCTCAGTCTTCCTCCTCAGGTGCTGCCGTGCCTCCCAGGTTCTCGGGGGGGGGGGGGGGGGGTGCGGTCCAGCGCACTGTGCACCCTGCCGGCCTGCACCTGCTCTCCTCTCCTTTCTTGCTTCCCAGATTCCCTGGGCACATCCCCCCCCCCCCCAAGGCCTTCGCACCTGTTCTTGTCTCTACCTGGGACAGTCTCCAGAGCTCATCTCCGGGGAACCTGCAAGTTTTCAGCTCCCCCCACCCCTGCCCGTCCATCAGCACACAGGGCCTGTATCTGGATAACCCTGTGTCCCCCCCCAACCCCAGCATCGCCGCCTCCAGGAAGCCCTCCAGCATGGCATCCGTCTGTCCATCACAGCTGTGACTGCATAGCGGGCGGGCAGTCTAATGTCTGTGTCCCCAGAAGGACCCCAGCTGTCTCCTTGGGGCTGTGTCCCGGCTCCAGATTGAGGGTGTGTGTTCGGTGGATGAATTCAAGGGCAAGAGGCCTGTTTTCTCAGCCACAGAGCCTTTCCAGGTTGCTAAGCAAGAGTGAACCTGTATTAAAAAGGAGTTTTCTATGACCCCCGAGTTGACAGAATTGTTTCCAGGTGTTTTGGAGGCGTTCCCATGGTCCCTCAGACCTGCCCAGCTCATGGTGTGTGAAGCCCCCTGTCAGAGCTGCTGGAGGCTGGGGGACGGCAGCGCTCGCATGGGGAGTTCTCTGTCTGCACGCTTCTTTCTGAGAAGCTCCGCAAGTGGCCACCACAGGGCGCCTTCCCCACAGCCGCTCAGCGAGAGGCATGGCGGGCGGTCACATGTCCGCTTCAGTGACTTCCAGGGGCAGCTGGGTTTGGTCCACGAGTATGTTACCCAGATACACTGGATCGAATGATCATAACTGACAGTCTGATTGGGAACCCAGCTGTGGTTTATGGGCAGGGGGCTCCCCTGTGGTCAGAAATGGTGCCTCATGGAAAGAATTGATGAGTAACGACCTGCTTGTAAGGCCGCCGCGCATTGGACTGGAGACCCAGGGGCTGCTGTGGCCGCGACCGAGGCCCACTCGCAGGGTCCTCCCGGCACCGTGCAGTCGGGGACTCTAGGTCACCCGGGCGTCAGTGCTGTCTTCTTCGCTAGGGTGACTTAGCGTGTGTGTGTGTGTGTGTGTGTGGAAGGGACAGGTTATAAGATGTATGGAGCATCAGCCCCGTGACCCAGTCTTAGGCCTGAGCATTGATTGTCCCCTCCGACCTTCCTCCAAGAATTCTTCTGCAGACCTGAAGGGTGAGGGGCGGGGTGGGGCTGGTCCCGGCTGCTTGACCGTTAGGAGCAGTTTGAAGGACAGAAGACACAGGCATCTTGGGCCGGGAGTGGGCCACCCCACCCCTTAGGACAGAAGGTCTGGCCGCCAGCTCTGCTCCCGCCCCCCGGCCCCGCCTGGCACATTTTTGCACTTTCCTGTCGGCAGGCAGCAGGCAGAGCTGGGTCCCAGCCGTGCAGCCTGGGGAGCTTTGCATCCTCTGAGGCAGAGGTGTCCCCTCCCAGACGCACAGACTAGCGGTCAGTCAGTTCTGGTCCTCGGGACCCGCGGGCAGCTCTCAGTCTGCCCGTCCCAGGCTGTGAGTCCCACAGCAGCGGTGACCAGGAGCACCTGCCGCTGGGCAGAACAGAGATTCTGGAAAGAATCCACACTGGCCAGGGTGTGGACGGACTCTGGGGGTCGCCACGCCGATTGGGAGGCAGCCTGCGCCCGGGTCCCGGCCGGGCCTGCGGGAAAACGGCAGCGTGGGGACGGGACTTCTCCCCAAGAGGACAGTTTGCATTCTTGGGCACTTAAAAAATAATCATCCACTGTAGGTGCCTTTTGACAATCAGAGGACCTTGATTTGTCCTTTTTCACTGCGACGTTTATCATCCCCCCAGATTCTTGTCCAGCGAGGCCTGGAGCGGAAAGCTGGGCAGTTTTAACGTTGATCTGGTCCGTCCACATAGCAGATGGCAAAGGCTCTCCTCAGTGCCTCAGCCACGATCCCTGCACGCCGCCCGCCCATGCCTGCCAGGCCTCCCGCGGCGGCCCCTGGTAGCGTGTGGCACCACGCCCCCTCCCAGCTGAGGTCTCTGCCCTTCTCAGTTCTGGGGACCCGAGACCGCCCAGGGAGACCCTGCAGTGCGCGGCGGCCCGGCTGTCTCTGGCCTGGGCCCTGGTGTGCACTCGGGGCGCTGAGCTCCTGCTCCTCCTGGCCTGCTCGAGCTCTGGCCCCTCCCCAAGGAGAGCGGAACGTCACCGGGCCCAGCATGGCGGGCGGCTTCCTCCCTGACCCCTTCCCAGGCTCTCAGTGAGAGCTCCTTGCTCTGCTGGCCTCTGGCGCCTGCAGACGTGTGCCATCTGGGAGGAGTGACAGAATGTGGGGCAGCTCCAGGGAAAGCCACCAAGGGGGTGCCACCCCACCCCCACATGTGCTGCGTTGTCGTTTCCCTCCGTTCTTTACCTTCTTCTTCTTCCAGCCCATCAAGCCCTCGTGACCTGGTGGGACGTGGAGTGCCCCATGCCCTTGGCTGTCCCCCCCACCCATCCAAGGCCCGGCTCCTCCCTCCCTCCTGCTGCGAGCCGGGGTCTGGGGCCACCTCCCTCCAGGCCTGATTTCCCTCCTCACGCCCACAGCCTGCCTGTCCTGCCCCCGCTGCCCCCCTGAAGGTCGTCTCTGCCCCGCCCCCAGAGCTGTCCATAGCGCTTCCGCAGCCCGGCTGCCCTGGCCGCCGCCGCCCCCCACCACGCTGTTCCCCAACCAGGAAAGCAGAGATGTGACCAGGTGACTGTCCCCCTGTGCTGCTAACTACAGGTCCAGCTTTAGGGTGACTGCGTCCATTCGGGATTAGATGCTCTGTGTCGCTTGGACGTGGGGGTAGGTGGGCTGTGGCCTCGGGCTGAGCTCTGCCTGTCGAGCCCCCTCGGCGCTTCGCTGTGTCTGAGCGAAGCCCGTCACCTGCCCGGCGAGCTCATCCGTGCTCCCTCATGACCGTGGGGCAGGAGAAGGAACTGTCCTCGTCCCACTTTGGATGAGGACGCCGGTGTCAGGTCCTGGCTGTGGATCTAAGACCATAGTCGTGACCCCATTCCTGTCAGGGGCGTCGTACCCTTGAGACGCCCTTGAGGGTGTCGTAGACGCAGGCGTGACACAGGCGTCTCTGGCACGGGGGTGGCACTTCCACCTCCAATGGTGAAACTGATCAGACGTCTAACCCACCCTGAGGTCTGAATGCAGAGGCCCCGCCCTCTGAGGCAGAGGGATGGAGCAGGAGCAGCGGCTGGCAGTCAGCAGCAGCCACAGAGAACGTGGCGGCTGGTTCTGCGCTGGCCCCAAGTCGCTGCTGCGCGGTCCTGCGCAGGGTGTGGGTTCTCAGAGCCAGGGTCCCGCGGGGGTGGGGCCCCGAAGCCACCCCTGTGCCCAGAGCTGGGCAGGGACGGGGGCTCTTTCCCTCTTGGTTTTCCTGCCTCGGCCACAAGGAAAGGTCAGCGGGTGGGTTACGACACGTGGCTAAACTAGGCCAGGACTGCTGGCATTTCCTGTTGATGAAGAACGCCGTGGTAACGCCACCCCTGAGCCATCGGGGAAGCCGCCCAGGCCAGGTTCTCGCGGACCCGCGGCCCGTCTCCGCAGCGGGCGGGTGGGGTGCGCTGGGGGTCACTGAAACGCCCTCTTTCCTGAAGCCCTTGGAGCCCGGGGGCGGGTTAAACGGTTGAGCAGAGATTCAGGCTAGCGTGTTAATCCCGTTGCGTGGCGTCCAGTGTTTAAACTCTTATTTCTTCTGCAGAGTCAGAAATTAAACTAAGTAAGTGAGGTTGTGTCGGGGGAGGGACGGGGAGGGAGAAGCCGACTCAGGCTCAGGGTGCAGAGCGGGGAGGCCTTTGGTGGCGGACGGCGGAGAGCTGGGAGCGGCGCCCAGACAGTGTCTCCGCTGCGCTCTGTCCGGGTGCATCTCCCGGCTGCGGCCCGTCCTGAAGTGAGCGGCCCCCCCAGATGGCAGACGGGTCAGAGCGGCAGCGACAGCAGGCAGAGCCCTTCGCCCGGCGGTGGCTGCTGGCGAGGACGGGGACGGTCGGCTCGCTTGTCTGAAACCACACCGCCCCCCCCCCCCGACCCCGACAGCTGCTGTTCAGCTGAGGAACATCACTGTGTCACCGTCCCTTGAGCGACACGAGGTCTCTGAGACCAGGCAGGGCCTGGTGTCCCTGGGGTCGCAGGCTGGGCCTTTGGGACGTGAATAGTTCGGTGAACAATTGCAGTTTTGTTCAGACCCTTGTTTCCGGTCAGACCTGCTGGAATGAGCTCCCGTCTGGGACACTGGGGACCCCAACAACTGAACCGTCTTGGGGCTGCTGAGGGGTTGCTACCCCACGGGGTGCTCCCGCCTGCGTTTCCCACTGAGGGGGCCATGCCGGAGGCGGGCAGGGCCTGGGCTGGGGAGCGTGGGCTCCGGGCCGGCGTGCCCTCTTGCTGGCTCTCAGACACGGGACAGGTCCAGTCACGTCTCGGCCCCCCACGTGGTGCCGGGCGGAGAGACCGGCCAGAGTTTAGCACAGAGCGCCCCTGAACGCCTCTGTCTTGTCAATGACGTGCAATAAGGTTTCCTTATTTTTCTTACATTATTTCAAAAGGAATAATTAGTCATCACACTGGTTTGAAACTTAACAGTTTTAACGACATGACCGTGCGTGCCCCTTTGCACCATGTTTGCGTTTGCCCAGCGGAGCCGCGTGCCGCGTGGCGGGGCCGTTTCTGGGAAGCCAGAGACGGGAGGCAGGCGTGGGACGCGCTCCCGTCCCCGTGCGCGTCTGCCGTTTCCCACCGCCGCCACGCGAGGCCGGCGGTGCTTACCGGGGGCTCCTGTTTCTGAGGCAGGAAGCTGGGCTGTTTCGGTTTTGAGTCACCGTCTCTGCCTTGTCACCCTGTTGGGGTGACGTTTGCTCTGCTGCTGCAGCAGCACAGTTGTTGCCTGTTAACTTCCTGCGGCTCAGATTAATTACAAATATTGCAGCGGAGACGGTGCTGGGCAGGGAAGCGTAAAACCAGCGGGCACGTTGTCAGACGGGGGCACCTCATGGAAGGCGCCCTCACAGACCGGGGTGTGGAGGAAAGGGCCCAGCAGGTGCTGCACGTCACTCCGGGGCCACACGGTGTCTAGAAGCGTGTGTCACGCTGACCCGGGGTGGAGGGCCCAGCCCCGTCGGGAGGCACAGAATCGTCATGCTCCTGGGTGACCCAGCCTCCACTTCCACAGACAGAGCGCCTGCCTTCTGTTTGCAAACGACCCTGACCTCCTCATTCGCTCCCCACAGGGCGAGGACACCAAGAGCCTGACCCTGGTCCTGCACCGCGACGCGGGCTCCCTCGGCTTCAACATCATCGGCGGGCGGCCGTGTGCGGTACGTTCATCGCTAAACCGCGTTTCCTCCCCGGGGGTGGCTGGGAGCGAGCGCAGGGTGTCTGGGGGAGGGTCCCCCCTGTTCCAGGTCTGTCATGATCTGCGGCTGTCCAGCCCCATCTTCAGGCCCCGGTTCCCGGCTGTTCCCGCCACGTCCACAGTTAGTCCTCCCTGAAGTCAGGGACCTTTGATATCACCCGTGAGGCTTGGAACCGACTTCTTCCAGACGCCTGTTAGTGTTGCTGTTTTGACCCCTTCCCATGAATCATGAATGTTCTTAGTGGCATTAAGGGTGGTGAATCCTTCCAGAAGCTTCCCCGTTAGCCCAGATCCATCAGAGGAGTAGCTATCCGTGGCAGCAAGAGCCTTATGAAATGTACTTTTCAAATAATAGCTTTAAAGTCGAAGTTACACGTGCCACGTGGGCTGCAGGGCGGTGCTGTGTCCGCAGGCGTGGACACCGTGTTTGTCCTGTGTCCCCTCCCTCGGTGCTCTCAGGTGACCAGGTGCATTGCCCTGAACCTGTGGGCAGGAAGCACGGTAAACCACGTGCTGTAGACAGACGTGCGGTCGCCAGGCTTTGTGGTCCCTGTGGGAGCGCAGGCGGAGCTGCTTTAGCATCATTCCTGAGGGCCCAGGAGTTTCAGACGGTCACTGGCTTAAACCTAACGTCCCTGCGACACAGGCCCCTCACAGGGAGCTGGCCTGTCCCTGACACCGGTGACTTCTCCACTCTGGCTGTCACAGCCCCGGGTGGCGTCACCTTCCAATAGGAGGCTCTCGTGTGGGCGGAGCCGTAAGAAACCACACAGTGTTGATCGATTAGGTCTGCGGTCTTTTATGGTTGTGGTTTCTGGTGCCCCAAACAATCGCAGCAGAAACATCAAAGGTGGCCGGTCATCTGTCCACGCAACACGTGTGCGGATTGTGAAAATGTCTGAAAGATCCCGAGATGTGCCTCAGGGGCGCGAGGGGAGCAGATGCTGTCGGGGTGAACTGGGCTGGTCGTCTCTGACTTCGTCTTTCTGTGCTTGCCCCGCAGTCAGTTTAACCTAAATCTTTGCATTAGCTGCTCTCTCTGGCTTTTGCCTGAGCTTCTGATGCTCCTAGAGAAAATCTCTTGTGCTGGATGCAGTTTCTGCAGAAAGAACCAAAGCCAGAATCCCATCCCCGCCCCCCTCTTCCTTCTAGCTGAGAAATGCTGAGCGGTGAAGTCAGAGCAAACACAGGCCTCTTTCACATGAAACGCTGACCTCACCCGTAGGGAGTGCGTGCTTGTCCGTAAATCCTCTCTGTGGTCCGCGGAGACCTTCCAGCTTCTCCGGTGGAATATTCCACCGCCTGGAATGTTGGTCTTCTGAGTTCATGCATCTCGGGCTTTTTCTCGGTCGGAGACAGCACTGCACTCAGAGGTGTGTAAGAGAACAGCGTATCCTTGGTTCGAAGCTGACCCATGGTGCATTTTAGCTGTGTGGCCTTGGGTAAGTTACTTAACCTCTCTGTGTCAGATTCTTCATTTACGAAATAAGCAATAACAGTACGTACCCCCTGTGGCCATCGTGAGCTCCCGCTGGGTCTGGCCCCTGGTGTGAGCTCTGGACAAGGAGCTGTTGCTCAGCTTTTCTTACACCTGAGTTCACGGGTAGGGACCTACATGAGTACAAGGCCCGGGCCAGGTGAGGCAGCTGCGAGGTGGCCCAGAGGCTCCTGAAGTTCAGGCAGAGAAGGTCATAACGGTGCAGCCAGCCATGCAGAGTATGGTGGGGGGAGGGGGGGGACAGGAGGTCAGGATTGCTGGGCTGGTCTGGCAGCCCCGGCACACTGACCGTCCCTCTTGGAATCCGAGTCTGATGGGTTCAGTGGCCGTCAGGGACCTGCCTTCATCTCGTGGGGTCAGTCCTGAAAAAACACGGAATGCCCGTCTTAGGTTGTGATTTGGTGTCTTAAGTCACAGTTGTAACTCCGTGTGTCTCCGGGAGAGGGGCTTGGCTTCTGCAGAGTGATTGTTACTGACATAGGTCTGGGGCGTCTGGCACCACGCCCCCATGGTGGCGGGTCTCGGTGTTTCTGTGGGACGTCCTGAGCTCGCCCTTCGTGGGTTTGTTTGGGAAAACGCATGCTGTGCACTCAGCTTACAAATGCAGCTGGGACCCGCGGCCCTTGGTGCACAGGCTGACGGAGAGCCGCCCGGCACTGCCTGGACAGGCTGCGGGGACGCCTTGCTGAGTGTGTCAGGGCGTTTTGATTTTTAGGAAGGAGGAGTGTAAGCAGCAAGCTCCCTTCCGTCCCAGAAAGTTCCACCGGACTTGGGAAGGTCACAGGGACTTGAAGAGACTGGAGATCAGAAATGATCAGGATTGGGCTGGCGGGGCAGGCTCTTCTGATACAGATCAGAACAGAATAGAACCCCTGTCTCCACAATCAGATTATTAGAGATCTCAAATCTATCCATTGTGGCTAAATTAAGCAAAAGCATTACTTTAATCGTGGAGCGCTGGTCCGTGGTACGGGCGCCCTGTGCTGGGAGGGTGAGGGAAACACGGGCTGGGAGCCCCCGCGAGCTCAGAGGGTGGTCAGAGGTGGGTGCCCTTCGCCAAGCGCTCCGGGGTGGGGCTCGCCCACGTCAGAGCTGGCAAAGGTGCTTCGGGATGTGGAGCCAGGTGTTAGGCGTCACCACAGCCGTCTCTAGCGGCTACGCCGGACGGCGGGGTGCTACGCGGCCCCTCAGGCATCAGGTGGGCAGCAAAACTGTCAAAACTCCCACGATGTTTACAGTGAAGGGAGGGGACAGACGCTGTGTGGGGAGGTGACACGTTAAAGCGATCTGGGAAGGACGCATCCGCGCAGACAGCAGCCGCGTGGGTTGGGGCGGCCCGGCAGAGGCGGGTGTAACGGCGGGCACACCGGGCGCGCGCCCTGGGCCCCGACCTCTGAAAGGCCCCACGAGTTTACAACTTGTACGTAACTAAAACTGCACATATGAAACCAAACTTGGTGTCATTAGAAAAAAGTGTAAAGTTGGGGTTTTGCGGGGCCCTTCAGAAGTCAGGGCCCAGGGCTCGTGCCCGGTGTGCCCGCCATTAAACCCGCCTCTGGGTGGCCGAGCTCACGGGACGCCCTTCGCTGTGGGGTGAATGGTTTTTACAAAGCCAGGAGAAGCGTTCCCGTCTTGGCCAGTCAGGGCTGTTTTAGGTGTGTGGCCCACGTGTTGCCTGGCATTCACACGTGTGTTTTTTAATTCAAAGGACAAGCAAGAAGGACCTTCCAGTGAAGGCATCTTCGTCTCCAGGATTGTGGACAGCGGTCCCGCAGCCAAAGACGGGGGCCTGCAGATTCACGACAGGATCATCGAGGTACGTGACACCGTCCGCCGGCGTCGGCTGTGTGGGGTGCTCGCGGCCCACAGTGGCCGGGGGGCAGGCCCAGGCGTCCAGCGCTGGGGGACCTGAGGACGCCGGCTGTGCGGTGTAGGCGTGTGTGACTTCAGAGGAGCCGGGTCGCGAGTGGCGTGTTCACCGCGTGCCTGTGGTTCACGCCGTGTGTGCGCGCTATGCCCCCATTGTAGCTCCGTGTGGAAGCCCCAGCGGGCTTAGCGTCGGGCGACTGCTCACGTCCGTCACGGGGCGCGCCATGTCGGCGTGGGAGTCATGCCTCCAGGCGCCCTGTTCTCTGGCGGATGGGCTGGTGGTTGGGCACGTGCCGGCCAAGGCTGGCCTCAGGGGCCAGCTTCTGGTCTTCGGGCCTCCACGCACCATTTCAGACTCCCCGCGGGGCAGGCGTGTCCTCTGCGCTGGTCAGGGGGTCTCGCAGCCCCGCACGGCACTCTGGAAAGAGCCCCGGTGTCGCGGGGGGACCGCGGGGCCGAGGGGAGCACGCCCTCCTGCCTCCTTATTGTGCTCTTGTTGCAAAGTTCGACACAGACGACGTGTTGCTGGTGTTTCGGCCACTTCGGCTGCCCTTTTCAGGGGTGAATGCGTGGGGAGGACGGAGGGTGGACGCCCAGGGCTGAGTTGAGCCCACGGCCGCCCGCCTGCCGTGCAGGAACCAGGAGCCAGCGCAGATGACGCAGGTGCTCACGTCTGGACGGTCCGTGCGGCTCCTGTGCTTTCCGGGTGCTCTCGGGGCCCCGTTTCCAAAGCTCGGGCCGAGGGTGGCTGTGACCGTAGGGTGTGCGAGTGTGAGGATGCGTGGGGGCGGGACAAGGTCTCGCTGCCCGTCTCCGTCAGACGCGTCTCCCGCGCAGGCCACGCGAGTCTCACTGGAGGTGGGGGCGCAGGGGGCGGCGCTCACATCGGTGTTAAGAGGAGACTTGGTTTGTGTCAGGGACTTGGTTAGTCTTGTCCCCCCTTTGACCTTTCGGGGTTCTTGAACTCAGGGCTCTTCGTGCCGTGATTTGGGGTCACTGTCCCCGCAGGTCAGAGCTTACTTGGCGAGACTGCTTGTGTGTACTTACTGTCTTCTTCTTGGGGTGAGGGTTGGGGTGCGTTTTCTGGGACCGTTGCTCAGAAAGTGCAGCTTCCGTTGCTGAGGTCTGGGGTGCAGCCAGCCTCGGGCAGCGACGGGACCCCACCGCACCTCTGCCTGCACACGAGCCTGCTGCAGGCGGGACTTCCTCTTGGCAAAGGCCACGGTGTTGGCACGTTCAGCACCGTTTTGGTGTCTCCACATCCCCCTTGGACAGCGCCAACCGCATCGCAGTGCCGAGAAAGGTCCCGGGGGAGGAGGGACATCTGCGTCTTCTCGGGGGCACGCCGGCCGTCTCAGTCCCTCCTCTGGGGGGCACAGCGATCCCACACGGGCCAGTGTGCACTCGGCCTCACACGTCCGCACTTGGGTGTGTTCTGGCACGAGTTTTATTCTTTTACGTGTGAGTTTCCCGACACCAATACTATTCATAAGTAGTGCGCATGGACACACATGCCCGACTGTGAGCTGCACGCACTGTCCTGCGAGGGGGAGAGACGCGGAGGGCACCCCCAGTGACGCGGGCCACCGGCTGGGGCTCAGGCTCGGCCACTGGGGACCCCCGAGGCCTCTGCGCTGTGCCCCCCATGATGCCACAGCTGCTGGGCACACGGGCGCCCTGAGCAGTGTCTCTGTCCGTGACTCTGTTCCTCACATGGTAAGCAGACTGGGATTAAGTTCTGGGGCAGCAAAGCGTAATCTTACGTTGGCTGACACATTCTGGGTGTGTGTTTAAATTGAAATAAAATATCTGTAGCACCTGCCCTCTGATTGGTGCACAAGAGCCTAGCTAAGGCCACAGTCACGTCATGGGGCGTGGGGACAAGGGAATCGAGCAAGCAAAAAGGTTCATCTTCTGAGTGAAAGCTCAGGGCTTCTTCATGCAATACTACCCCGGGGCACGCGCTTCCTGCTCTTCGGTGACGAAAGGGAAGTCTGAAAACTGGGAGAAAGGACGAGGGTGGCGGTGACAGGGCTGCGGTGACGATTTTCGCCTCAACGTCCCGGTCCCTGTGGCGCAGGCAGCCGCCGCGGGCCGTGGTCAGACAGCAGGGCAGCGGATGCCGGGGCTGGCAGGGCCCTTTGCCGAGAAGCGGGCCCAGCAGGGCGCTGGTGGGTCACCCCGTCTCCCAGCCACGCAGAGGCCCTTCCTGGCCGTGGTGCGTCATCCCCTGTGTCTGGACACGTGGGACTGTTTAGCTCGCTCACGTAAGAACTAGTGTGGAGCTGTGCTCCAGGGAGTCCCAGCGAGCGTCTGGGGACGTCACACAGTCCCTGTGACGTCCCCTCATTGGAGGCCCGGGACCAATCCGAGAAGCTTCCAGCTGCTCTGAATGCGGAGTTTCTCTTCGTAAGAACTGAACGCCGCAGCCGGGGAGCCGGGGGCGAGGCCTGTTTGATTCATAGGGAGTTTGGGTTCATTCGTCTGGTACTTTAAGTAAATCGTACAGTGGCATCTGCCAGTTACCGGATTTAACAGGACGTACAGGGAATTCTGAGCACCGCGAACAGGGACCGTTTCCTTTCCTCCGTTACTTTGTTGGAAAGTTACGTCTGTGTGTTTGCTGTTTTCGCCGTAATCAGAACCCTGACGCGTTCGGTGGAACTGTTTCTGGCCTTGTGTTACCGTGGACCCCAGTCCTAAGCGATTTTTAAAACGTGAAGCCGCGCAGGTTTGAGGAGACCTGGATAGGCATCTGTGGGTTCCAGTCCTGATGAGCGGGATGGGGCGAGAAACGCCAGCCGGGGCTCACGGAAGGGACCACGGACGGCGACCCGACGAGGCCTGCGGTCAGGCGTCAGGGCGCTGACAGCCACAGGCCCAGGTCCGGGTGCTGGCTGACGAGCTCTGTGAAAGGCGTTGCGCTGTGGGGGTGCCCCCACCTGCATGGCCCAGGTCTGTCACGTTCACGTTCGATGAGGTGCTGCAGCATGGAGCCCCGCTGGGCTCCGCCCCTGAGGCGGTCCATGATGGAGGTGGGGACGGGGTGATCTGTGCGCCCTGTCACGAGCCTCGGATCTGTCGCCCAGAGCCACGCGCCCCGGGGGCTGTGCTCCTGGCCTTGCCCTGCCTCCGGCTGTGGGGCCCTTGGTTTGGTCGGGAGGAAGGAGCAGCTTTAGCGACGACATGCCATGCAGAGAAAGTTGGGTCCGTCCGCGGGAAACGCCTGGGTTGCGGGGGCGGAAAGGTAAAACATGCGTGTCACGCGTTGGAAATCGGGGAACCCATCTTCCATAAGATTGCGTTCTTGTCGGGTTTTGGAAAACCGTGCTCTGCAGTGTGAGCTCTTCGTGGCGTGCGTACAGGTGGGTTAGGGCAGCCGCGCAGGTGTGCGTGCCCTGAGGCCAGACAGGTCCCCGGGGAGCATCGGCTGCCTTCGGGGGGGGGGGGGGGGGGGCGGAGGTTTAGGGACAGTCTGGTGGAGCGCTCACAGGTGCGAACCACCCTGGCCCACTCCCACGAGAGGTCGCTTTCCTTCCCGCGTACGGAGCGGCTGTATTTCTGTTCTTATCCTGCTTTTCAATGCTGATTGCTCGGCCCCGAGTCTCCACCCCGGCCTGCTGAAGGGGGGTGGCCGGCAGCGTGGAAACTCCTGCCTCAGAGACAGAGCTGCCCCTCCATGCTGACAGCGGACACCCTTTCTGACATGATCCTCACGCCTCCCATCTGCGGGCGGCTCACCCAGGTCCCGGCCTGGGGCCGCGCAGGGGAGGCAGCTTGGATGTTTGCACAGAACCCCGCCTCTGCGCCCAGCACCGAGGGCCCGCGGGGAGGAGGCACCCGTGAGGCGTGCAGGTCCCTGGGGTGGGGCCGAGGTGGGTGCTGCTCCATGGACGCTCCAGAGCAGCGACACGTTGCTCCAGAGCAGCGACACGTTGCTCCAGCTCTGGTGCGCATGGTCCCGGGACAGGGGATTCGCGCCGTAGATGTCTGTCGCCTGACTTGGAAATAGATGTTCAAGTCACACGGCCAACTTCTGAGGGTAAAACTGCAAGAGGTCAGACACGAGAAGCGGGAGGCAGGTGACAGTGTGTCCCAGGGTCTCGGGACATCAGACACTTGGACAGATGACAGGTGGCGTCCGCAGCTGTCCACCCAGGAATAGCAGCAGCTTTAAATAGCCCGTCTCCCAGTGCGGGGGTGGGGGGCTCAGGGGAGAGAGCTGCTTTATCTGGAAGCGAGTGGATCCATGCGCCTGCCAGGACGTGGTCAGGACGCGCTGGTTTTGCTACTTGTTTTCTTTTAGACAAATGTGAAGGTGGCATGAGAAAATCAGTTCAGTTTTTACCACGCTGGGTTTTCTAAACAGAACGGAGAGGGCCCGCCGCCTTCCTGAGGTCCAGGCTTCGTGCTTCAGGGGAGGACTGTCGCTCCTCCCGCGTGACGAGCAGGAGGCCGCGCTGCGTCAGCTCCCTGACCTCGAGGGCGGGCTTCCTTCAGCAGGTGTGCGTTCTGCTCCTGCAGCTGACGCTCCGCAGCAGATTTGGGAAATTTTAGTATCGGGCACCTACCCTCTGCGTCTCGGCGGCTTGGGTCCCGTCTTCCTGCGGGACCGTTTCAGCATCGTGAAGTCAGTGCAGCTGAGTTCTGGAAGGTTCCTTCTCCCACTTGTTTGGAGGGGCCATAACCTGCTGTGGAATTTTCGGACAGCTCCCAGGAAATCGTCACTTTGCCAAGTTGCTTCATTCGACCCGGTTGTCAGGAAGCGGGGCCCTGGTGGCACTTTGTGAGGGCCGCTCCGGCAGGGACGCTGGGAGGCTGTGGAGCAGGGGTCTGTGGCTGCAGACGGGCCCAGGCGGCACCGGACCAGCATGGCCACACGTTTGAAGCCTGTCTTAGCAAAGGGACTGATGTCAGCTTTTCTTTTTATTTATCTGTTCTTAGAGAGAGGGCAAGGGAGGGAGAGAGAGGGAGAGACATCGATATGACGGAGAAGCATCGATCGGCTGCCTCTCGCACGCCCCCAGCTGGGGACCCGGCCCGCAACCCAGGCCTGTGCCCTGACCGGGAATCGAACCGGCGACCTGTCCCTTTGCAGGAGGACGCCTGACCCCTGAGCCACAGCAGCCGGGGCTGACTTCGCCTTCCTGCTGTTCCCTTGCTGCCACTGCGTCTGAGAGTCGTGTTCTGGGCTGGACTAGCGGGAAGAGGGACAAGCCGGCCTAGGTGGGTGTTCCCATGGAGTCAGCATGGAGCTGAAAACTGGGTCGATGTTCATGGGATACAGAAACCAGGAACTCCGCAGCGGGCGTCTCCTGATCCGTTCCCTAGTGACGCTGCTGACGGGAAGCGCAGACTCGATTCCTAGGCTTAGGGGGTGAGGCCGGTACAGAGCAACCGTCTCGATGTTTCCTTTCAGCACCTGAGCCGAGCGAGGAAACTGCGCTTGTCTGGGGCTGGGCGTTGGCTCGTACCTTTGCCTGCGGCCACTTAAACTGGAAGGTTCTGTCTTGGAGGGGGCGGCAGCCCGCGCCCCCCACACCAGCGCGCTCGAAGGGTTTTGTCTTCAGGGAGGTCTCAGCGACCCGAGTTAGTTTTCAGACTCTGGGGCACAGGGGCCGCCGGGAGGAACTGAGTGTGATCAGGGAGTGAGTTCTCTGCTCGCCAACCAAGAGCCGTTCATTGTTTTCACGCCGTTTGCGGTTGAAGCAGATTCTGCAGCAGCATCTTCCCGGCTCATTTGCTGACGTGCTGACGTTTCTTCGGAGCAGGAGGAGGAGAATGCAGGGGCCACGGCTCCCTGGGCGCGGCACGGGTGGGGGGTCCGATCCTTCCTGTGAGCACAGGCTTCGGCCCCATAAATGCAGGCTCTTTCTCTGTAACTCGTTCCCCTAAATATTTCCTCCCAAAGGAATCCGGATGTCCTTGTTCTCCGTGAAGTGGGAATAATTGATTATGGGAGTGGTTGGGGACTGTGTCATTCAGGGGCCCAGACAGTGGCCCCTGTGAGATCGGAGAAGTCAGAGTTGTCAGGGGAAGGGCTGTTTGCAAAGGCTTGGTGGGTGGCAGCTGGGCCCCAAACACCCCTCTGTTTCCACTACCCAGGGAGGTGAGGGCCATGGGCAGGAACCCGGGCTGGGGGCCTGCTGTGACGCAGCTGCCGGAAGGCAGGGCAGGAAGGGGTCCCCAAACCCAGGGGAGCAGCCAGACTGGGGGCCGGGGGCACTGTCCAGGGGCCACCCCGTGGGGACGGAGCTGGGGCACCGGCCCTGACTCTCTGCTCCCCTCTCCCTGGCGCCTGTCGATGGAGGCAGCCAGAAGCTGGCGGAGCCACTGTTGGGGGTCAGGAGCACAGGGCGGGGGGGGGGGGCAGGGAGGAGCAGGTGCCCGAGCCCCAGGGCCACCGCCCCGTTCTTCTCGCTGCTGCCGAGTCTGTGTGGGCACAGCACCCGCCTCCGCAGCCGCACGCAGGTGGCGAGCCTCCGTCTCACCTGCAGTCTGAGGGGCGTAGGCCCAGCAGCCCAGCTGGGGGGCGGGCTCCCCTGCAGACCCTCTGCCTACAGCTCCCACGGGGAAGGGCCTCACTCCAGGCTCTCGACTGGGGCCTGGAAGCAGGGAGGACGCCCAAGTGGAAATTGATCTTTGACAGATGGCTCGTCACCCAGACCCCGGTGATTCCACCTGAGGGAGGTACTGATTCTGTCACGTCCCCAGAGGTCACGGCACGTCATGTGGTGATGTTGCAGCACACGCACAGGCACTGAAGGTGCGCATCGTGGGAACGTGTGTTGTTCTGAATTGCCCTTTACTCTTCCTCGTTTCGCTTTGTGATTCTTCCTCCAGCGGTTTTCCTCTTCTCTAGGGCTCTGTTCTTCCTCCGTAGCTCTGAAGCTGTCGCTGTGAGTGCCAGTGACCCAAACCAGCGAGGGAGCGGACCTGCCAAGTCCCGTCTGCAGGACGAGCGGGCGTTCGTTGTAGCAACGCGGGTGTTTAGCCGGCGAGTGCAGTCAGGCGGAATCGGGGCAAAGACGGATCGTTTCAGCGGGTGCTTGGGGAGCTGGTGTGTGGTGTCGATGGTGCGTCTGACAAGCACGCGACCATGGAGGGGTGGAGTCTCAGAACCAGGGCCTTGGCTCTCCACCGGCATCAGGCCGAAACTCGCTTCTCTGCACTTCTGCAGTTGGGACCTTTGTGGGCGCGTCAGGTCTGAGAAAGCCTGTGGCAGTCTGGCTGAGCCAGGGCCGTGGGCTCCTTGCTGGGAGCCGGCCGCCTGCAGGGCCCCCGATGCCGTCCCCTGCGGAAGGGACACCTCGAGTCCTGAGGACGAGCTGAGCTCGGGCCCCATCGCATTCGGGTGGGTGACAGACGTTCCGTGCCAGCTGCCTGTTCGCACGCTGACCCTGTACTGGGTGTGCCAGCTGTGGTATTTTGTCCGTCTGTTTAGACTTTCCTCTTCGTCCTGAACACCCGATGAAGCCCGAGGCCCAGGTTTTGGGGAGCAGAAGCCCTGCCCGGCGTGCATGCATGCGCAAACCCTCCATGTGCTCTCTCCTGAAGGCATCATTCTTCCCGGGAGGGGATGGCACAGGACTTACAGAGGCTAGTGGGGTTTTCTGTCCCTCCCCCTCCCCCTGCTGTCCCTCTTCTCTTTCTGCTGTACTTCACCCCGGCATCCAGGTGACGTAAGTCTTTAGGTGGTTTTGACAGCCAGCAGGCATTTCTTCAGGGATGACTGCTTACTTACTGTACAGAAGTTGATTTTGGCCAACACAAGACCAGTCCTAGAAACAGCTGGATGGTCCTCTGAGCTCGGGCATCAGACACCAGCCATGTGGGGCGGAGGATGACCCCCGCCGCTGGGCCCCCGGCTGCTGGCGCTGGGGCCTGACCGGGTGCCGGGTGCACCGCCCGCAGCCCCCTGCCCGTCACGGGCTTGTGTTCTCACCCAGAGCTTCCGTGTGAAGTGTGTGGGTGTCCACCCGCACGGAGCTGTCAAACACACCCCTGTCTGGCCCAGCAGTAGACGTCATCACGTCTGGTCGTCCGTTTGCAGTTTTCCATTTGCCTGCGGAGCCTCAGGAGCTGGTCACAGGCCTGGGGCTGGACAGACTCGACAGTGGGCTCTCCAGGTGGCCTTAGAGGTGAGAGATGTCGCAGTAGAGTTGGTCCTGCAGGGAGGGCTCTTCCGGACAGTTCCGGCTCCTTTGTGACCTGTGAGCAGCACACACTGGTCCTGAAGTTGTGAGGTATCCCCAGAATGAGCCGGTGAGCCCCCCAAGTATAATGCTATGTGTGTTCACTGTTTGTCTGTCAGTTGCACTTGACACTCAAGGTTATTTTATGTTACTTCCAGGGTACAGAATAGTGGGGAGACATTTGTAGAAGTTAAGAAGTGATCACCAGTATGTCCTTCTGTTCCCCTCGCCCGGCCCTTCAGCCCCGTCTCATCTGGAGACCATCCGTCTGTTCTCCGTGCCCATGAGTCTGTTTCTGTTTTGTTTATATTGTTCTTTACGTCCCACATAGGAGTGGGATCAGATGGTCCTTGGCTTTCTCTGACGGGCTTATTTCACGCAGCATAATGTTCTCCAGGCCCGTCCATGCTATTGCAAAGGGTAAGATTTCCTCCTTGTTAACAGCTGAGTAGTATTCCATTGTGTGAAAGCCATGGAGCTTTTTAATCCACTCATTTACTGATGGGCGTTCGGGCCACTTCCAAATCTTGGCTGTTGTAAGTAATGCTGTCGGGTGGATATACTATTTCGAATTAGTGTTTCTGCTTCTTTGCATATATTCCCAGAAGTGGAATCACTGGATAATAAGGTACATTTATTTTTAATTTCTTGAGGAACCTCCATACTGTGTCCCACAGCGGCTGCACCCGTCTGCATCCCCACCAACAGGGCGCGAGGGTCCCCTTTCCCCATGTCCTCGCCAGCTCTTGCTGTTTGTGGGTTTATTGATGACGCCGTTCTGACAGGTGTGAGGTGGGATCTCATTGTGGTTTTAATTTGTGTTTCTCTGATGATAAGTGACATTGAGCGTCTCTTCATATGTTTATCAGTCATCTGTATGTCCTTTTGGGAGAAATGTCTGTTCAGGTCCTTTGCCCATTTTTTAATTGAATCGTTTGTTTTTTGGTGTTGAGTTGTATGAGCTCTTTATAAATTTTGGATATTACTCCCTTATCAGACATGTTATTGGCAAATGTGTCCTCCCATTAAGTGGGTTGTCTTCTCATTTTGTTGGTGGGTTCCTTTGTACAGAAACTGTTTAGTTTGATGTGGTCCCATAGAAGAAAACACAGGCAGGAAAACTGACTTTTCTCTTACCAATATTTTTGTTGATTTACCTCCTCCTGCAAAGGCAACGAAAGAAAAATAAGCCACTGTGTTCCCTGTTTTTAAGGCATCCTACCGACTCACAGAAGTGCTAGTGTTTGCAGCAAGGACAAAACCCTTCGGAGTGTGGGGGTCCTCTGCACCCGACACACTGACCTTTCTGGGCCCCGCTTCCGAGGAGCGGCATCTCCGCGCCACGTGTGGGAGCTCAGCCGCACGCCACCTCACGGTGCGGGAGGACGGGGTTGTAAGGGAGCTGCTGAGTTAGCCCGGGACTGGACGGCCTGGCCAGGAAATGGGTGAGAGGAGGGGGAAACATGGATTCAGTTAAAAAAAAATCACCCTCGAGTCTTTGAGGTTGAGTCGGTGTTGGCTGCGGCCTTTGGCTGTTTTGCAGGAATAAATGTGCTCGTTTGACTGAAGGGCTGACTTCATTTGTTTTGAAAGACGCGTCAGGGAGGCTGAGTAGGCCCTGCGGCCTCGTTAGCCCGGTCAGGTGCTCGCCCGGCTTTGGGAACTTCCAGCCTCGGCCGAGGAGGAGACACTTTGCCCCGGCGGGCCTCCCGGGTGCAGAGGAGATTAGCAGTCGAGAGGCTCAGAGAGAGGGGTTGGCATGTGCTGGGGGCCAGCATCAGCCCTGGGAGGCCCTTCATGTCAGACATTTGTCCTTCAGAGGCCGAGTGTCACCTATCGGAGGGCTCAGCCACTCACTCACCTTGACGACTGTTACTTCTCGGCGGTGTCAGAATAAAGGGGGCCTGCCCTTTTACGGTCGGCCGGCCTGCCCACGCGTCCCGAGGACGGGCTCACAGGCTCCGGCGCCAGAGCGCGTGTGCCGCGGCCAAGGCTGAGACATGACCAGCCATCCTCAGTGGCCGGCAGCGCCCTTCAGTGCTTGCTGGGACTTTCTCAACTGTCACCACGTGGGTTGATTCCGGGCCCTGAGCGGTCGTGACCCATGTGTGGGGGAGGGAGGCAGTCGGTTCATTCTATTTTCCGGCCATTAGAAAGCCGCAGGAGGCGTCTTTGAGGGCTTGTGTGGATTTGCAAGAAGGAAACGGCCCCTCACACCGGTGCTTTGCGCTGAGCAGGGCTCCGGCCTGGAGAAGGGCCAGCCGGTGAGTGGCCTCGGCTTTGGGGGGCTGCACGCCTCTGGCAGCCACTTCACTTGGCCGTCCCCGGGGACGCACACCCTGGTGGACACAGGAGCTGGCCGTGCCCCAGTGAAGCTTTATTTGAACAACGTGGCCACGAGCCACCTTTGCCTGTAGGCTGTGGTCGGCTGGCTTCCGCCGGAAAGCACCAGTTCCGACAGCCCTGGTTTTGTGTCTGGTTCCATCTTCAGGCCAGTTTGTCCCTCACTTTGTCTGACACCTACTTTCAAGACAGCCTCTTGCCGCACCCACACTAAGAACACCCGTCCTGAGCATCGTGCACACCGTCCTTCCCCGGCAACGGGAGGCCAGGCCCCACCTCCACGCCGGGGCCCCGGCTGCAGGGGGTGGCACCTCGGGGCCACAGCAGGGCCTCTGGGGCAAGTCGGGCTCACCCGGGTGGCTCACGCCAGCTGTCACAGCTGGCTGGGACAGGAGTCCCAGTTCCAGTCCCGGGGACACGCTGGGACACAGAGCTGACAGCCTCCCTCTGCTCATGAGCCTGTGACTTGGGCAGGTTCCCTGTTCAACTGCTGAAATGCAAGGTCCCCCGATGCAGGGAGGCAGAGTCGGGCAAGGGGTTCTCAGCTCCCCTCTTTGCCTGAGCCCGGTTGGGTGGGTGGGTCACTGCTGTCCGGGGACAGGGGTCCTCCTCAGAGCTGCTGCCGCTCCTGCAGGTGGTTCAGGCAGGGCCCCAGGCAGTGTGGTCGGGGCCAGGTTCCCGTAGCATTTGTAGGAGCAGTGAAACTGGGCAGGACTGTTCTCTGCTGGGACAGAACTTAGCCCTTGATTTCACCCAACTGGTCACAACTGTGGGGAGGCCGCACAGCCTTTGATGCCCGGGGAGAGCTTGTTAAAAGCTTTGGAAGGCGGCCATCCATGGGAGCACGTTACGTGGGTCAAAAGCTAGAAGACACAGAGCTGTGGGCAGCAGATCGGATGTTTTATTTTTTTACTATTCAGGTTGAAAATAAGAGAATGGCTTTAGAGGCTGGGATTGTAGCCGCTCACTCCCGCTTGCTTACCCGCAAAAGGAAGGCGCGTGAAGAAGTGAGTTTCAGCAGCGCTTCCGTCCACGCCACATTCCAGGGACATAATCTAGTTCACCTTTGGAAAACTGTCGGGAGGTTCCCCCCTCAAGGGAAGTACGAAATTGCCTGAGACATTTTCCCCAACCTGAGACCATTCCAGTCTCTGTCCTGCCCCCGGGGGAGGTGGGGCGTGCATGTGGACCCCAGCCTCTGGGGCTGCTCTGCTGGAGCCGGAGACCCACCCGCCCCCAGGACACAGTGACATCTCAGGGCTCCTGGGGGAGGGGCAGCTGTGGCTTTGACTGAAAAGTACGCGGCCTGGCGCTGACACACTTCCACCAAAGGGCCGCGGTCTTTGAAAAATGGCCTTGGGCCCAGACAGGTTTCCCTAGGAGCTCTGTCCTAGGAATTCTGCCCTGGGGAGTGAGCGGCAGGGCCAGCTGGTGGCCCCTCACGGAAGGCACTTGCTAGAGTGTACCTCCTGCTCCTGTGTTTAAAGATTTATCAGGAAACCAGAGCCCTTCTTAGATGCAAGGGCAGCGGCAGAAAAGCAGCAATGACTGTGTTTCTCCAGATGAGGGTTTCCTCACAGAGGCAGGGTTTGTGGTGGGAGCACCTGTACCGGGGGGTGACAAGTTCCTTTTCCCGCCTCCCCGGGTGTCGAGAAGAAGGGATACGGGGCCGTTCAAACACGGGAGAAGCAAAAGCGCCCAGAGCCCTTTCCTTAGAGGTGCGCCCCACCGAGCGACCTCGGCGGGGCTGAGGGTGGGGGCTGCAGGCTGTTTCATTGGACGAGCTCACTTCTTCCTGTGGAAGGTCACGGTTAAGTCTGAGTTTTATTAAATGGAGTCTTAAAGACTCGGTCCGTACACAGGATGGAGTAAAATGATGCCTTTTACGGCCGGGTTTTCATGCATGTTGACGTGGGTCACTGTGATGATAATAAAAACCAGGGCCTTTATGTTAACACTGCACAGGTGTTCTAACCCACAGCCAGGTAAGAAAAAACGCAAGAGCAAGTTCACCTACAGGATGTTACGGTGAGAGCAGAGTGAGTACCTGGAGAGACTTGGGGAGCATGTGGGAGCCCGGAGCCCTCTCTCCTGCCCCCCGCCTCGTGCCCCAGGGGCTGGAGCTGCCCGCTCGCGGCTGGGGGGCTCTGGTCCATCCTGACTCTCGGCCTCAGCCAGCTGCAGTGCGACTCCCCGACAGGATTAATCCCCTCTCTCCTAGCACGCTCCGCCAGTGCGGGAGCATCGAACCGCGGTGGCGATGGCGAGCCTGGGGCCCGGTGAGCACAGGTGCCAGGGCTCTGGGCTGAGAGCAGCATCCACCAGCCCGTCCTCCCCAGAACGTGGCTGATGTGCAGCCTTTGTGCCTCGCGTGAAAAATAAACCCCTGGGGTGACAGTCCGCAAATGACACTCGCGTCTCCCCAGCTTGTAGCGTCCCGTGCGCAGCTCCCGGGTGGTCTGCCCCTGAGCTGGCCGTCAGCCCTCGTGTGTTGACTCATCTGTTGGTCCACCCAAGGATCCTCGAGCCCCCGGCCCGCCGGTTCTGTCCTCAGTGCCCGGTGGCAGCAGGGGACGGCAGCCGCCCTGTCCTGTGGGCTCCCGTCCTCGGATGGCGGACCCAGCAACAAGCAGGACCAGTGTGTCCTGCGTCCTGGAGGGTCAGTGCCAGGAGGAGAGTGAAGCGGGCTCAGGCGGGACGTGGCCAGGCGGAGACGCGCTGCCGGGGT
The DNA here is from genome assembly GCF_987537825.1 of Furipterus horrens. Classification (NCBI taxonomy): domain Eukaryota; kingdom Metazoa; phylum Chordata; class Mammalia; order Chiroptera; family Furipteridae; genus Furipterus; species Furipterus horrens. Next base: position 144,246,864 of record NW_028327177.1, read on the forward strand.
CGTCCTCACGGCTCTGCCCGCTGCCCTGGCGGCAGCCCCGTGTCTGATGAAGAAACTGAGGCACACTGTTTCAGAGACGGCCAGGGTGACCCAGGCTGACCCCGTGAGTCACGCACCTCCACCTGTGTGGCCAGGTGACCAACCTGGTTCAGGGTTCAGCTGTAGCTCGTGCCCGACCAAGGCCAAGTTGTCTTACTTCGAAGGACCTCAGTTTTCACCGGGAAACGGGAACAATGGTCCCGACCCCACGGCTGAGGGCCGAACAGCCGTTCTCGTGATGCTGATGCCACTTACCGACCCGACGCCAGCCTCTCTCAGACTGCAGGGCAACGTCCCCTCATTGACAGAGACGACCTCAGCAGAAGGCTCCAAGGTCCATGAGTGTGTCCCCTGGGGGGGTCCCAGGATTTTAGTGTCTTCCCAGTGCTGTGGCCGCTTATTTTCACAAAATCGTGAGGCAGAGGTCATGTCTTAGGAGCTGGGGCCATGAAGTGTGTTACTAGCAGGGCTTGGTGGCCAGCCAGCGGACTCCCAGCTGCCCGCGGAGAGGTCGTGCCCTCGTGAGTGACACTCAGAAGGTGGTTTTTAATGCAGTTTGGTCGTTACAGTAAAGACGTGCATTTACCAAAATTCTGGAGGCCGGTGACTCAGCTCCCCAGGGGCCTCCAAGGCTAAGAACTTCGAGATGCAGTGGGAAACGTAGCACAGCGGTGAGGGTACAGTATTGTGGGAGCGACCGAAGCCTCCTGCTTCTCCAAGCGAAGATCAATACTAAGGCACTTGATCGCTTGTGGGGCTTTTAACCTGGATTTAAAAGAAGAGGACTTTTCCTGCCGTGACCATAACCAGCTCCTGGCAGACGGGCAGGTTTCTGAAGGCTGCACCGCCCTGCAAGTGGGATCCCCGAGGTGGACGTGGCTCTTTGCCCCCGGCTGCCGGCGGCTCGTCCCCTGGTTGGTTCTGCCGTGTCCCCGAGCTCTCAGCTGCGTCACCTGTCACAGAGGCCTTGCCTGGCTGTCCCCGTTCACCCTGTATCGGTATTGGTGTTGCTGTATCAGTATCAGTCGCAAGCTTTCCTTCTTAAAATTCATTTCATTAGGCTTGTAGTGGCATCTAGCATTTCATGTTGCTTATTGGCAGGCGCTGGTCTGAGAGGTGGAGGGCAGAAGCAGCGAGCAGGCGGGCGACCGAGGTGGGAAAATGTTCATGAAAACACGTTTTTCAGGAAGGAACCAGGGTTATACTTTAATATGAGTTGTTTCCTGGCAGATAAATAAGGCTCGCCTCGGGGGATTTTTTTTTTTTAAATAATTCAGCGGACTTCGAATGAGAAGCCATTTCAATGCTTGTTCCGCTTGAGCAGATTTGATCAAATCTGTTATCATCAGTTTTGCTTTAACCCCCTGAGGAGGTTTCAGACTTTGGAGACCCAGGCCGTGGTTTTGAACTTTTATTTTGTGGATTCTGTAGGTACCAGTCGCTTTGATCTTGAGCACGTCCATGTGAGGCTCACTCCTCAATCCCCGTCTTTCGGATCTGGGAGTCCTGCTGGAGGGCGGGATGTTGGGGCGTCCACGGCCCGGGGGAGCCAGGAGGAGCTCCTCCATGGTCAGCTGTCCCTGCTGCTCCGTCTGCCAGGCCCCTAGCGCTCAGTCTCCTGCTGTCCTGTGCTCCCTCCTGGGTGTCCTTTCGGGGGTGGGTCTAATGAACAACTGGTCCCCATTTTACAGATGAAGGTTGTGACGGTCAGAGGTTGGACGCACCCAGGGGCATGGGGCTGGGAAGCGCCCACGTTTGGTGATTTCGGAGCCTGGGGTCTGTGAGGAGGCTCCGCTCTGAGCACTGGGGGAGGGGCGGCCATGATGGGCAAGGGTGCTGAGCACATCAGGGAGAAACTAGACCCCTCTCCCCCCGCAGAAGAGGGAAGGGAGGCAGGTGCTTTGGGTGGAGGTCCCAGCTCCTGGGGCTGCACCCCAAATCGAGGCCATGTGGCTGTTGGTGAGGAAAGCCCACATGGTGGATGAAAAGTGGGGTCAGGAGCGGAGGGCAGATGGCAGGGAGGGGTGACAGCTAACATCTGCATGGTGAGCGGGCGGGCGGGGCCGGGGCTGGGAAGTGACAGCCCATGGTCACAGCTCCGAGTCACGTGGCGTGTTCGCCCCGGAGCTGAGACGCTGGCTGTGGAGGTCTGGGAGGCACCGCTCCGGGGGCGGGAGCAGAGGGGCCGGGGAGCGAGCGGGCAGCCCCAGACGGTGCCAAGACACAGCCTGGGAACCCGCGGCCACGCTGACAGCAGCCCAAGCGGCACGTTCGTGGCCACAGTCACGATAATACCAGTGACGGAGGGTCACCTTGTGGTTACGGGCTGGGCGAGGAGCCCAGCTGCCTCGGGGCCTGGCTCCCGTATGGTCTTGCTGTGTTACTTCTGGCAGATTGCTTTCCCTCTCTGGGCCTCACTGGCCTTCTCTTTACAGGTGGGATAATAATAGTACCTCATAGGACATTGTAATATTTCAGCAACTATTTAGAGCAAGTCAGCGAACCTTTTCTTTCACGGGCCAGACGGGGATGGTTTTGGCATTTGAGCCCACGTGGTCTTTGTTTAGTCTGTACTCCTCTGCTATTAACTTGGTGGAAAATTCAGGCGTTTGAAAATTATTATTTGTCATAGAAAATTTGCAGAAAAGCCCACATAGGAGAGTGGCCCCGGGTTTTCAGTGAAAACGCACCAAATGGCAGCTGTTGGACTTTGAGCCCCAAACAGTCCACACGGGTCAGTGTAAGAAGCAGGTGACTTCTTTAAATGCAGGGTTTCGATCTGTGTCAACATGCCTGTAAGAGGCATGCTCTGTCTGCAGGTCTGCTCAGCTTTCTCCCAAACACTGCTTTTGATTCATCCAGCTCACCTGCTTTTTTTTCTAACAGAAAATATAATTTGCCAAGGTGCAGCCTGTGTGGTTCAGTTGGTACCACAGGGAAGTCTGGAAACAGGGTTTCCGTTTACAGAGAAAAGCTCCTTGGGCTGCTGCCTGGGGACAGTGCCCGTTAGCGGTTCTGCGCTCCGCCCTGGAGGTGACAATGTCCGAACTTTCTTCTGCGAAGAGCTCTCTTCTCCTCTCCCCAAGTTAAAAAGAGACAGAGGGCGGAACACCGTGCGGTGGTCCTATTCCAGCTGTGATTTGGGGAAAAGCCCAGACCCATCCATTGTGCCCCAACGCTGCGGACATCGGAGGCTGCTGCCCTCCTGGGAGATGGGGAGCCTGGGGGCGGGGCACGGGGCGGTGCCTGCGAACCTGGGCGGGGCCGTTTCTGCAGGCCGCCTCTGATTCCCGGGACAAGTCTGTGTCCACCTGGGCATCTTCTCACCTCGGCTGGTAGTGACAGCAGATCACGTGATTAATGTCGGTCCCTCCCTGTCTGTCCCCAGCACCAGGCACCTACCTGCCCACAGGCCCTCACTTCGTGGTCACTGACTGCTGACAGGCATCACCTCTCTGGCTTTATTTAGGGACCCAACAGCTCTGCATAAAAATATTCATGTAAATTTTGAGAGCATTAAAGTTGCCAAGAGGACAGGGACCAAACTACAGTATTCTTTATATTCGCTGCTTATGGTTTTTTAATATATGTAACTTTTTATATTATAAAATAAGTTACGTGAGCTTTGTAGCATTAATGTCTGAAACTAGTTTTGGCAAAGTCTTTGTACTCAAATTTTTTTCTTAATGAAGAACATTCTTCGATTATGAATGATTATTGCTTATTGTAGTAGAGATTTCCTTGCTGTTTAAGCCACTCAAACTTTCGAGGATGAAAGTGAGTTTGTAGCTGTCACGCTCCTGTTAGAGGCGAGGATTGCCGCAGGCGCAGAGGCGTGCCCGTCGGCGGGGGGGCTCGGGCGTCTCCTCTGCTCGGGCCTCAGGCGGCTTTGTGCTTTCTGCCTTTCCCGAACCACACTGCAGCCTTCCAGGATGAGTGTGTGCGCTGACGTACATGCTTAGTTATGAGGGGGGACGTGGAAGGAAGACATAAATCCAGCTCTGAACAGTCCTGTGTTTCAGTCTGTGTTCCTTTTACTTTTGTTCATTTTAAACAATAGTTGCTTGAAATTCAGAAATAGCGAGCCCAGGTTCCCAGCGGCCCCTGCGTCTTCTCTCCATACCCTGGACGTTTTTTTGTGGTTGCCTCTCCTGCCCTGGGCGTCCCCATCTTTGCAGAGCTCAGGCCTGGGGCGCGGCCGCGATCCAGACCCGCGCACGGGGAGCGGAGGTCTTCACGCTGCTGCCCATCTGAAGACAGCCCCAGCTTTCCTTAAGGAAGTCTACCATCTCAAGGAGAACAACCGTTTTCTCAAAATGTCAGCAGGAAGATTTTAATTCCTTCGAGGACTGAGTTGTTTCTAAACACCCTGCGCCGTGAGCGTGTCTGCAGGTCCGGGTCCCCCGTGGGTGGCGGATGCAGAGCGGAGCTGCCTGTCCCCGAGGGTCCCTCCCTCCCAAGGCCGCTGCTGGCTCACACGCAAGCCTTCTTCCTGTCCCGGGTGCCCTGCTCGGTGCTCCTCCCAGGGGACGAGGTGGTGGCCCAGGTGGCCCCGGAACGAGCTCAGTGATGGGGCACAGCCGTCTTCCCTGGAGGAGAAGAATCCTGGCTCCCACTCAGAAAATAACACTGTGGTTATAAATCCCTCATTACCTCTGAAATGCTGCAAAAACTGACATGTTTAATTAATTTTTCTCTCCTCTCTGCAACACGTCTGCCTTGCCTGGTGACTAAAGCTGGGGACAGCCAGGCCAGCGCCCTGGAGTCTCGCTCCAGCCGCTTCTGACTTTGCTGGGGCCTTGCCAGGGCACGGCCCTGTGGATGGAAGGCATCCAGTCACTGGCTTGTCACAGGGGTGCATGCAGGTGACAGTGTTGGGATCGGGCTCGTTTATTTGTCCTTAGGCCCTGAAGGCTTTCGCAGGTCGGTCAGGACGGACAGCCTTGACCCCAGTTTTTTGAACCTCTGCCTGGAATTCCTCTGTGAATGCAAGTTCAGGGTGTTTCTCACTTTTCACTGTGACAGACCGTGCTGCCGACTGTGCTCTGTGGACAGTGATGTGGCTGCTGACGGCGGCTGACGGTGACAACAGGGAGACCCAGAGTGCGGACGCCATGCCCAGTGGGCATGCGTGAGCGTGCGTGTGTGTGTGTGAGCGTCCTCACAGCGGCCTGTGAGACACTTCTTATTTTCCCCGCCTTACCTGTGAGTGGAGTGGGGTCCAGAGAAGCTTTGGAACTTGACCCAGTGACAGAGCTGGCAAGGGTCACGCAGGGACTTGCCTCCAGGTAGGGCCTCGCAAGTGTGCAGAAAGCTGTTAAAACACATCTCCGCTCCTGGTCCTTTCCGAGGCCCCGCGTGGAGGCCACGCCTCGGACTCCCGCCCCGGCTCCCAGCCAGCCAGCGGCCCCGTGCGGGCACCCCAACTCCAAGCCCGTCTTCACGTCTCCTGCTGCCGGAGAGGCGTCTGCTCGGTGTTGGGGTTCTTGCTCCCAGCCCCCATTCTTATCACATTTCCCTTCTGCCCCGCGGCTCTGGTCGGGACACCCCATGTGCGCCCTGCATGTGTCCCCACCTGTCCCCACCTGTCCCTGTCCTTCTCGCCTGAGCGTTCGCTGCTGCTCCTTGGCCAGAGCTGCAGGCCTGTGCCCCCGCCGCTCAGCCCGGCAGCCTGTGCTGACGTCTCTGCGCCTGAAATCACGGGTGGACGCGAGCAGTGGCATCGGGTCCCGGGTTCAAGGACAGGCCTTTGGCTTTGTCGCCTGTAAAACAGGGACAGTCTGATGCCATAGGGTCGGGAGAGTTAGATGAGGGTGTCAGGGACGTAACTGTCCCTTTACCCCTAGTTAATGTTCTCAGAACACGGTCCCTTGCGGCGTCCCTCGCTGAGCCCTTCGTTACTCTATTTTACATGTTAGTTTTGTCTAACTCGTCGGGGCCAGAGCCTCAGGGAGAGCCTCAGTCTGTGGCTGAGGACGCACTGCCGAGGGCGGGCGCGGGGCTGGGCTCTGTGTATCTGCGAATGGAAACACGCACCTCAACTGCAAATACCGCAGCTGAGCATCTTCACGCCAGTTTATTGATCACACCAACCCGTGCGGTGGCACCTGCATTCCGTGGGCAGACCTGGGTCCGTCCAACGCTTCGCTGAACGACGCGAACAGGGATGTCTCAGCAGGAACGTTTATACAGTTTTCCTCTGAGGAGCTGCAGGCTCCAGCCAATAGGAATAAACTCTCCTTCTGAAAACTACTGCAGGGACACCTCCTCACACATGCACACTCAAACACGCACACACACCCATGCACACATGCACATGTATGCACATACGTGTGCACATGCTGACTCATACATGTGTGCACATGCACAGTCATACGTATACACACACGGGAAATCCAGGAGGCGAGGTTTCGTTTAGGCCGGGAACTGAGGCGCTGGGGCTGGGGGCGGAGGGGCCTTGAGAAGGTCACCGGTCGATGAAGGTGCCCAGGTGACGCAAGTGTCTCCTTGGAGGACTGACCCTGAACTCGGAGGGGACTGTCCACAAGGAAGGAGAGGCAGAGGGGCCTGGACGATGGCCGCTGTCAGGGTCGCTGGGGCTCAGCCGCTGTGTGGCTCCAGGGAGCTGCTGGCTCTCTCTGGGCTCGGGCTCCGCGCAGGCTCCACACGGGGAAGAGAACAGCGTTCTGTCGCTGTGAAAAAATAAGATAAGAACCGAAGGCTTATTCCTCTGCTGTTTTGAGGTTGTAGCGCCCCCCAGATGTGTCCCTAGTCCCCTTTCAGGATTTGCTCTGGGGGCTTCTAGAACCAGGGTCAGGAAAACAACGGAGTTCGCTCAGATGTGGCCACAGGAGCATGGCGGCGCGGTGCGGGCCCTGCCCTCAGCGGGGGGCTGCCCTTCACCCCTCCCCTCCCCCCACTTTGTTCTCTACTGAAGTACATTTGCATGTTCATCTCCTGAGTAACATAAGCATCTCCTCACCTAGCGACAGTAGAAGTGACAAAGTTAACCCTAAACTGGCGGGTGGAATTCCATAACTCTGGAAACTGATCACAGACACGATTTCTGTGCCGCATGCGGCCTTTCTGCAGGAGTGAGCGAGCCCGGGGGTCTGGTGTGAGCCTCCTGCGCCGTTGCCCCCCTCAGACCGGCAGCTCACCGGGCGCGTTGCCCAGACCTCGGTCCGCTCAGCCGGGGTGAACAGAAGCAGAAGCGCAGACGTGGGCACGTTCTGTGAGCTGCCGTCCCCGTAGCCGGCTGGGAGCTTCTCAGGCATCAGTACTGTGGGAACAGGCACCCCGTCTCCAGCTCTGCCCCCCGATGTGTCAGGACAGCCCCAAAGTTGGGGTATCTTTCCCATCTGTGCGCATTGGTCATGCTGCCGTGAGGCTGGCATGATGCCATGTGGATGGCACGCTCGCCCCAGCATGGTTCTCTGTGTTGATGGCACAGTCACCCCACTGAGGGACTTGGACGTGAGGCTGCAGCCCGGGCCTCCTCCTGACTGTCGGGGGTGCGGCCTCCATGTCACTGAGCCAACCACTGTGACCCGCAGACACGACTGCACTTGTGCCCGGGGGACAGCTGTGCCGCCCGGCCTCTGACCAGCGGAGACAGTGGTTCTTGAGGGTAGGCCCCCGTCGGCGGCCTGGGCTGGGCCAGCAGGTGAAGTCTTTCTCCCCCGCTCTCTGTCTCCTGGGGCTTCTCCTTAGCGTTAGCCTATGGCCCAGCGCCGTGGCTTCCCCGTAGCCTGGCTCTGTGGCTTCCCTTTGGCCCGGCTCCGTGGCTTCCCTGTGGCCCGGCTCCGTGGCTTCCTCTACCAGCATCGACTTCCTGCATCAGGTGTTTGGGTTTTTTGTCCTCCTTTGGTGAGAATTGCTTTTCTCAACTTGGACACACTGGCCGGTTGACTTGTAAAATTAAAGTCTATTTAAGTTTTAGCCACAACAGGTGTTGAGTGATGGACCCTGACAAGTAGCTCCTCATTTACTCCTTTACTGCTTTACGACTCTCATAATTTATTAGCTTAATAAGACGCATGTGGGGAAAGGCTACGCAGGTGGGGTCTCTGCTCCCCTGCCCCCAGGGCTGTGGGTGGGTCCAACTCCTGATGGGACACCCAGTCGGGACTCACTGCAGAGTGGACCTTCTGTGCAGACGCCACCCGCACGCCGTTAGTGGGCTCCTAGGGACATCACGTTTTTATACGTTATGCTTCATGATTCCCAACGGCCCCCAAATAGCCAGTATTTTAGGGCTGGTTACAGAAAATTTCTGAGTCCCCAAACACCAGAGAAACCCCAGGGCCCCAGTTGTCCGTTTTGGGTAAAATTCTCCCTCTTTCACGGGCACCTAAGGTTGGCTGGTGGATACGAAAGAGCCTGCAGGGGGCCGTGTCCCAGTCTGGATCCAGGTCGCACATGTCTGACACCCCTGCAGCGCTCTCACCGGGGCGGCCCCGTCTTGGCCAGCACCCGCCTCCAAGTTCCCAGCCCTGGGTATCTCGAAGGAAGTGAGAGCCATATGTTTCTGATTCATTTACATGTAGCTCATCAAAATGTAGTTTTGTAAGAGCTCTTGCGTCCAAGAAGCACTTGGAGCCCTTTTATGAGACTTTTACCCCACCCCCACCCCCACACCCCGCCACCCCCAGAACCAGGAAGCCAGGACTTGCCAAGAGTAAATGAAATCAAGCTCCGGGCCGGCTGGGTCTGCCCCAGCCCTGACGTCAGCGGCCCACAGCGCCGGCCGCAGCACACTCGGCCCTGCCCTCAGGTGCCGGGGACGTGGCACTAACCTACCTAGACCCAGGTGAAGGCAATGGCCTCAGACGCTGGCTCCTACATTGTCCCCTCGGGCCATGAGGGGGCCCTCCCCTCACCCCGCCCCCTTCACCGTCTGTCGCTGACTGACATCCCTGAGACTTTCCTGGCCACAGACTCCACCCAGGGCCTTCCTTTGCCCCGGTGACATCTGTCTTTCCTCTGGGACAGTGACAGTGGCACTCACAGCTATAAACCTAGGCTTCGCTGTCATTGAATGACATTTTGGGGTGTTTAGTCTTTCTGCACCAAGAAAGGCTTGCAAGCTTTCAGGAGGACCGGCCGCCACCACGCAGAAGCAACGGGAGTCCCACCGTTTCCAGAGCTCGGTTCCCGAGAGCTCCTGCGGAACGTTCTCCTCGGTCCTGGAGATGGTGCGTTCCTGAAAGCCCTTCAGAGGCTCGGGAACCTCCCCGGCCTCGTCCTGAGGGGAGAGAGTCTGTCTCTGGCTGAGTCCGGCCTGTGTCCCTCCCTCGGGAAGGGGACACGCCTTCCAGGGAAATGCCGGGGCCTGGAGGCCGTCCCGAGGCCGAGTCTCCCCCCCTGTGGCCACACTCGCCCCCTTGCCCACGCGCCCGACCCCGGGGGCCCGTCTGCAGAGCGTCTGTCTCCCAGAGCCTGCCCGCATCCTCGCTCCGGCAGGAAGACAGCGCAGGCGACTCACGTGGGCGCCCAGGGCTGCGCGTGGGGCCATTCTCAGCAGAATTCGTACAGCACGGCCTCTGGGAGACGCATCAGGCCGGCCGGAAAAGCGCCGAATGACACCTCTGCCACCTTGAAAGCCGAGCTGCGCCCGGAACAAGCAGGAGGGACCGTCACCGGGCAGCTGTGCCTTCGGGTGCCCGGCACGGGCGCAAGTGTGAGCTCTTTTCTCCACCGAGGAGCCAGCACGTCCGCGTCCCGAGGACAGACAGGCTGGCCCATCGCCAAGGGCCCTCCAGTGGCAGTGGGGGCCGGGAGCCGCGGGGCAGCGGGCGCACTCACGTGCGTGCTGCTGCCCAGAAGTTCCTACCTGGGCGTGTGCCGACAGCCGAGCACCCCTGCTGTGTGTGTGACCCCAGGTCTTCCAGAGGGGACTCTAGGAGCAGAAGCAGAGCTGAGTCCCTGCTGGGGGGGGGCACCCCCTCACGGACTCCCCCATGTGGCTGCAGATGCTGGTGCTGCTTGGCCGGCCTCGTTCCAGTGCTGGGAAGCCGGGCCCAGGACAGAAGCCTCTGTGCCTTCACAGAGCGCCCACGTGGGGGGTGGGGGGTGGCTCATGTTCTCACGGTCACGGCAGGGGTGGCTGCCCTGGGCAAAAGCAGCCGGGCCTTCGGTTTTGTTCAGGAAGCGGTGGCTTCCGGCACAGCAGCCCTGTCGCCCCGTGTGGCAGACGCGCCTCCACGCACCCGGCAAGCGCCACACTGGTCTGCGGTTTGAGGAAACAGCATGCTCACCAGGACTTGGCTTTTGCCAAGAAGTCCCACCCGCCCTGGGGCGCCACCTGCCCCAGGCCCCAGCACGAGAGGCCAGGCTTGGTGCTCAGTGCGGGTGGGCAGTGTTTCTCACTGGTGCCGGGCAAGGCCTGCGCGGTGGGCCTGCTGGGAACAACCGGGAGAGGCTGAGTGGACACTCTCCGCTTTCCCCTGGACACTGCTTTGCAGTTTTGCTGCTCGTTGTACGTGCATGTGTTCGCAGGCGGGGCAGGTGTGCAGCTCTGACGAAAAGGCAGCCCGTGGGCACGTCTCCCCTCGGGTCCCACACGTTCCGAAATGTGCGCAGAAACACTTCCCAGGCTGGCGCCCGGCACCCCCCAGGACCTGAATGATGCTATGAGCAGCCCCGCCGACAGGTGGTTCCCTTCTTCTAAACTAAAGTACCTGGTTTTATAGCGTTTCTTACACTTTTTCTAAGTGCCAAGACAACTGCTTGACTCCGTCTTTTCAAGAAGAACTCCATGTGGTGAGCTTCCAGGCTGTCGGTGGGAAAAGTGCAGGGGCAGCTCTGTGGCCGCCCCTGCGCTCAGTCCAGTGCCCGCCGCAGGGCAAGGAGCGCGTCTGCGCAGACCAGCAAGTTGAAAACATCATGGGCTGCATGCCGGCTTCTGCGTGAGGCAGCAACACCCACGGGGCGGGGTGAGCTCAGACACGGCCCGTGAGCCACCTCTGGTCCCTCAGCTTTTGACTGTGAACGGGCGTTTGTTTGGTGACGACACCCACGGGGGCTAAGCCTGGGGTGCTGGCTGGTCTGCGTCCATTTCGGTCTCCCGGGCTCAGCTTCCTCGTCTGTAAAAGGGGTAACTGGGGCCTGACTCACAGGCTTAGGTGGACTCGGTGAATTAATACGTGTAAGGAACTGAGGCCGCTGTCTGATGGCCTACCGTGAACGGCACATAAACACTACCTAAGTGGGCCCTATCTGGATGGTGAGATTATGGAGATTGTATTCTGTTCTTCATACTCTTACACGATTTCGAATTTCTTATAATGAACGTGCTGGACTTTGAGAGTCAGAGGAAAACTATTTTAAAGTCGGGCCACTGCGTCAGGCTGGAAGTATATCCCACCACAGATGAGTCATACTGAGGTCACCGGAGAGCCACGCAGAGCAGGTTCTCGGGAGGTGAGGCAACGTTTCTTGCTGACGTTCAGCTCAGATTCCTTACTAACCTCCCTGCACGGAACTCCAAGGTTCCCGCAAGCACCCAGGACCCGCTTGCTGCCCGGGGGCCGTCCATCTCCTGCGGCGCTCACAGCGGGGGGTGGGGGGGTCCCCTTTGGCCATGGAATGAACAGGCATCCGAGCGGTGGTTTGATCTTAAACTGGCTTCCAGGGACACACAGTGTTCCTACCTCCTTAGAGTGACTTTGCCACACCGTGGCCTCCAGTCACTGGTAACAGCTTTGTGCTTCTCCATTTTGTAAAACCCACCGAGGCCCCACAGAGGACAGTCCCTTCCTGCACTGAGAAAATTGGGGCACCGTGTTCTGTTTGGAAGGGGGCCACCCTCGGTGTTAAGCTTTTACAGATGCAGCTGAAATCGTCACATGCGCATGTGTGACATAAAAAACTTGGCTCTACCTATTCACCCTCCCAGATGAACCCGATATGAAGTAACAAGCTGCATTCGTCATAGTGCCCGTTTCACGCACACCTTCACAGGAACTTCCCCTGCAAGCTTCACACGTGCGTCTCTGTCCATCCGCGGGAGCTGCGTTTCACCCGTGGACGGCCGTCCGTCCCGGCAGGTCACCAGCTTTTGTCCACGTTCTCAGGTCCTGGTGTCACGGAGGCTTCATCCGGAACCACAGGCCCTCACCCAGGTGGCAGGTCCCCATGTCCCCGCTCGTCCAGTAAGATGCCTTTCCGCTTCCACAATTAGCCGCTTACTCACTGCACCCAGTGACGGGCTAATCAATCTTGACAGGAGTTCCTCCCCCCAGGACCGTCTTCCTGGTGGTTCCAGTCCCCTTGGCTGTGTGCCAGACCATCTCCTAGCGCGTTGTTAACCAGCAGTGACGGATGATTCCTCCTGGTTCTGCAGAGCGAGCGTTCTGTTCCTCGGGGACACCCGGGGACAGCGGAAACGTCCCTGTTCACACGTCCGGCAGTCGGTGCTGCGTGTTGGTGGAGCCACTCTGTCCGCATGTCCTTCCTGCTCAAGGAGGCTGGTGAAGCAGGCGGGACGTGGCGGTCTCCCAGCCTCCTTGTCACCTCACTCGGGTCACACTGCCACCCCCAGCCCCCGTAGTTCCAAGGCCAGCCCAGATCCCAGGGAGCCGCCGACCGTACCTCTTCACGACGGATCCGCAGAGACTTGGGGCCGTTGCATCTCTAACCTGTTCTCTGTAGTGACCTGCGGACGCCGCCCGGGCTCCCTCCATCAGAAACGGCTCACGCGGGCACCGCTGCTCTGCAGCAGTCTGGCTCCCACCGAGCCCGTTAGGAGAGCACCTTGGGATATGAAAAGCTGCTTAAGGACGGCTGGGAGGGGACTGCCCAGCTGGGGAGTAACGGCCTTTCATTACATGTCAGTGAACACGGTGACTTCGCTGAGGCCGGCCCTGGGAGAAATGTGGGGCCAGAGCCGGAAGCCGTGGGGCGCTGCCTGTCCTTGTCCCGGCCCAGGGGGCTATTTCATAGAGGTGACATTTCCTCGGGAAGACGCTGTGTCACAGGGAAGCTGTTTGGCCTGCATGTGTCTTGTGTAAGCCGCTGGGGGAGGGGACTCAGGACTCTGCCCCTGGGTCTGCAGGGGTCTGCGGGGGTCTGCGGGGTTCAGACGTGGAAGAGGTGCCTGCTGCCCGCCACACGGCCGCTCCAGCCTCAGGACGGGCCAGCTGAGTGTGGGGCAGTGTCAGCAAGTGCTGAGTTGGGTCTCAGGGACAGGTGACCGCCCCGGCGCAGACGTGCCTGGCAGACTCAGCACCAGTCACAGGTGGCTCTGCGGTGGCCCTGGGGTGACGGGCCATCTGTGTGATGCCTGAGACACGGGACAGGTTCTCTGTGAGCCTGAGGTGCTTCCTGGGGTGATCCAGACCCCAGGCCATGGCTCACCCAGCAAAGGTGGAGACACGTGGCCCCATGTTGCTCCGGGTCCATTTTCTCGGTCGTCTGCTGCAGTGAGTGTGGAAAACACGTTCCTTGGGGTCAAACCTGCTGCCATGGGGGATTTCAGGGCAGGGACAGCTGAGGAACACATGTGGCATTCCAGACACGGGACCCTCCTTCCGTCTCTGATTCATGGGTCCTGGTTTAAAGAAACCTTTGTCCTGAAACAAGTTCTCAATGCGCAGGATTAGGAGCAGCTGGAACTCGCGGGGATGGGCGTCCAGATGTGCGTCTGCCATTCCTTCCCCTTGGCACGCAGACCTGTTGTCCCGGCCCAGCCACATCCTCCGTGTCTGCCGGGGTGGCGTGGGTGGGCCCGGACCCCACACCGTGGGGACCCCTCTTCCACCCCCTTTGGCCAGCCCTGCGTGTCGGGAGGATGCCGGGAGCCTGTGACGTAAAGCGTGAGCTGCAGCCAGCGTGGCATCCCGCGCTGAGCACCACGCATGTGCCCGCAGCGCCTGTGAGTCGCGAACGCAGGTGCCACAAGCCGTCAGGAATGGGGCCGGGAGGGTGGTGGCCTGGAGTTTGCATTGGTTTCTGGGAGACAAAGTCCCGCCCAGCGAAGGACACTGCAGTGACGGTGCTTCCAGTTTTCTTTTCTTTTCTTTTCTTTTTTTTGACCCAACTTAGCATTAGAGAAAGGTGTCCTGGCTTCTCCACCTCAGTCAGGTTTGTTACCTTATGTGGGTGGCGGAGGGCGCCCGTCCTTCACGCCGACGCTCCGTGATGTCTGGGTACAGACGGGCCCTGGCCCACAGCCCGGCACCCTCTCCCCGCCCCGCAGGTGACCCCCAGCTGTTTCCTGGGGGCGTCTAGTGGACGCTGTTCACGCGCCGCTCGCCAGGCCCTCCCGCAGGTGACCACAGGCCTGTGCTCAGGAGAGCGGGTCTGAGGTGCAGGCGCCCAAAGGGGGCTGGCCGCCACGGGGACCACAGACGAGCAGGCCCCTCTCGTGTGCGTGGTCCTTAGTGACCCGCCATCGGTCACTTGTCTGTCAGCTAGCTGACGCAGAGGTCACTGGTGCTGAGCAGCAATTAGGTCCTGGGACTCGCAGTGAACAGAGCGGGCAGAGGCCCGCCTTCCGGACCTGCCTGCTCGTGGGCACGCGGAACGGGACCCGTGGCTGGAGCTCCGTGGTCTCGCGTGGCCCCGAGTCTGCACAGCGATGAGGGCGGGGGTGTGGTCAGGGGCTGCTTGGTGAGCGGTCCATGCGAGGTCTGGTGGGCGGGGGGACATGGGAGCAGAGACAGAGGAAGAGGAGGTGGCATTCAGTGAAGGGTGTCCCGGGTGGAGGAGCAGGAGGGATGCGGAGGGCCCAGCAGGGCTGTCGGGTGGTTGCCGAGGGCCCTCTCCCTTCGCCTTACTTCCCGCCTTGCCCTTTATGGGACTCTCCCGCTCCGATCCACAAAGACGGTGGTGGCCGCTGGGGACGGTGGGGACATTCGGTGGCCTGCTGTCACCGTGTGGCTGTGTCCCCGGGAAGATTCGAGAGACCACTCCACAGGTGCCTGGGAACACAGCCTTGAGTAATCCCAGGCCATTTCTTTTTGAATAAAAGTTTCAGTTTGTAAGATGCTTTCTTTTTTTTTTTTTTGGCACGTGGAGTTGAAAACAGGGGACGGATCGACGTGCAGTTAAAAACTCCGGGGGCTGCACAGCTGCAGAGACCGTTGGAAGTTTGTTCTCGGAACAGTCAGAGCACGAGGTGGAGGTTTGGGAGGAAGCAGAGCCTGTCCCAGGGGCCCAGTGTCCTGGGAAATCAACCGGAGTCCCCGTCACAGCTGGCCTGGCCCCTCTGAAGTATCTTGTATCTTAGGAGGAGGGAGTTTCCATGAGGAGAAGGTCAGGTGTGCGCGCGCCTCTGCTCAGATTTCCATTTCTCACGTCTGCTCCACTGTCTTCCCGTCGCCGAAGCTCGGGGTACGCTTACACCTTCGTGGTAGCGAGGGTGGCGGTGCTCAGCCACGTCTCCCTTCTGTGTTGTTTTAGAGTAAGTCAGCCCGTGCCATCCAAAAACGTTTCCCAGATGCTCAGAATACAAGCACCGGGGAACGGAGAGGCCCCAGCGAAGGGCCGGCCTGCCCGCGTGTAGGGAACGCTTCAGGCTCTGAAACTCCCGTCCTGATCCCTGAATCCAGCGAAGCGCCCACACCTGCCCCCATGGGTCTCCAGGACTGTCCCCAAGGCCACCTGCCCTGGCCCGAGGGGCAGCAGCGTCCAGAGCTCCGGTGGCAACTGCACGCCATCCCCTACATCACCCGAGTCAGGGTGTGTTTGTGGGCCTCTCATCCCCGTCCTTTGGCCACCAGATTTCTCTGTGGACCTTAAACCCACTCTCACATTCTGCGGTCGCCGTTCTCGCTTACCTGACGCGTTAGAATCCGCGTGCTTTGATGACATCGCTCTGTGCACCTCTGACCACACTGTCGTCTTCTGCAGAGAATTGCTCCGCGTTTCTTCTGCTGTTTTATGTTTGATGCATGTCTGAGCGTGTGGATATGTGCACAGGTTCGTGTATGCACACATGTTCATCCTTTGTCGTTGGTAACTATTAAATCGCTTTATCGTTTATCCTCAGGTGGTTCTGACTTGTTATGCCACCTCTAACTTATGGCAGTTGTTTCTCTCCTTCGAATATCTCTTGGGTTTTATTGCTTTTTTCTTGTCGTGTTTCATTGGCTGGAACGTCTTACTTGATTGCAGGAATCTACCTTTCTATAGAGACACACATCCCCGAAGTCTGAGCGATCCACACCTAGCAGCTCTGTCCTAGAGTAATCATTCAGGAGGTATCATCAGCCAGGCCAGCTCAGGGTCCCCAGCAGCGGAAGCTCCGGGACAGAGCCCGTGGGCCGCGCTCTCCCGGGCTGGCTTTGACCTGTTCGTGCTGACAACCTCACTGAACCAAGTTCTAGAAGCTTCTGAGCTGGCAGTTCTCGGGCTGTGTTCTGCTGACTCTTCCTCAACTCTGGCTTTGCAGCTGGTGCCTCCCTCCTCCCCAGCCCTGCCCTTCGTGTGGGGGTTCTCCAGGGCTTGGGGTACTCTGGTTGCCAGCCAGGTGCCGATGGCTTTGGGATCAGTGTCCCAGCCAGACCGACAGACCTGCCCTGGCTTCCCCTGGCTGCAGCTCTCTCTCCCTTCCCCCCAGCCCCCACCCCCCACCCCACTCTCCCTCTGCTCATCCAGACCCAGTGTCTGGTCGTCTGCACTTGAGGTTTGGCTGTGAAGACGTCTTGGATCCCAGTCAGTGCTCCTTCACCTTTGCCGTCCCCACCCCCACCCCGAGGCCGGTGCGCAGGGTGGAGAGGCCCGTCCATCCACCGTCCTCAGTCACCCTGGTGCCAGCAGCATCTGTCCGGGCGCGCTCCAGACGGCGCCTTCCCTCTGGGGTCCCCCACTGGGAGCTGTGTGTGGCTTTTGCACTGCGCCTCCCTCGGTCAGGTGGCGTCCTGACTGTTTGGGTCTCAAATACTCTCAGAGTTTCCTCTTATCATTTGGGAGCAGATCTTGTCCACACCTCAGTCGCCCACCCTCGGGGAGTCCCTGAGCACCCTTTTGGGCCTGAACCTGCCTGTGAGGTGAAGTTGGAGGCTTTGGGTCACTTAATAATGTCTGTTCTTCTGTGGCTGGATTTTCGTTGCCTGAAGCAGCAGCATGTTGTACAATGGCCAAGATGAGGGTTCTGGTCACGTGGGAGGAAGGCAGTTTGGAGAACCCTGGGCTGTAAATTTAAAAGAAACTATGATGTGTTTGGGAGTGTATTGTAACTTTCCGAATGGTCATGTGTGACTTATTTACCATAACTAATAACAAGTAACATTCATGACGTGCTTACTGTAGCCCAAGCACTTAGCAATGAGAGCTACATGTCTGACCCTGTTATTTTTATAACTCTGAAAGAGAATAAAATTACCGTCTTCTTCTACCAGACACAGAATGGGGGTTCAGAGAGGTGACGCTACCCAAGGTCAAGAGCAGCACCTGGAGGGAAGCAGGCTAAGCTCTGGCTTCCCTCTTTCCCTCGTCCCGGGGGGGCGGGGGGAGGCGCCTGTGACGGGGGTGGGCACACACCCGCCCTCCAGGTGTCTGCCACATCCGTGCCGAGCCGGTGCCCACGCCCTCGCATATTAGGTGAAACAGGCACTTTCTCGCTTCCCCGTGGTGGGGGGTGGGGGAACCGGCGTGGACAGAAGACCCCCCAGAACTCAGCGCAGCTCAGCCACAGGAACCGTGTTCCGTTGTTCGCAGAGCTTGCTTTGCCGGGAAGGAATCCTCAGCCCGAGAGACACTGCGGGCGGTGGGGCCCCCCCGCACCCCCAGCCCTGCGTGGTCTGCAGCTCCGCCCCGAGGGTCTGGGCAGCCGTCCAGGAGGCCGGGCACCGGAACGAGCACAGACCTCTCCCCAGAGCCGTCCTAAATGTCAGAGTCGGGGCGGCGGGGCCAGGGCCAGATTCACACGGGCACCTATTTTTAGGTCTGAGTCTGCATCTGCGTTCCCACCCAGTCTGCCCAGAAGCCATAAGGACACGCGGTTGCTGATGCGGCTGCAAGGATCTCAGAACCTAACATGGCGGCGCCCATATCACGAAATAAAGAAGTAAACCGGCAAAGAGCAGGCGGAGGGCTGGTTCCCGCGTTCGTCCTGCGCTCCCACGTGTCCATGGAAAGGACACGGTGCCCAAGGGGAAGTGGGCCAAGAACGCCATCCACAAAAGTTTGGAAAGCGCTCGGCGTTATCCATTGTTAAGGAAACGCAGCCCGGGCTGACGCTGGCAAAGATGCGCCATCTGAGTGCTAGGCCTCGGCGGGCGTGTTTACACGGCGCCTCGTAAACATTGCGGGGTGTGTGCGGGGGGGGGGTGGGGTGTTGCGTCAGCGCAGCTCTTGGCAGAACCTCCCGAAAGCAAACTGCATCTGTCTGGCTTGTGAATTCCACGGCTGGGCCTCTGCGCTGAGGCTGCCAAGGAATGTGTGTGCGCAGGGCAGCCGGGGCTGGGGGCGGGGGGCCAGGGCTCCCTCCCCAGGTGAAGACGGGCCGCGCAGCAGCGTGAGCGGCAGGCAGAGCCCGCGGGGCAGCAGGAAGCCGGTCCCCAGGTGCTCAGCTGGCCAGCCCGCCCGCAGGCTTCGTGCTCATGGGACGGGCAAGGGCTCTGGGACCCACACGGTCCCTCCGCCTGGATGTTCCCCAGAGATTGCTGCCAGGGGTTGCAACTTGGGGGCTGCTGTTTAGGGGGACGGAGATGCTTTGGGGTTGTTTACATTTTACCCTTTTTAAAACAACTCTCCCCCCATGCATTCTGTTTATTTAAAGTTTGGGCGGAACCCACTTGGCAGGTCTGGTTGTTGGGGACGGGAGGCTCAGCTCGGAGTCCTGCTCCAGCACATGTGGCAGCGTTGTACTGAGCTGGCCTTCGCTTCGGAAGGAAGGATACAGGTTCTGTGTTGGGGCCGAGAGCAGCTTTCTAGAGTGAACTGACCCCGTCTATCCCAGGGGCTCTGCCTTTCTGTGGAAATCCATCCTTTCAAGTCTTGGGTGGAGTCCACATGGACTGAGGTGGGTGAGGTCACTTCCTCCCACACAGGACCCTGGTGGGTGGGGTGGGGCACGTTCCGGAGTTCCATTCCCGGTGTGGGGGGCAGGTGGGCTCGCCCACGGTCAGAGAGGAGCACCCAGGCTTTCGTGTCTTTGGGGGCCTCCGTGCCCAAGCACTGCTGAGCAGGGAAGAGCGGGCTGTCCTTGAAGGTGGTGTTCATGCTGGGAACACTAGGGAGGGATTTTGCTTTCATGGAGACCCTGGGTTTAAATGCAGCTCCCTTCGCTTTCTCGCTTTGTAACCGAGCACAGCTTGTTTCTGCGTCTGAAAAGCACGTTTACGAGCAAAGCTGGCTTAGAGTTGTGCAAGGTTACATGAGACCGTGCGGGCGGAACGCTTGTCCACACACCTGTTACTGTGGACCGACAACGGAACCGCCCCAGCTCAGGGGTTTGTGCACTTCTGCCTGAAGCCAAGTCAGCTCAGGCACGTCCTTGCCTGGGATTCCAGCAGTTAGTTAATTGGGTTTCGGAACCAGCACATATCCAGGTCCGAAGACCAGACCTCAGGACTGTCAGCTCCTTCCCCAGAGAGACCTGCAAATACAAGGCCCAGGCCTGCGGGCTGAAATTTGGCCGTTCGCTGGATGTTTGGGGTGTAGGTACCTGCAGGTTCCTGGCCCTCAGAGCCAGGATGGCCCGAGGACGTGCCCAGATAAAAAGACCCAATGAACTCAGAAGTCCCACCCTCAACCCACCCCTTTGGTGAGGTCTTCTTTCAACCAAAATCCTGATAAAGCCGAATTTCATTGTCACACACAGATTATAGTCCATCTGTTTAAATCAGCCACTTGCCTCAGGCCTGGCCTCTGGAGGGTAGTTTAGGGTCATCCCAAACCTTTAACACACTCATTCCAATTTGAACTAAGCTTTTCAGTCTTTCTTAATCTGCCTCTCAAGTGATCAAAGGTTCCCCACCCCTGAGACGCTCTTCTAAGAGTCCTTTGTTTGTCCTGCTAATCCCAGCTAAAGGTGATCTTGAATTTGCATTACTAATCACCCTCTTGAGAAGCATTGTTCCTCAGATTAGATTAACTGTCCCTAAATGGTCCCCTTGTGTTTGGCAAAGGCAGCCTGGGGCTCCTATGGGGTTTGGCTTCTCTGAATGTACCAGCTAGGCAGGTTTGTACTTAGAAACATGGGATTTTCCTCTCCAGTCCTTCATTTTAAATAGAATGTCATCAGCATGCCTGCATTTTGTGGGTGTCCGTTTTCGAGAGTAATAAAGATTAGGTCATTCCAGAACAAACTGAGCCATTACCAGTTACCATTTAACTGGGGGTCAGAATGTTTTGGGGTGACCAATATTTCTTTGGCTGATTGTTTCTGTCAAGGCTCAGAAATGCTGTCCTCTTGGGTCTCGGTTCAGCGTCTGTCTGTCCGATCTCCCGGTCTGAGGCAGGGAACGAGGAACGCTTCCTTGCCGTTCAGTTCTGGGTGGGTGTCGGGGAAAAGCCGCGCTGTGCTCCTGGGCATGTGGGTGTTCACAGGTTTGCTTCTCAGGGGTGCTGGTTAAGCAGCTGCCTAACTGGCCGGAGCCCAGTGCGTTGATCGTTAATCAGGGGCCCTGTCCAGAATTAGTTCGTCGTGACCTCAGTTCTGCGCCCAGCGGCCCTGTGAGAGCTCTCATCAAAGCCCGGCCCGTCTGCATCCCCTGGGGACCGGGGAGCCGGCGTTTCTCATTGGACCAGAGTAAGCACATGATGGTCAAATGAAGAATTTTTAATCACAGCTGCTTAAAGAAAAGAAAGACTGGCTTAGATGTTCGTATTCTCATTGTAATAACAGACGCTGGGCACCAGACAGACGCCTCGGAATTTGGGGGATGGACTCAGGGGAGCACCGCCACCATCTTCCTGAGAGACGGGAGGGGCTTCCACCATGGAATAGCGATGAAAAAGCTTACAGGGCCTGCGTGAGATTCTGAGAGAGGCCAGGACCGGTCAGCACACAGACTGTGTCACAGGCCACGGTCAGGGTTTAAAAGGAAGGCGGCAGCCCTGTGAGCAGAGCCATGCGGTTTGGAAAGGATGTAGAGGGGCCCCCATGAGGTCAGGTGTGAGAGGGGGTCACGATGCAGCCGCTAGGCAGCTTTGCGGTGAAGCTGGTCCGCGGTGAGAAGGAAGAAGTTGCTACGCTTTTGGCCAGGCAGCCCGGGCGGGTAGGAAAGCGGGCCCGCTGCTGCCCGGATCCGGCCACTTGAGCCAACTCCAAAGCCGCGAGGACTCCGCCTTGCAGACCCGGACTCCGTCTGGACCCTGGGAACTCGGGACTTGCAGAGAGGACGCTCTCAGGACTTGTGCCTTTCCTGGGCGTCACCATGATCCAATGTAACACAGCACGTGGTTCCCTGGACTGTTATACAGAGGTGGATGACGTCGTACCCCAGGTCCTGAAGGCGAGAGCTGACAGATAAGGAATGGGGATCCACTGGGTTTGGTTTTGGTTTATAGCCTTTCGGGGAGCAAGGGAAGTGCTGCGTCTCGTGGGAGAACAGGGCCCCGAGTGGAAGTGTTCCCGGCCCTGCCCCCCAAGGTTGGAATATTGTAAATAAAGACCTGTTTTCCTCAACACAAATTGTTGGGTCTTTCACCAGGCACCACATGAATGAGCCCTCCCTTTGCTCAGTAACATCATGACCCAGTTGCCCACTTAACTCCCGGTGACCTGGGGTCTATTTTGTCTTTGACTCGGGAGGACCAGGCTGTGGGGTAGTCACGGCGCTGGGCCCGCGGGCTGGGCTGGAGCCCCGTCTCGGCCCCTCAGCGCCATAAACTGCTCTGCCGGCTGGACCTCCCCTGCCCCCCCGCTCCCCTACATGAGGCCGGCTGTCAGGTTCCTGAGCGCGATGGGCTACAGGGTACACTACAGTAGCGTCTGCGGTGGGAAACCTGGAAGAGTCTACAAACAGGAAGAAATAGCTTTTAAAAATGAAATTTGCTTTTAATTTTAGTATCCGAAGAGCATTTCAGAACGTTCTGAAGTCTCGGCGCGTTCAGGGGGGTCGAGGTCTGAGTGCTGGGCTGCGGGGCCTCCGGTCTCGCTCAGCCCTGCAGCTGGGGGTTTAACGGTGAGTCCTGGGCAGGCCCGCCCTTTGGGGGGGCGCGTCTGCGTCCTAGTTCTGTATTGGGTCCGTTAGGGGACCTTGAGTTAATTTATGCTTCACTTCAGTATTTTAAAAATGTAGAAAACAAGCTTTATTTGTGGAGGGAGTTATCCCCCAACGTAACGGAAATCCCCCTATGACGCTATTAAATGTTTCCAGACATTGTCCATGTAAATACACACGTGTTACAAGGATGTGGGCAGCAAGCGGCGTGTGTTGCCTTCTGAACTTAGGGCTCCGAAACTGTTCAGAGCGTCTTATTGAAACAAGACAAATATTTACAAACAATGCAGAACCCTCTGTTTTGAATGTACCGGGAGGGTGTCAGAGGAGAGCAGTCCCAGGCCGGCTTCCCTGCTAACGCGCCTGGCCCGGGCTCGAGGGGACACACCTGACCTAATGAGACGCGTATGTGCGTGTGTTCTGATCGATTACATTGTCATTGAATGTACGAAAACAAACTTGCTCGCAGAACGCGCGTGTTAACTCCTGCACAGCGAAAGCTGTGCTCCAACGCTGGCGCCCACAGAGGCTTCCTCTCTGCCTCCCGGCCTCAGCGTTGTTACCATCCTGGTTTCTGTGAAACAGAAATATTGTGTATTCGTCCAGACGGTTGGAAGCCGTTCGTGTAAATATCAGCCCCTGTGATTTAACCGTCAGCCTGAAAGGCTGGCTTTGGACGGGCTTCTTTCAAACCGAGCACAATGAGATGTCTGTTCAGTGTGGCCCCAGAGCCTTGGTCCAAACACAGGGGTTGTTTTCTGTTTGCCAGCGGAACTGCCTCTGACAACACGCCCTGCTTTGTCTGCTGAGGCTGCGGACAGACCGCAGGCCCGGGAGGCGTCTGCCAGGTCCACCTCCGTCCCCTGACCCGCCCTGGTCCCCCGCCCAACGGACTTCAGAGCAAGCTCTGCAGCAAGGCCCTGGATTTTCCTCAAGGCGCCGCTGCAGATGAGGAGGGATGAGCTTGCCCCCCAGGATGTCCAAAGCCACAAGCAAGGCCCCTGCCTCAGCCGGCTGACAGCGCCGGGGCCTGGCCGTGGGAGGGCCCGGGGCTGGGCGGGGTGCTTTGGGGGGCACCGAGAGCATGGCACCTGCTTCCTGCTTGGGCCCCTCCTTTTCCACTGTGGCTAGAGCTTCTTCCATAGACGTTCTCCCCAAAGATGGGCGTCCAGGAGACCACGTAGGGGAAGGCCTTGTTTATTTTCTTACTGCGGCTGAGGGATGGTGAGAACGAGAAAGAGCACAGAAGAGAAACTGAGTCACTCCCTCTCCTGCCACCTGAAAGCAGCCACTGTGTACGCTCTGCACCGTTCACAGATGGAAAAGCGATGTCCGATGTTGCAGATGCGGAGCGTTCCCTGTGCGACTGTCGGCCGATGGTCACTGACAGCCCCGTTCCCTGCCGCCCCGCTCCCCGGTGCTCCCGTCCCGTGAGACGCCATCCTGTCTCAGCTCCACTTGAGAAACCCAGTCTTCAGTCTCGGGTGGAAAGGGAAGACGTGCTCCACGCATCAGAGGGGCGCTGGCTTATATGGACAGAAGTCCCCGCTTCTGGTCCCTGATTGGTCTGTTATCATGTAAACGAGGACTCCAAATCCTGAAAGTTCGATTGGTCCAAAAGGCACTGTCCTGATTGGTGAGAATCAAACTGCTCTGATTTGGTTGGTGAAGCTGTTGTCGGGGATGGAGTTGCACAGCTCCAATTGGATGAGAGAAGACGCAGTCCTATTGGTTGACATTAGATTCCAGGAGCTCCTTTAAAAGGGGGCTGCCCAGCCGGCAGGACCGCAGTGCAGGCAGCTGCTCAGTGCAGGCTGCTCCCTGAGATGCAGGCTCCTGAGCAGAACGGCTGCAAGGCTCTGCTTTTCCATTTGAGCCCAGGGAGCCACCTTCTGGTTAGCTGCGTTCTTTCTCGGGGTCCACACAACTGAGAACACTCTGCTTGGCTTTAACTCCCTGCTCCCCACAGCGGGGGTCAACTCCTCCCGGAAATCTGATGTGTTCCTACTGTTGGTGTTTCTACCTGCGGCTCTTAGGTTCCCCTGGGCTCCAGGCCTCCTCCCGGGCGTACAGCACACGCCGCCCCGCCCCCTATCATGGGACATGTATGCCGTTTGCAGTTTGTTCTGCCTTTCCAAACGGTGCCGCCGAGAGTGTCCTTGCGCGTTTCCTCGTGCCTCTGAGCCGGTACTTCTTCCCCAGGGGAGGGCGGGGATGGGAGGTCCTGGGCTGTGAGGGGGAGCGCCCACTTCTGCACAGACCCACGGACGGTGGGTGACGATTATGCTCGGCATGCAGCCACGGGTCGATCACCAGGACACGGGACTGGAGAGCAGGACACTGAGAAGGCAATGGGGGTCCTGTGAATCAGCAGGTCACCAGGCTGGAGGTTTCCTCTAATCACCAACACGCGCGCTTCCCCAGGGCGCCCCCCCCCCCCCCGTGGAGACCAGTCAGCAAGGGGAGGGACAAACGGCTCTTTGTTGCTGATGGTCTTTAAAGATAATCTGTTGTTTTGAAAACATTTGCAACTCTTGCTTTCAAGGAAAGGTGGCTGAGGTCTGTCCTGGCTCCCAGGTGGGAACTTGCAGGGTTTCAGAGGCCAAGAGACGCCCCTGTGCTGGGACTCAGGGCCCGAAGCCCTCGCTTGGCGTTTGCTCAGGCAGCTCTGGCCAGACCCGATTCCTCAGGGAGAGCCCGGAGTCGCTCTAGGCAGGGAGGGAAGAGGCAGAGACCCCCATGTGAAATGAAATCTCCATGTGACCTTCCTGATGAGATCCTTCAAAGGCCCGGGTTAGGAAGTGAGGAACCGGACAGGCTGCCCCCTGAGCCATGGCACTGGGCGACGGGGACAGGGAGGGGCTGCCATCTTGTCCATCCTGTTCCACTTCTCGGTTTTACCGACCAGAAAGCGGGGAAGGGGGGCAAGGTGATCGACCTGTGGACACACATGGAAACGGGGCAGACAGAGGTGGAGGCGACTGCATCTGCTTTTCAAGGGCAGAGCCCAAGCTTGGACCCACCCCAGCACCTAAGGGTGCCACCCCGTGGTGGGTGCTCAGCAGCAAGCGTGTTATGCCGAGCTCATCCACACACACCCCGCGGGGCGTCAGGGGGCTGGTTGCCAGTGTGACCGAAGGTCGTGGAGAATCAGGGAAAGTCAAACGCGTGAAACGTGAACAGCAGGGTAAGCTGCTGCGTGTTCACAATTGTGGGCTCTGCCTGGGTCCTCCCCCCACGGGTCTGGGCGCGCTGGTGGGCCAGGCGGAGAAGCGCTCCTGGCGGGCCTCCTGCTGCGGAGTCTCGGTCCGCGTGTGCGGACCACAGCCGTCTGTATAAACAACCTCGGAGGGACTCTGGGGCCCCTGTCGCTCCGCGTTCGTTTGTTTCTTTTGTCTTCGGGGGGCAGCCCTGGTTATGGGCAGGGCAGAGAAATATTCCCGCTCCAGCTCTCCAGTGCTGTGGGCACCCCCCTCCAGGCTCTCGCAGACCGCCCTTCGTGCGGCGCTGTCACCGCCCTTCGTGCGGCGCTGTCCGGGGAGGGTACGGTCGTACCGACAGGCTGACCCCGGCCTTCCCTGGAGGCCCCAGTGAGAAACCCGCCGTCGGGGTCCGCAGGGATCCGGAGGGAAGACTCCGCGCCGGCATCGCCCCTGGTGGCGGCGCGAGTGCCCGCGTCCCCGCCGTCCCCGGGCGGGTGGGCGGTGCGTCCCGCTGCCTCCGACGCTGGAGGTCAAGCCGGCCGCCGGGGGCCGCAGGCGCGCGCCCGCGTGGAGGAGCCCGGCCGGCGTTTCTCGTTTCCCGTCGCGGCTTTTCTTTGCTTCTCTGCTTGGACGCTCGGGGCTCTGAGGGCCGTCGGGCCGTCTGGGCTGCACAGTGGGCGCCGCGCAGGGGTCCGCAGCTCAGCCGGGCGTCCCGCGTGGAGGGGGCACGGTGCTCAAGCCGGAGTGCCGTGGGCTGCCGCGCGCGCCCCGAGGAGCGGAGGGATGGCGGCGGCGGGGTCCCTGTGCGCCGGGGAGGCCGCTCGTGCCGCTCCCTCCGCCCCGCGGCCCGCTACCCGCGCCGAAGCAGCCGGACCTGACGGTGACGTGCGCCCGCCCCGCCTCGCAGCGCGGAGAGCCCGGAGCGCGAACTCCCCTGCGGCTCACTGTGCGGGGAAACCCGCTACCCGAGCGCAGTCCCGGTGCTGCTTCACCATGTGCGCGCACTCGTGTCTGTGTGCACGTGTGGGTGTGTGCGAGGGCGTGCGTGGGTGTGAGCACACGTGTGTGTGTGTGTGTGTGTGCAGGCATGGGTGTGCGTGTGCAGCGCCGTGAACAACCTCGCGGCGCGGTAGGTTTCAGCTTCAGGGACCTTCACTGTCAGTGGCGCTGGGCCGGCGCCCGCGGCAGCGCCCTTACCTGTCATCACGGTGCTTCCCTCCCACGCGACGCGCGCGGAAGACCCTTGTGTGGAAACGCGTCCTCCGTGTAAGCATCTCCCCGGTTAGGATCTGGATTGAGTGAGTGTTGGCGCCATTCCTGGGGACAGATGTCTCCGTGGAAGGGCGGGTGTTCCCCTGGGTGATACCTGGGCAGGTCTCTTCCTTTCAGAGTCCGGGGTTAGTGTGTAACCTTTGCTTCGTGAAAAATGAAAAATGTGGAAAACGACGCCTCGTTGTTAAATCTGAGTTGGACCTTGTGGACCTACCTCCTCAGCCAGTTGTACTGTGTTTCTCCTTTGGGACAAGGCTTGTTCCCATCCCTGCTTTTTGGGGTGGTATGTTCATCTTTTATCTTATTCATGCGGAAAAGTTTCCTTTATATTAGAGATATCAGTATTTTCATCTTTGTTGCAAACATTTATTTCCATTTTGCTTGCCTTTTTCTGAGATGTCATAGATATAAATAAACCATCTTTGACAGGCTAATTATTTACTTAAGTAATACTTAAATAAATAACACCTCAGGTTTCAAGCCTCAACTGTTTGATTAACTTTAGAGAGTATCCTTCACAAGACAGGCAGTTTAAAAACTCTAATTTTCAGGCTGATAGGTCTACCGGTTTGTCCAGTAAAATAGGTTTCTTCTGATTCAGTCTGTGATTCTCGTTTGGGTGTTTTCTGTGTGATATTATTTCCATCCAGCGCATTGCAGCCCCGTCATATGAAAACCAACAACAAACCTGATGCGAACAAAGGTGCGTGAATTACTTTCTATGACTTCTAATTCTGGGCCATATTCTTTGCTGAGAGTCCTGAATCAGAGTCTGGAACTTTGAGAACCTTGTGTTTATTAGAAGGGTTTTGTCAGGGGTGGAGGGCCTTCATGTTGAAAGTGCCCCAAAGTGTTATTTATGGGGAGCCAGTTACCTACAACAACATTGTGCGTGGAAGTAGAGCTTTGTCCTTTGTGAAAAGAGCGAACTCTTTGTCTTCTGTGTCCTCCCTGGGCACAGCGCTCCCTTGGACTGAAAACCGGACCCGATAGAACATCCTTTCGAAGGGCTGGGAGCCCTTGCTGGACATCTTCACAAACATTGCCGCTTTGTTTGCTCCTTGTTTATCTTGAGAGAAGGTCCCAGGAAGCCTTTTGGTGTATTTCCCCACATATTGATCAGTCATGTTGTTACTCTCTGAAACATTAAATCATATGCATGCCCATAAGTTATTCCAAAACAGTGACCTTTAGAGGTAAAATGCAATGACCCGCGTGGGTGTGGATGTGGAGAGGGGCTGCAGCTTGTGTTTCCAGGGAGCTGTTGAGTCAGAGTGTTTCCCAGAAAAGGAAGCACTTGGGGGACAGAATCATTAGAACACGTGTCGGGTCTGCGATCACCAGACTCTGAGGATTTGGGAAAAGCAGCCAGGAAGGAGCATTCAGACACACCCCAGCCCCGAAGTGAGTCTGTCAGTGTGGCTGAGAGGCTGGCCCCAGAAAAACAGCCGTCTCTGTTTGGAACTAGGAATGTTGTCATGGAGACGGAACTCTTCCTGGTGCCGGGTACCCTGCATGTCGTCAGGCGTGAGCGGTATTTGTCCAGGTGGTTCTAGCCAGGAAGGTCTGAGTCAAAACAAGTGTGTTCCTCCTGAATGGCGCCTTTATGTGCACAAAAGAATACATTTCCTTTCTTCAGCATCTCAGTTAATGACCCATTGTCAGCTAATTAAACCACATGTAAATAGTACGTGAATCATTTGTTACACAACACTTGCTCACTCGCCCTCTGTTCCTGTGTGTCTAACCATGTAGTGGTTTCAATTAATGGGGAGAACGGGGTGCACTGGGTGGTCATCTGAGGAGGGTGGTGATGCCTGTCCACAGCTGAGAGTGTCATTTGCTCTCCATTCAGTACAGCAGACCCACTTCCATCCCACGGGCTGTTCAGGTGGGGAGGCCGCCTTGTCTGCAGAGCCGGGTCTGTCCATGTTCCCTCCCCGCCCCCTGCCTTCTGGCCTGTGCATCAGAGAGAACTATTTGTGCATAAATTCTGCATAAAACTTCAATTGTAGGTTTCTTATTTCGGTCTGTGGTGCCTTTCTGCCCCAAAGAAGTTCAAAGCTTCTACCGAGTTTCTGGAGACACATTCAGGGTTTCACTGAGACAGCTGAGCTCAGACACAGTAAATGCTGTGTTTTGTTTTTGGAAATGTGCTCTGTCATTTCAGACTTTGCAAAGTGCATGGGTGAAGCATTAGGTGAAGTTGTCTGTAATAAAAGTAAAAAAATAAAAATAAAAACTACAAAACTAAACAAAAGAAAGATTTTTCATTGTTTGTTAGCTGAGGCCTAGCAGACGGCGACAGGAATGATAATTTGAATAAAGCATATGGATAAATGAAGAAATTACTTTTTTGAAGCCTTGTGTTTAAACTGTGAAAGCATGCTTCCTGGGAGTTTAAAAATAAAGAATTGGCCCTGGCTGGTGTGGCTCAGTGGACTGAGCGCCGGCCTGTGAACCAAAGGGTCGCCGATTCGATTCCCAGTCGGGGCACAGGCCTGGGTTGCGGGCTGGGTCCCCCAGTTGGGGGCGCACGAGGGGTAACCACACATGGATGTTTCTCTCCCTCTTTCTCCCTCACTTCCCCTCTCTCCAAAAATAAATAAATAAAATCTTTATTAAAAAATAAAATGAAAAAATAAAGAATTGTTCGTGTGCGTTGTGAGGACGTGGTTGTGCATCCCTGGATGTCTAACCTGCCTGTCACTTGTGACTGGCGCTCCCACCGGATTTATGACCTCAGTAGGATCTTCTGGGCAAATAAAGAGCCGCTTACACTTTTGCTTGTAAAAGTAGCACCTGGCGGAAAACCTTCTGAGGGAACCATTAAAATAAATCTAGACTTGGCCTATGAAGGAAACTCAGCTCTCTGAAACCTCACTGGTTTCTTCTGAAAAGACTGAGTTACCAAAATTCTTGGTGAAGATGTATGTTTATAGGAAATGTTACACGGTTGAGGTCAAGAAAACATTGAGATAATATTGCCTTTTCTAAAACAACGCCACGCCAAGCCTGGTGACATAATGTCCTCCGACCACGGGGATCCGCGCCAGCGCAATAATGCAAAACCACAGCTGCACAAGGAAGAATCCCATTTTTCCTTGTTATTGAAACAGCGTGAAAATGACTCGCAGGAGACGGGACGTGTGTGATACTCGGCTGTGCCGGCAGGTGGCGCCGGGCCCCACGCGTCTCCATCACGCCGTCGGCTGAGCAGCCTGTCCTCTGGGGCCAGATTCTAAGTCCCTAAGGGAGAGCGGGACCCCGGAGGGACGAGCCTCCGCCTGCCCACCGAGCCCCTGGCCACGCCGCCGCCTCTGTAGCTGACCCTGGGGTCGCCGCCCGGCTCCCGATGCTGGTTCCACACCGAACAAACCACGGAACGAGCTCTGCTCTGCACCTGCCCACGTGTGTGTGTGTGTGTGTGTGTTGGGGGGGTTATAATAAAGATGAATCTCAAATGGAATGAAAAGATATTGAAGAAAACCAGCCAAACGCATGGAAAACCGAGTTTCTTGCTTTTCTCTCTGGCATCCTCCTGGCGGTCCCCTCGTGGATGCCACTTATTTAGGTGCTGAAGAACCCCATTGTGGGAGAGGGCTGTTCTCCATAAAAACCTGGCATTGCGGCTGCAACCAAGTTACAGTTCGGCTGGAAGTAGGGCTGTCGCTACAGACAGAAGTTTCCACCTGCCTGCGCACCGCGGGCCACCTGCACGGAGCTGGCAGTGGCCGCTCCCGGCTTCGCGGGCCAGGCTGCTTGCTGTGTTGCCTCTCTGCTCAGTGCCAAGCTCTGAGGAAAGGGTCCCCTTCAGGTGAAAGTGGGGACGACTCAAGGGGCTTCCTCCTCCAGCGGCTTGTCTCAGAACTTGGGTGATGCTCACCTGCCTGTTTCCACGTTTGGGGCCAGCGCTGCTCCCCCCGACCCCTGAGCGCCGAGGCCACGCCCTCCCCTCTGCGGCCTTGCTGTTTGTGCTTGTCCCACAGTCGGAGCTGAGCGGCACCTGCTGAAGGGATCACTGCTCGGTGAGCAGCGGGGCAGTCGCAGGCCAGCGGTGCCGGCGGCCGGTCTCCAGAAGCGGTGGCTGCGTGGGAGGCAGGGTGGACGGGCCGCAGGACCGGGAGCGAGTGACAGGAACACGGTGACTGAGAGCAGACGTGACTCTGAGCGGAGGCGTCGTCCCTGCAGTCCATGTCCCGGTTGCAAGTGGAAAAGACGTGGGAAGAGGCCGGCGCCCATAGCTCGGGGGGACTTGGCAGGATTCTAATCAGAGGTGGAGTCAAGGAGAGAAGTTGGTTTGCTTGTTAAGAACCTCACAGAAAACCAGGCGGCTTTTGTGTTTGCATTTTGCAGCTTGAACAGGTTCATGAAGTCATAGCAACATGTCAGCAAGTTTGTGGTGGTAACCTCTCCAAACAATCCCAAAGCCGGCGAGGTTTCTGAATCACCCACCTGCACCATCTCAGGGAGAGAGAAGGGAGGGTGAGACATGGAATGAGTGAGAGCCACACCTGCTCCTGAGAAACGCAGCCTGTCTCTGGAGCCCAGCCTGCAGGGGGTACAGCAGGACAAATAGAAGCCACACAGCCGAGAATGAACAGAAGGGCAGATGGAGAGACGCCGGGGTAGACTGGGCATCATGAAGAAACCCAAGCCCAAAGATGCGATTTAGAAAGAGTGGACAGCTCTGGTGGGCAGAGTAGAAGTGGCTGGGATACACGTAGGTGGCTTAAGGGGCCACCCGGCTGGGCAAGGCGGGGGCTGGCAGGTGGGTCCGGCTGGGTGAGCCTACGGCAGGAGCCAGTCAGGTGGGAGAGGCGCGTGGAGGCTGGTCTCAGGGGTTGCTGGTCTGTCCTGGAGCCCAGAGCAGTTCACACTCAAGTGCTAGTAATTCAGCCCTGGCCGCAGGCGGACGTGGGGGTGGGGCAGGTAGCAGAAAGAAGTTTAAAGGCCAAGTTCAATCTCAATAACACGCAAAAGAAACAAAGGCTTCCCCTGATACTCTTGATGACCCCCATGCCTGTGCTGACTGGGTTTCCCAAACAATAAACGAAATCTCTGACAATGAAGAACCGTAACGGCCGCACAGAACGACAGTCGAGACACCCTGGGGTCTC
Organism: Furipterus horrens; assembly: GCF_987537825.1. Lineage (NCBI taxonomy): Eukaryota > Metazoa > Chordata > Mammalia > Chiroptera > Furipteridae > Furipterus > Furipterus horrens. Next base: position 144,278,616 of record NW_028327177.1, read on the forward strand.
TGTGTGGCTGACTCTGGGGCAGGCCCCCAACACGTAACTGGGACTTCATCGTCACGGCAGCATAAGGCGGGTGTGCTGTTACCCACATTTTACAGACAAGGGCGTGGCGCTTCTGCAACTCGTCCCTGACGATTCGGGGGTGTGAGCCCAGTGCCGCCGTCTGTGATTCATCAGAGGGCCCCTTGCCGCTGCCCCGCCCCCTCCAGCCTGGTTTTTTGGGGGCTGCTGCAGTGGTGATGTTCCTGTGGCTTCTCACCCCTGAGGGTGTCACTGGAATTAGGGAGGTTCCAGGGAATACAGTCCTTGTCGTTTGCAGGTGGCGCACCCACCTTGGGCCCCACACTAAGAGGAACAGGTGCGAGGCTGTGGCCGCAGGTCTGGGGGCTCCCTGGGGAGCTGCTTGGGCCGCTTTGGCCCGTGGCTGTGCGCGTTATTAACCATTGTCGGCTGGGCCGCGCCCAGGTTCGCAGGTGCCTGCCTTGGTCATGGGGGCCCCGGTCACACTGCGGGGATTTCGAAGTCAAACTCCACGAGGCGGGGGCTTGTCGGCTGCACGTAGGCTGTGCCGGGAGCGAAGCCGGCTGGTGTGTGCCGGGGTCCGAGGCGGACAGGGGCCGTTGGCCACCAGAGTCCAGGACACTCGGTAAGGCCCTCCCTGAATGAGCCTTGTGTTCGTTTGTCACCGGGACCTTCTGGTGGCTGCTCATCGTCCCCAGGCGGGAACAGAGCGGGGTCTCCATGCGGCTGGGCTTGCGCCCCTCAGCCTCTGTCTCAGCAGACACCGGCCGGTGCCGTTGAGAGCCACGGCCACCGTGTCTCTGCGGAGCTGCTGTGGATTTGGGACATTTATCACGCGCTTTCCACGGCTGCCCTGAGGAGCGAGTTACAGTCCACACACAGCGCTCAGACATCGGCACTGCTACTTCCACGCACCCCGTTTTCTTTGTTTCGGTTTTGAACGAAAGTCGTGCTTAAACTCTGGTGTCCTCTGACGCCGAGATGCCAGCGGTGACTGGTTTGTGCCACCAGCCACCCTTAAGATGAACCTCTGAAGGTCACGTTCAGAGCCAGGGTCCTTGTCAGGACAAAGGGGTCACCCTCTGAGGGGCCCAGAGCAGGAAGCGAGGTGTCAGGAGGTTGGAAAGGGGGCAGGTCTGGGAGGTAGTGTCAGGTGGAGTGACAGGTGCCATCACAGTTGGATAGTGGGGGGGGGGGGGTGAGGAGTAATTCTGAAGGACAGGCAAATAGCCTGGGTCCCTGGCCTCAGCCTGTCCCGGGAGCTTTAGACCCAACATATCCCTGGGGGTAAGGAAAGGGCCCCGCAAACACCGATGCCACCTCTGACCCTGACTCCCCACTTCACATATCTGCAAAAATCAACATGTGACACCCACGTCACTTGCCCCTCCAGGAGCACGTGGGACTCAGGTGGGTCCTGGGTGCCTTCAGCCGACGTCTGAGCCCCTGGGGCAGCCCTGCCTCTGCCCAGCCAGGTGAGTGTCTCGCCTTCCCGACCTTCCTAAGATGTTCTTGGAGGCCACGCAGTGCCCACGTGACAGCCCGAGAGTGAAACCGAGTCGCAGAGGCCGGATGCACGCTGAGGGGTAACTGAGGGACAGGCACCGGTCTTTCACTGCGCTGTCATTCCACTTTCGAGTACGGTTGACGTTTCTGGCAATGAAGCGTGTCCACACCATCCGTCCGCCGTCCGTGTACCGCCTGAGCCTTTGGCTGTGACTTTCCTCAGACCCGAGGCTCCTGTGTCCGGGATGGGGTCTGAGCCCTCAGCTCTAAGGGGATTTTCCTGTGTCTCCCGCCCGCCCGTGGATAAGAACACCTGTTATGGAATGGGTGTCTCCAAAAATCCCCAGAGCCTGCGGGTTGGGGGATGGGGAAAGGAAGCAGCTTTCAGGACGCCTTCGCATGCCTGTGGCTAGTGACCGGTGTCTTTGTTACACAAATGGCTTTGGTTCTTCCAAGGCCCCAGGAAGATGGGAGGGATTTTTGGACCATGGAATAGTACGGAAAGAGCACACAGAGCCTGCACAAGGTTCTGTGAGTGGTCAGAACTGGGTACCACACCCACTGCGTTCGAGGATGCAGTTGGGGTTTTAAAATAGGCGGCTGACATTTTATCGAGGTTCTCCATGCGGTTTTGAGATGAGAACACCATGCGGCTTTGAAAGAAAAGGAAGAACTCCATGCAGTTTACAAGGAGGCTGGGAACTCCACGCGGTTCTGCATCAAGAGCTGAGGGCCCCACAACACAGGCAACACCTCCCAATCCAGCTCGAGTGACTGGGGGCTGCTGGTAAAGCTGAGCTGTGTCTGGGAAGGAGGAAGACTGGATCTCTGACTTTTCTGAAACCAGCCTGGTTTGGTAGGGGGAGGCAGAACTGTGTTTGTGGGGGTTTTAAAGAAAATAAGACTTCACGGCAGAAATCTGCCAATAATCTAAATCTATATAACTATTAAGTAAACAATTCTTTTTCTTTTCCCCAAACTCTGGTATTGAGAGTTATAATTCTGGCGGCGGGCAGTCGGGCCCCTCCTAACTGAACAGCCCGTGGGTTCTGTTACACACCCAGGAAAGCAGGACCATCATTTACCTGTAGCTTCCAAATAAACAGCGAACAGAACAGGAAAGCAAATGTGACTGAACGGCTGTGTTTAAACTAATCACACGCTTCCTTCAAGAAAGCCACACAGACAAGCTGCAAGCCAAGTGCCCTGTGCTTACACCCGGTTCTTTGTCAGCCTGGGAATCGGGGCCCAGAGCGTATGTTGGTCCCATGGTGACACACTGTGGCCCCAGGTGACGTAGTTTGTGTGTCAACTGCATCAGCAGGGCTGGGAATCCTAACCCCTCTGTTTTGCCCCAGAATTAATGATTCTGCTGAGGGGGGTGGGGGGGCTTGATTAGCTCCTTGGATACACCAGAAAAGCTCACTGAGTTATTGATTATTTTGTAAAACTAACCGCATGCCAATTTGAGGAAAAGATTGGCCCTTTTCATACAGTGTGGGGTAAAATGTTTTTAGATAATGTGGCATTTGGGGTTTGGGTCCTAATTCAACCTCCTTAACTTTTTTACTAACTTGAAAAAGAGGCTGAAGGCAGACAGGTGTCAGGTGAGATGGGGCCACCGCTGCCGTTCTGTGGGGTGTGGGGCGCGGTGTGCTTGTGGTGAGATGTTTATGTACGAAATGACGTGGGCCCGGGGACTCGCTTTCAAGGATCCCGGGGAAATAAGGACAGAGGAGGGGTCAGGACACAGCGGGAGCACCTGGAGCGTCCCCTCCCACTGTCGCTCACTCTCGGGAGCGTGTGGAGGAGGAGGCGCAGGTGTGAGACAGGAGAGCCAGGTGCCGGCCGGGGCTGCCTTCCGTTTGCCACCAGCTCGTCACTCGGTTGGTCTGTCTTCTGCAACGGCCCTGCTGGCCCTGCAGGTAATTAATTAGCCGAGACCAGGTAACAGAGACACCTTCATCTGTGTGTTACAGGGGCCCGAGGAGGCCCTCTCGGGGAGCGCGGGGCTCCTGCTCCTGGGGTCCATCCAGCCGATGAGCGCACCCAGGGAGCAGCGAGGCGCCTCCCCTCCTCTCGTTCTTTATGTGCTTCGGTGGTATTTTCCCAGTGGTTAAAAAAATCACTTGTTTTCTTTTTGAAGAACATGATGTTCTAATAATGAGACAATTAAATGCTGCTTTAATTCGGTAAAAAAAAAGAAATTTTAGAAAATGCCTTGAATTGCAAAACCTGAAGCTCTCACTCAGGAAACATCTGTATGAATTTAGAGCTACGGCTGCTGATCCCGGCGTGAGGGGACATTTGGAACATGTATGTGTTTTAGCCACGGTATTGGTGAGGGGAGGGGTGGTATCAATGCAGAGAGGAGACACGTGAAGAGTCAGGCACACTCCCTCTGAGAGACTGTGGGTTTAACTGAAGGCTATTTCTTGGGTTGATTTATTCATCTCTCTCCAATATCTTCAAAATGCGTGGTTTTCTTGAAACGAAATAAAACTCCCGACCTTTGACACATGTGATGATAAGCTGTGGCCGCTGCCACTGCCAGCGGCTTCACCAATAATCAGAGCGCACCTGCCAGCGCGCAGACGCACCTGCCCCGGGCTGCCCCCACCACGTGGGCAGCCCGCTCTTGCCTCTCTTTCTTTCTTTCTCTCGTTCTTTCTTTCTTTCTTTCTTCCTTTCTTTCTTTCTTTCTTTCTTTCTTTCTTTCTTTCTTTCTTTCTTTCTTTCTTTCTTTCTTTCTTTCTCTTTCTTTCTTTCTTTCTCTCATTCTTTCTCTCTTTCTTTCTTTCTTTCTCTCGTTCTTTCTCTCTTTCTTTCTCTCTTTCTTTCTCTCGTTCTTTCTTTCTCTCTTTCTTTCTTTCTTTCTCTCGTTCTTTCTTTCTCTCTTTCTTTCTTTCTTTCTTTCTTTCTGCGGCAAAATATATAACTTAGCATTTACCATCTTGACAATTGTACACCCACGGTGCCGGACAGTCTACGTACTTTCAAAACCCTCCACCACCCAAGCAGAAGCTGTGACCAGGTGTACGGTGGGTGGGCTCGTGGAGGTGTCATGTTTGACGGAACTCCTGTTCTCCTTCCGCCTGTCACTCCTCTGCCGTGAGTGCCGCTGTGTCTTCATGGGGGGCTGTCCCCCGACCTGCTCCTGTGGCCCCCAACACAGGCCTCAGCGCTCGGAGTTACTGCCCAGGGATGGATTCCAGCTGCTGACCATTCCGGCCACCAGCATCTCCCGGGCCCAGGCCTGTGCCCCCCGCCCCGTGTGTCAGCCACCCCTCCTCCCTCCGTGATGAAGACGAAGCTCCTGCACAGAAGCCGCTCAGCCCATCCGTGCTGCGTGTTGGCATGGACATCGGTAATGGCCTTAAAACTCACTTAAAGAAATTGGAAACAGTGAGTCACTGCCAGACACACTGTTGATCACCTCACAGAGACGCTGCGGCCGCCTTCTGCTGGGGATTAGAGGTCGTTATCTTCGCACCGCCTGCGAGTTCTTCCAAATTTCCCTCTGAGCATTGCAAGGGGAGGCGGATCCGTTAGCACACATCAGACTACCTGCCAGTTTTCCTGAAATTGACTCGATTTCATTGTCATCCTTTGCACGCTAGCTACATATGTTTGAGTGCTGCATTTTTTTTTAAAAGCACCATTTTTCATCCCCTCTTAGTTTCAAATGAAAATTCTGCTACCAGTAGCTTTGGACTTGGCAAAGATCTCAGGGAGTTATTGGGAGAATGAAGACTGTCACCACGGGGCCCCTGGACGCAGGGCACCCGGCTTCCCCGGAGCACTGTCACTGTCACACTGGGGAGCGGCCTGCAGTCTTTTCTCTTCCCTTGTCTGGGGAGGGACGCACTCCCACTTCCTGTTTCTGTCAGACCTGGGGGACAACCCAGGGGCGGGAGCACCTGGAGACAGGGACCCTGGGGGCACCGCAGACTCTGTCGGCCACAGCGAGCTCCTTGCCCCCTTCCTGTGGTTTCAGTTACCCCCAGACAGTCATCAGCCCAAAATACCAAATGGAAAATTCCAGATACTTAAGGAGAGAGAGCGCATTCATATGACTTTGATTACAGCATGTTGTTATAGCATTTTTAACTTTACGATTAGTTATTGTTGTTAATAAATCCCTTTATCCCAGGTGTGTGTGTGTGGGGATCGGGGGATCCAAGAGTCAGGCATCCCCTGGGAGTCTCGGGATGGCCACTGAGGAGGGAAACGTTCCTGTGGTCGGGATGTGCCCACAGCCTGAGGGGGGGGGGTGCGGGGGTGGAGGGAGCCATTTCTGTGACCCTGTGTGAGTCCCCACAAGGGAACCAAACACTTGCGTTTCCTCGTCATCTGGGCTTTTAGTATTCCGGTCGCGCTCGTGTGTGACCGGCCTGCACCACAGACGCAGCGCCTCTCCTGCGTCTCCAGATGCGTCCAGCAGCTCAGGGTGGAGGCAGGGAATTTATATTCAACCCCCAGTATGAATGTTTCCCCCCAATTTTCTGAGGACACACTCACTGCAATATCCCGTAAATGGATTTCTTGGCCTTTCTCTCAGGAATGCATTTGACATTTTCTCAAGAATGTTTATTTTCTAACTTACAACTCAGAGAGGTTTATTTTATGAGCTGGGTTTTTATGCACCAACATATAATGGGTTCAGAGTAGGGAAGCCCTGGAATTTGAAATGGACAGCCGTGAGCAGGGATTATTCCTCATCTGTGGGAGAGAAACAGTGACCGTGAACATGGAAGGAGAAAGTTAGCTGCTTGGTGTTTTGTATTTGCGACAAAGGTCTGTCAGAGAGGCTCTGGGAAGGGCTGGTTGGGTGCAATCTCCCAGGAGGGGGTCGCCGCCTCCACTTGGCCAAAGGGGCCTTTGAATTAAAACAAAAGAAAACAGAGGCTCTTGCTCATCGGGAACCGAAACCCGTGTGGCGCTGAGGGCAAGACTGTCCCCTTCTGTCCCTGCTGAGCACCCTCCTGGTTCTCAAACGGGAGAGGCCGGGATGCCGGCCTGGTGTGCTCCCTCTCACCCTGTAATGGTGACAAAGTGACTTAGCACAGCGCTGGCGCGTTCGTGAAACTCTGCCCGACTCTGAGCAGGGGGGCTGCAAACATCGCCGGCTCCCTCCCACCTCCGTCCTGACACCTCTGCGCCCCATTCATTTCCAGGCAGGGCCCCTCGGGGGTGACCCTGTGGGTGGGGTCACGAACTGCACCGCATGCCCCCAGTCACCTCTCACCCGGCTCCTTCCTCACCCTCATCCTCCTCTTCACTTGGCCAGAGGCTCTTCCCCAGGGCCGGGCCAGGTCTGGGGGTACAGGTCCATGGGCCCCTTTGTTTAGGGCTCACAGGTCCCCAGGCCCACGTGTGCCCTGCCCGGCACAGAAGCATCAGCTCTGTGTGCTCCCCGGAACAGAGGACGTTCGGGCTGCGGGAGGCTGTGGGCCTGTGGCATTTGGATGTCGCGATCTTCTCAGCAAGTCGGAGGGGACCCCAGCCGGTCCGTTTGCTCTGGTGTGTGAGCCCCACGGAGGCAGGCGGTGCTCCTGGGCCCTGTAAGGGCAGTAACTATGGCCTCTTCTCTGGAAGCCCTGAGTGTGGCCTGAACCTCCGGGACAGGAGAGGGTGCCACCAAGCCCTGGGACTTGTCTGCCTGCCAGCGGCCGGTCCTCTGGCCTTTCCGCTTGGTGATGGACAGGCTGGGAGACCACAGTTGCTTCTAGCAGAGCGAACGGAGGGGCAGTCGGGCGTAAGTGGGTGCACGAAGGGGTGACGCGCAAACACAAAAGACACGGTGCCGCCCGGCTCAGGATGCGCGCTCCCTCCCGAGCCGGGCACGTCGGGCTGGGATCCAGGCTCTGCTGCCCAGCAGCTCAGTGACTCGTGTACTCGTGACCTGCTGCTACCTAGTCACCTGTTACAGCCCCAGACCCTAGAGCTGAAAACAAACAAGCGTGTGTTACGCTGGGACCGGCTCTGCCAGCATCTGACAGGCTACTTGGCTGCCCACAGGAGGCCCCACGGGACGTAGCTTGGAGAGGCCTGGAGCCCTGCCCGGTTGTCCCTGCGACCAGGGCGGTGGGGTCACAGCTGAGAGCTTAAAGGAGAGAAGGTTCCTGCAAAAGAAATCTTCCCTCGGAAGGAAAGAGGACAAGGGCAAAGCGAGAAAGGGACAAGGGACGGAGCCTAGGAAGCAGCGGAACGTCCTTCTGCAGGAGCACAGCCCTGGCCCCGCCCCCTCCATGGCTCCGCCCATGATGGCTCCGCCCCAGCCCCTCTGAAGGTCCTGGTGAGACTTGGGGCTTCCTGGATCAGAGCGCACCCCGTGTTTGCACAGAACCGTGTAAGGTCTCAGCTCCCACCCGTTCGCTCACCTCAGTCTGCATAGAAAGGGCAGGGGTGCGGGGAAAGCCAAGTCTCAGCGCACATTTTTACCTAAAGGGATGGCCATTTGGTGTCCCTTTGGGCACATCAGTCATTCCTGCAGCCGCACGCACGAGACTTGTGGTGTTTTTGACAATTTACTTGTAACTCCAGCTTTCCGAATGATGCCCGTGACCCGTAATTTGTTTTTCTCAGCCATGATGTAATCATTAAGCTGCCGTAATGAAGATGGAAGGTTTAATAATGGGAAGTGTTACAAATTCCAATTTAATCATTCCTAAGTTGATTACTGACTTTCCCCAAATGCCTGGCCGTGGAGAGCAGAGGACGCAGCGAGATAAAGTACTCTGGCCCCAGTTTGATAAATGGCGCTGCGGTGCAGCTGAAATCGACTTATTGAATTTACTCATCTTCCAAATGATGTTTGCGCCGGCTCAGCCATATGTGTTGAGGGCCAGAGAAAGGTCACTGGGAGCTTCAGACCCAGGCACGCATGGGGGACGGCAGTTCAGAACAGTACCGTCGGGGCCAGTCAATTAGAGACGCCCCAGCTCAAGGGCCTGCCACAGGGTGGTCGGGGTGAATCCCCCAGGCCTGCTTAGCAGAGCCTGAGGGTCCGTGAGTGACGGTCCACGCACGGCCCGGGCTGCAGAGCCCCTGACAGGTGACGGGTGTGTCCCTGCAGGCGGGTTGAGGAAAGGACACCCGTGAACCCAGCAGTCAGAGCGGAAGCCGCTGGGTGACAGCCCGCCCCGCCCGCCGGACGAGCCGCGTGCTTTTCTGCATCAGTGACAGCAGACGTGAGCTTTTTAACTTTTCACATAGACTTTTCTCCACAGCAGTATCTTAAGAACAGATGAGCATTACACTTCAGTTTGAAAATGTTTGAGAGATTTGCTGTTTATTTCCTGGCAGCCCACCACGGGGTCCCGACTCTGCCCACCGTCCAGGGTGTGACCGCGAGACCGTGTTTCATCCTGGCCAATAGTCACCCTTTTCCTCCGAGCCTCTGTCTGTACCTGCCATCCGATGGACGTTCTAGCCCAACAGGCTACCTTTACAAACCCCTTAGGATTTATGTGGATCAACACTCCAGACCTCAGGGGCAGTTTTGCCTGGGAGCCAGGAAGGGAGGTCAGCAAGGCGGGAGGCCAGCGACAGACAGCAGGCGTCCCCCGCCGCTGCCCGGGGCTCAGAAAGGCCTCCTGCTTCACACCCACGCTAACACAGTGTTCCGGGAACCCCCAAACACTCCACAGGCATTGCCTCGAATCCCCTGTGGAGCACCCGGTGAAGCAGTTTCCAGGGCTGCCAGGACATCTGTAAAGTCACAGACGGGGCAACTTAAAGAAAAGGACTTCCTGTCTCACAGTTCTGGGGGCCTGGAGTCAGGAGTCAGGGGTTGCAGGGCCACAGTCCCTCTGAGAGCAGGAGGGACCCTTCCTGCCTCTGCCCCGTTTCTGGGGGTTGCCCCGCAATCCTGGCACGTGGATGCTCACTGCCACCGCTACTGTTGCGGGGCCTCCCCCATGTCCCACAGCACGTTCCCTTGGCGCCTAGGTGTCCCCTCTCTAAGAACACAGTCTGCTGCACTCGGCCACCTCACGACCTCGCTGTCACCTGTCTGCCTCTATGAAGACCTGTTCCCAATAAGCTCCCATTCCAAGGGACTTGGGATTCGGACTTAAATGCAGTCTTTTCAAGGGGACACATTTCCACCCATTACAGAAACTAAGTTTAAAAACTGCAAAGTGGGCCCTCACTGGTGTGGCTTAGTGGGTTGGGCATCATTCTGCAAAGTGAAAGGTCACAGGTTCAATTCCCGGTCCGGGCACAGGCCTGGGTTGCGGGTTCAGTCCCCTGTTGGGGTGCGTACTCAAGGCAGTCATCAATGCTTCTCTCTCACGTTGATGTTTCTGACCCTTTCTCCCTCCCTTTCTTTCTCTCTAAAGAAAATTTTTAAATTGCAAAACAGAATCTGAATTCTTTTTGTTATGAAGGTCCATTTAGAATGCGTTTCTCTCCATCAAAGCTCAGCTTGGGGTGTTTAAAGGGAAAAGAAAGAGTGGCAAGCACTAACGAGTGACCCACGAGTGTCATTTGTGACCAGTTGCTTTGGGTGACTGGCCCCGTGGGTCTCGGACCCTGATTTGGGCCCGTCAGGCAGTTCAGCTGTCTTCAGCTCAGGCTGAGACTTCGTGCGGCCAGGCTGGCTTCTGCGGGCCCCGGGCCCTTGCTCCCAGACAGGCTCCTCTAGGAGCACGTCTCCCTCCCGCTGCAGAGTGGTGCCGCCCAGGCGGCGGCCGACCGTGTGGGTGTTACTGGTGACGATTCAGAGCCTGCCCCCACGCCGCGCTCTGGTCGGGGGTGGCCTTGGTGCTGCTGCTGCTCCATGACCTTGACCCAGGCACTTAGCCCTGCTGAGCCTTCATCCTTAACCGTGAAACCAGAGGGTCAAGCTCAGACGCAGGGTCGCATGCGGTGCTGAGCACACGGCGCGGGCTCTGCCCAGCACCGTATAATGTCGTCTTTGCCTCCTTGCGGTTACAGAGCAGTTTTCTCACTGTGACATTTAAATTCTGTTTATTGGATTGATGGGGACACTATTACAAATGTAACGATGTTTCTTAAATTATTTACAACTGGCGGCCATAACTGAGTCCGTTAAACACTCCGACTGTCTCTTCAGCACACGCTCAGCGCGTCACATCCCAGGGGCCCTGGGCGGTATCTGGAGACATTTTGCATTGACAGAGCGGGGGTGGGGGACGGGGTACCTGGCACTGAGCGTAGAAGCCACAGGTGCCTTTGGTGCCCCGCAGAGCCCAGGAGGGCGGCCGGCCGAGCCTCCGCCTCAGCAGGAAGGCGCGCCTGAAAGAGCACTTGGCTTCTCAGTTCCATCCTGCAGAGAAAATGATTTAAATCAGAAGCAATATTTTCTCATGTTATGAAAGAAGAAAACCCTGCGGCTTAAGTCAATAGGCCTTTGATGAGAATGTGTCTCTGGGGTGCTGTCAGTGATACGTGGCAGCTGCACAAACCTGGCGCCCACATCCTCGGGGACGGCACAGCGAGGGATGCCCAGCACCGTGACTGTCACTCAGAGCCCTCGGCGGGGGCAGGGTAGGGGGTGCCAGAGCACGCTGCCCGCGTGGTGGGCATCTGAGGTCCCTGGGATGTTTGGTGGAATCACTGCTTCGTGAGAATCATCCTAATCGCGATGCAGGAGTCAGACTGGAGCCGCAGTGGAAACGGCCTTCTTATCCAGTTCCCACAGCAGCTCCCAGGAGGGAAGTCGTGATCAGCCCATTTCACAGCTTCAGAAACCGAGGCTCTGAGGTGACGTGCCACCTGGAAGAGGCTGGTGGTAGCAGGGCCAAGGTTAGAGCCAGGACGCTGCCTCCAGGTCCCAGCGTCACATCTGCAACTGTCAGCGTGGCCGGAGAGCTTGGGAAGGGGGGCGTTTGCAAGGATCAAAGACGCCGCCCGCCGCGGAGCTGGTGTGTGCTGGACACCAGCTTGCTGTCTGTCCCTGCAGCCAGGGCACCTCCGCAGGGCAATTCTGGGGAACTTGGGTTGCCATTCATAGCCCAGCGGAAAGGTTATGGGTTTGCCACACTCCCGTGTTCACGGCCATCGTCCCAGGTTTCCCGCAGACGGGCCTCATCACCGTCATTTCCAAATAGGTTCCAAGTGACTCAAGGGAAGAAACGTCCAGTTGTCTGTATTTTGGAGGGTGAGGGGTGAGAAGGGCGCTTGAATCAACACAGGTGTATAATCTCACAGCTCAGCTCGGGGGCCAGCCAGCCCCCTGTGTCTCGCCGACCCAGAGTCAAGGTGTCTGCAGGGCTGCTCCATCCTGACGTCTGAGAGGAGAATCAGTTTTTGTGCCTTTTAAACAAGATTAAGGTTTTGGATTCACATCCAAGCTATGTGACACTCTAGGGCCGAGCACATCTCTGGGTCCGGCGTACCTCTGACGGCCCCCATCACGCACCCTGGAGGCCAGCCCCGCCCCCACGGGCACCGCCCTGGGAGCCACTGCAGGGTCTGAAGCCTCGCCGGCCGCGGTCACACATCGCTCAGGAAACCCTGCGACCTGGGGGAGGTGTGTTGTCATTTCTCCGGTCTCTGGGGCTCAGCCGTGCTGAGTGTCTGGCCTATGAGTATTACTAACTGGCTTTTTCTTACGGCCACAGATGGCCGTCCCCCTGGGAGAGCTGTGGGGCCGTTTCCTGCCTTGCTCTCGCTGTGTTCCTGTCCTTTCCACGGACAAGCGCTGGGGAGAGAAGGAAGTTTGCTGCTCATTGCAGATAGGCTGCCGTATGTCAAATTTGTAAAGTCTTGTTAACATTGTGTTTTCTTCCTGGAGAGCTGCCCTCCAGTCGGGAAAATGAAGCCGCCAATTACAGGAGCCTCCTGCTGTGACCGAGTGTGTCACACGTCCCAGCAGCAGGCGCTGCCTGGCCCTCTCGCCCAATAGACAGAGCTTTAGAGCAAAGCATAATTAGCTTGACTGACAATCAGGCAAATACAGTCTTCAGTATCTTTTATTTCAAAGCCATCTCGTTTTAGGGACATATTCCAAGCCGTTCTGCGTTTCTCTCCCTGAGGTGCAGTTCCGTCCATGGGAGGCCGGACGTGAACCTGCCTGGTGTCCACAGAAACTCCCGGCATATCAGACTGTAAGTGCACGGTCACCACCGGTCCCTGTGGCGGTACCACCACCACAGCGTTTAGGCTGAGCCCTCTGGGGGAGTCCGGATCCTGCACCATGTTCTTCATGTTATTGGAATGGATATTTTGCAAAAGGAAAGTTTCTCAGGCACTAAACACAAACAACGGGCAACTGAAGGCAGCTCTGTCCGGCCCTGGCCCTGCCGGAGGGACTCGTGGCTGTTTCTCTGGCCGCCCCATGCTGGGCTGCTGTCCTGGGGAGCCGGGGGCTGTGGGGGCCTGGGTAGCCACAGTTGTGTGTACTTTTTCAGGCATATTTGACATGTCTGTGATGTGATCCATCCACTGGCCACAGAACCATTCAGACGACTTAATATTGTCCCCATCTCTCTCTTTGAAAATGCAAATCAATAATCCATGTAAAAAATTTGGGATGTTTTCATACATTATCATAAGAACTCTGTGTTGGGGGTGTGGATGGGAGACGGTGTCTCCGGACAAAGGAAGAAGCGGACGGCTTGTAGCATCGCTACTTTTGCGGTGGTGGGTGCCTCAGATGCTCACTGACACAGATCTTCCCGGTGTTCATCCAGTGGAATGGGGGAGGTGTCCAGGGGCCCCTTTGACGGTTTCTGGGGTCTCCAGATCCACACTACCTACCCTAAGTTTACACAGCTTCCTGGATTATCTACAAAACTGGCTGAGAAGGCCTGTGGAATGCTAAAAACAACACACGCATGTAGCAGAGGCGTGAGGAATGAAGCAGTAGCTCTTTTCGCGTGTGGCTGTTTTCACCGAAACAGATGAAAGGGCTTCAGTGTTCCACAGCTTCCTCCTGTGGCCAGCTGAGGCCCGGTGCTGGTCTCGGCCGATTTGGTCATTCTGAGGCCCGGGGACACAGTTATAACCCGTGATAATAAACATCACGTGCTTCCCTGTGTTCATGCCTCATCCATGCGGGCGAGCCAAGTTCACTGTCCGGGTGAAAACACCTAGTTCACTTGCTTCTTCGTTCTTGGCCGAGTGAGAAAGCTTACTAGGAAAAGCCTCAATGCTGAGCTTTTCGTTTAGAAAACGTGACATCGTTAATAAGGGAAAGAATTGGGCCACACTCCCCGGGGAGCTGGTCAGTCTCCTAATTCACCGGAGCCTACAACTTCCGTGGACGGCGCTGATGCGTCAGGTCCCCGCCTCCGTCTGAGGGGCCGGCCAGCAGCTGGAACTGCAGTGACCGCCACGCGTCAGGGCGGAAAGGAGAGCTCCCCCTGGAGGAGGACCTGGTGGGAGGGTACGTCCCCCAGAGCATGGTTTCCCCACCGTCTTCCTCTTACCAGCTGATATTTGTTCAATGACAGAATTATTTTCCTCGTTTTCTTTTGCTGTTCACTGTCTAAACCAAGAAGCTCGTAGCTGCAGAGAACAGCCCCGCCATGTCTGTGTGAGAACCCTAACAAGCAGGGACTTTGCCGTCTTCCACACACAGTGCCATCCACCTTGTCCACTTGAAAGGGACATGCCGTGAGGGCTTGGGCGGGGCCGCGGGCAGGCGGCAGGTGTGACCCCAGATGGCCACAGGCAAGGACCCGCCGTGGGCAGATGGTTTAACTGCCGCGAGTGAACGGGGGACGCGAGCGGGTGCCTAACGCGTGCAGGACGGGAGCCCCGCGCAGGCGTCTGGCTGGCACGTGGTGGGGGCTCCGTGGATCCTCGTTGCCATCGCAGCCTCAGGTAAGCACGGGATTTGCAGGGAAGTGCGTTAACTGTAAACAATGTGGGAAAATACGTGCGCGGGGGAGAAGGACCCGTTCACAGACACACGCAGCAGCAGAAAGCGACACCCAGGTGGGTGGTGTGTGAGGGGGCGTGGTCAGTGAACAGCCTGCGTCTCCGTCCTGCCGGCCATTTATTCTCTGTAAGGAACAGTGAACAGCATCTGTTTCAAATTTGAAAATAGGACCGTTTATTTTAGATGTTTGCAGTAATTAAGGCAGGTAGTTAAAAAACATTTTTTACCAACAGAGTTGACTTTTTTTTCACTTGTGTCAAACCTTGATTCGTCTATAAATGGGAACCCTGACGCGTCTTAGAAGAGGGAGCCTGGCCACTGCGGTGAAGGCTGCTCGGGTGTCGGGCTGAGCAGCAGGTATTTGCCGGCTCTGGCAGGAGCCACCTTCGGAACTTAATTACCCCGCCCGGGGCAGGGTGCCACCGTGACGGCACACAGCTGTCGGCCCCTCGGCCACCCTGGGAGCCCACGCGGAGGCGGTGTGGACGGTGCTCAGGAGTGGACTTGCATCCTGACTCCGTGTCCGTGTGCATCCGTCCTTCACTCTGATTTGCACCTCCTCCGCGGGCTCCGTCGTTAAGGAACGAGCCTCGTTCCCGCTGCGGTGCCAATGCCATCGCTCCCATTTGAGCAGGGCCGTGGGAGGACCCCAGTGAGCGTGCTCTGCCCCTCTGCAGCATCAGGGGACTCCACAGGGGCCGGCGAGGATGGTGGGCCCGGGGAAGGGAGGGGGGAAAACATACATTTGCGCTTTCTGGAGTCCGTGTTGGAAGAACCTCCGTACAGTTTTATGCTTTTTATTTGCTCAGTGCTGGAGAAAATGATCCACTGTCGTGTGAACTGGGCTTATTGCGTCCCTGCCTCTCGGGATTTTGGAAACAAATGAGGCCCTTTCATCTCCGAACAAAACATTTACTGAGTTGTGTGCAGGTGAGACAGGCTCCGTGCCAGGCGGGCTGCTGAGCGGGCTGTCCGTGTGCGCGTGGGCCGGCGCCCAGACGCATCGGCCTCCGTGGGCGCCGGGCGGGAACGCGGCCACGTCCTCGCGTCCACACGGTGTCACATGTCACTGAGAGCCGAGGCTGAATCCTAGTTCCAGCACTCACTGTGTGGGGCTCCGTCGGTTACCCCACCTTCTCCACCTCCCCTTTCTTGTTTATAAACTGGAAAGATGATCCTAGGTAACCAGTTGTACCTCCTGGAGCTGTTGCCAGAACCGAGGGACATCCTCCGTGGGACAGAGTATCACTTACCCACCCAGAGGAGGAGGGTCTGCGCACGGGCTTTGGTCATTACTCACGGCTGTTCTTTCCCCAACATGGAAACAGCTTCTGTCCCAACTCTAAAAACTGAAACACATTGTGTGAACGTGGAGTGGAACTCCCAAGTGACAAGGGCTCGGTCCACCGGGAAGATGGGGCTGTTCCCAAGCAGCTCGGGCAGGGGGTGGTCACCTGGATAAGTGAGCCAGGACCCCGAACATACAGAGATTGAAGGCACACTTTCTAGGGACGATGAGTCTGTCAGACTAGACTATCAAGACTGAAAGCAGTGATAACAACACTTGATAACAGTGAAGAGCCCTAAAATCAGCTGGTAGCCCCGTATCACAGAGCGGGGGTTCAAGTAAACAGCCTCAGGACGTTCTGCACTCATTCACCCACCCACCCATTGGTTACCTGTGTCACAGGCCCCCTCACCTGTTCCAGGGCCCCCGTAGCACCAGCACCACCTTCGGCCACCTCTGCTTGACGTGACGGTACATCTTCATCACAGGCCCCGTCAGTGTTATTCTTGGCCTGCTTGGTCCTGAGCGTTTATAGGTAGATACCACTCCACCCAACTTAATGACGGTGTTCTTAATTAATGCGCATTAATTCGCGTAACAGCCTGGGCAAAGCAAACAGAAGAGGTGAGTCTGGAGTCAGGGTCTGTGGAGACCTTCTCAGAGCTCGGTATCCGTAGCTCCTGGACCCTCACGCTGGCCCCTCCCATGACCTCTTGCAAGGGGACGTTTGTTTGGAGACACAGAGGTGTTGCAAGGCACCTCCCCGCTCAGGTGAGGGTTGGGGGCCATTGCTCATGGCCTGGGGCTGGTGGGGACGCAGCTGGAGGGGAGAGTCCGACGTCTCTGCCTGCTCTGAGCTTCTCTCATTCTCCGGCTCCCATGGGTCCAGCCGAGGCCCCTGGGGCCTGTGTCTGAGTGGCGATTTCAGCTGCTTGCATGACCTTCTTCTGAAGCACACGTGCCCGCGTGTGGCACGGAGCCCAGACTCCTGTCTTGCCCGAGGGGCACTGTCATCTATGTCTGTTTTCCAGCTGATTGTAGACTAGGGGGCCTGGGCCAGAGTGGCTTGCTGGGATCTGATGCGATCTGGCTATTTAATGATAACTTGCACCTGCACCGTCCACAGGCCTTGGTTACCCTCTGCCATGAAAACATTTGAAATTTATTCTTTCAACGGTGTTGTTGGTTTAAAACACGCTAGAGGTTTCAGAATGGCTGTTTACTTTGGCCACCACGGACCCTCCGAGACTGGCCTGTCGATGTTGGACAGGGATGGATGAGAGGTGCTGAGCGGGACCCGGGCGTGGAGAGACCAGAGCGGACGCAGCCACGCTCCACGGGCCGCCGGGGACCCGCCGTCCGCCGAGGCCCGCAGAGCGGTGAGGTTCGCCCACATGTAGAAATCGGGCATTCTCTTTGGGGAAGTTTAAGAGAGTTTTTCAAAGTGTGTTTTTTATTGTAGTAGCAACATGGTTAACTCTATAAAGTCGTTGTAGAACATGCATAATTACATGTGGATTGATGTATACTTAACACGCGTTGGAAAGGGTCGTGTGGAGGAGTTAGTTCATTCCTAGGGACGCTGCAGGGCCTGGCCTGGCCCGAGCCTGGGGTCAGGGGGGTGACCTGTCCCAGCTGCTCCCTCCGCTCAGTGTCCACTTATTCATAGTCTGTGTTCAGTGTCATTTCTCGCTGCACAAATGTCACATGCCAGACGGCAGCGCGTGCATGTGTGACATCTGCCCAGTAAATTATGCAGAAGGACAAGGACGTGTACACTTTCAGAGATGCGTGCAGCCAGTCAGAGAGTTTCTTAAGAAGGGTGGCTTTGTGGGCACCCTTGTCGCCTCATGAATAACTTAGAAAATCATTCGACCATCTCGTCTTGGTAAAGTGTCAGCCATCGGGGGCAGCACAGGAGTCACTGCAAGCCGAGCACGCTGCAGTCCCCTGTGGAGGCCGAGGGGATGTGTGACTGCTTTGGATTCAAGGCTTGTGTGGGCGTGGGGCTGGCGCCAGCCAGCAGGGCACAGACTGGAAAGACCGGACCTGGCGTTGGGTGCCTGGGGGCTGGGAGCTGCCGGTACAGGCTCTGCCTGCGGTGAAGTGGGAGGGGCGCAGCCGAAGCGGAATCACCCCCAGTGTGTTCCTACACGCAGACCTCTGCATGGCAGGTAGTCCGTTGTGTCTCGGAGAACATAGCAAGTGATAGAGGTCACATTGGTGGCAGAGAACAATGTTTGCTGTTCAAATGCAAACTCACCCCCCGTACACGTCCACTTGAGACCCACGACTCACCTGCCCACCTGCCCACCTGCTCATCTGCCCACCTGCCCACCTGCTCACCTGCCCACCCACTCACCCGCCCACCTGCCACATGGGCTGCGTCTGTGTAGTTGTGCTCCTCCACCACCTGGAGCGCGTGTTTGTGGGAAGCTGGTGGAGACCAGTGCTCCTTCTGTAGCCGCGTGGCCGCTTGCCCCCTGTGTGGTCTGCCGCGCACCCACCTGCCCGCTCCCTGGCCCGCACCCCAGGGCAGCAGAGCCCACTGTCTGCTCTCCTGGCTTTCCCTGGATTCCCTGCTCCTGCTGAGCAGCAGCCCTGTTACCTGTGTGACAGCTAACCTCCCAGCACCTGACCTGAGCGGTTTCTGTCTACAGCTGTGGTGGCCCAGCTGTGACCAGGAGTGGGGTGTCTGTGGGACTCGGGGGCTGATGACGTCATGCAGCGTCCAGTGGTTACCTGGCATCAGCCAGCGGGTGGCTGTGCAAAGGAAGACATTTACCTAATGAGTCGCATTTCGACAAGCAGCGGGCAGCTCAGCCCCTCCGAAGCCGTTGCCTTTGGTACTTGCCTCCCGTTTATTGACTCTTTAGTGTCCTGTTCAGCCCATTCGCGCCAGAAGCGCAGTGACAGACTCTGGCCTCTGTTGGGTTAGTCAGTGTGGTCTCTGATCCACGACGTAGGCTCCCCTTAGACAGTTCACGTCACCACATTCCGCGTTTGTGGTTTGTGGTCACTGGTTTGCAGTGGTCACCCGGGCTGACAGACGGGTCTGGGCGTCTGCGTCTCTCTCTCTCTCTCTCTCCCTCTCACACACACACACATAATCCCAACAACACAAATACTGACTGCACCCATCATCCATTACCAGTAAAAATTAGGGAGCAATTAATTGTTCACCACACTTGCCCTGAAAGACACCATTAGCTCCCTCATTGCCGGAGGCTGGCAGCCAGTTCTGGGGACCCTGGAGCCTGCAGCAGTGCTTGTGGCTCCGGTCGGCACTGGTGGCGTCTGAAGTGACACAGGAAGCCCCTCCCGGCCTTGGACTTGGATCCCTCCTGGCATGGAGGGGCCAGGCCAGGCTGGGTGGGGACGCGGCTCCCCGAGCAGGCTGGGCCCTGAAGACCTGAAGACGGGGCCTGTGTGAATGTGCCGGGTGTCAGACGTCCCTTCAGGGCAGGTGATCGGGGGTGGGAAACATTTTTGTCTGTTCATGTGAATGGCCTCGCTCAGCGCTGAAGGCACTAAGGTTCTGACAGGTGTCCCCGCTGCCCCTCCCTCTTACTTTCTGGGTCCCAACCTTTCACAGCTGGGTGCATCGCAGGCAGAACAATTGGGCCGCCTTTAGAGACTTTTCACTTCTCTGTTAGCAGAAATGCAGAAACGCCTGGAATTTGACTTGGTCCCCGAACTGGCTTGGCTGTGAGTTTGTTCTCAGCCGGGAAAGCCCTACCTGTCACGTGGGAGGCACATGGTTACGAACTATGAGCGGCCTGGTCCTTTATGGAAGGTGTGTTGATGTTGTGTCTGGCACGGCCCCTTCTCCCGCTGCTCCCCAAGAAGGAAAGTGAGCCAGATCGTTGCTGTCTGACCCCCCGGGAGGCCTCCACGTTCGATCCGCTCGACTCGCGGTCCCCACCTTTTGTCTGCAGCGCGCGTGGGAACTGTGGCCCCAAACCCTGCGGCGACAGAACCGTCACCTGCTTTCACTATACGTTGGAAAAGCTTAGTCATAAGTTTCGCAGGGGCTTGGAGATGCTCGGTCAGCTCCACGGGGTCCAAGGGAAACGCTGTGGGGACGGTCTGTGGGACACAAGGCCCCTCAGTCCAGGAGGCAGTTTTGTGGGGCGGACGTCCGCCCCGAGAGGTAAGGTCGAGGGGTCATTGGTGGGCCGTGTTCCGAAAGCCAATGCCATTCAAGGTGCTTCCCCTCGGTGCCTCTGAAGGACCCTCCCTCCTGTCACGGTCCCCGAGGAGCGGCTCCCAGGGTGGCCGGTCGCTGGTGCTGTTGAGTGTGAACTGAGCTCACACGTGGCGGGGGTGGGGGCCGGTTTGATTTTTTAAGCAGCTGCCTTTTCCACAAAAATGTGCATCGTGAGGCACCCGCGATGTCGGGAGGAAGAAGGTGACATTCTCGGGCAGCCTGTGCCGTGAGCATCAAAGTGCAGGGGCCCCTTGTCAGAGGGACGCACGCGCGACCCCAGCCGCTTTCACTGAGGTACACGCTCACGTCCTGTTGTTGGCACCTAAAAGCCTGGCTGTGTCACCGACTGCCGTGTCACCTGCAGACGCCGCCCTCGTGTTCAACAGCGAGGCCTGGGGTGTGACAAACAGCGTGGCTGCCGGTAGGAAAAGGAAAATAATTACTTTTTCAATACCCAAGTCCAGTCATGACACAGAAACCCAGGTGCCTCTGTGGAGGCCTGGTCGCGGGCTGGATCATGGCCTTTGAGGGGAGAGCACCCTCAGTTGCCCGTGAACGCAGCACCCAGACTCAGCTGCCAGGCAGGCTGTCATCTCTGTCTTTAAAAGATGGATGGGCGGACCTCACTCAGCGTCCAGCACCAGATGCGCATTTTAATCAGACACTCGGCCCCGACGGTTTCAGGGCTCAGTTAGTTAATTAGAAGATGCCACAGCCTGCCGGTCCCCGGGCTCTGGCTGCCTTCTGTCTGCGCTCCTCCTGTCCCTCTGTGACAGGTCGGATGACACCGTCACTTGTACTTTCGCTTGTTAGCCCCACCGTGAAATGAAAGTAGCTAAGCTTGACTTACCCGGGATGTCTTCCCTGTTCCTCCAAGGCCACGCTTCCGATGAAACTCAGACACACAGAACTGGAGGTTCCAAGGCCCCTGAAAATCGGCCTTAGGACCCAGCGCCCCCCATACCACACAGCGGCCAGGAAGCAGAGGCTCCTCATCACAGTGGGCGCTGGTAGTCATGGTGACTGGTTTTACTGGGAAGGCACCTGCTCCGACTCAGGTGCACAGGCGTGGGCTTACCCTGCAGGTGTTTCCGTGGCTTCTCTGACATGAGGGGGCGGGTGTGGGGAGGACCTCTGGGGGTGCCGCAGATCACAGTGCTCCTTGCCAGCCACTGGCCGCCGCCGAAGCTCGTTCTCCGCTGAAGGAGAGACCGTGTTGTGGGGAGAACCATTCAAGAAGGGAACTGCCAGCTAAACCGGGACAGTGGAAAGTGCAGCTTTTCCCTGTTGAATCCAAAAGCATGTTTGCAACCCAGGCCGCAGGCCTCTCAGCGTGGCTCACGCCGTCACGACACCCGCTGTTCCCACTGGGGTGCTCGCTGCGCAGGGCGCTGTGCGGTGGGCTGTGGGCAAGGAGATGGCAGGAGGCACCCGCCAGGTCTTCAGTGTCACAGGCTCCAGAGGCAGAGCCACAGCCCCGACTCCACCCCATCTTTCTGAACCCCACACACCGGTGCTCACTGCAAGGTGACAAAAGGGGGGATCATTTGCGGCGTCAGAGGTAGTTCTGATGTGTTGAGCCTCCGCTGACCGGAGCTCACAGACGGGACAGGCGGGAGGAGGAAGCCGGTGTTTGCTGGACACGGCATACAGCTGGGAGGCCACGGAGTGCGTCTCTGCTTCTGTGTAGACGGTAGGAGGAAGACGAGGGCCAGCCCAGGTGCCAGCAGGACTGCGGACACCGGGAGTGTATTCCCAGGAGGGCGTTGGAGGCATTGAGGAGTGGGCAGCGGGGTCAGACCGTGCGGGGAAGGCAGGGCAGGTTTAGGAAAATCATGCACCCGGGTCTGGGCGCTGGGGCACTTGCTGTCCCGTTGCCACGTCCATCACTGCATGGCCTCGCGCACACGCCTGACCTTTCCACAGCGTAATTATTTCTGGAGTGGGTGGCGGTGGAGTGGACGCTATGACCTCTCAGTTTCCCTGCCTGGATGGTTGGCGTCGGCGGCTTTCAAAGGCTCTCAGTTGTGGGCGTTGGCAGACCCCTGTCAGCCTGGGGAGATCTGTCCAGTGGAACGCATTTGGAGGAGGGCTCAGCACACTTCACAGGCTGAGGTGACAAAGGACAGCAGGCCCATGAGATGCTCCCTCCGGAAGTGTCGGTGAGCGGGAGCCAGGGGCAGGTCGGGGAAAGGTGTGAGAGTCTCCCGAAGGGTCCCCTGTCGGCCTGGGAAGAGACGGCACAGCCAGAGCCACTGTCTGGCAGGCCGTCCTGTGAGCACAGAGTCCAGGGTCATGGGCAGAGGCATCCGTTTCTGTGCAGCCTGGGGGGCGGGACAGGGCAGGGGTAGGGCCACACGCTGATTGGAACCATAGGTACATTTTCACGTCAGTCCGAATCCCTCCATCTTGAGATGCTGGCTGTCACCAGGAGCTGGGACAGGCTGGGACAGGCTGGGACGACGTGACGTGGCAGAAGGTGGGGACAGGAGTTTGTGAGATGCTGGGCCGGGCTCCCCTGTTCACTCAGCCAGCAGGCAGGTGTCCCCTGACACTGTCCCAGGGCTAGACCAGGTGACAGCCAGAGCCCGCCTGCCCTCAGGAAGCTGAGTCCCTCCGCAGGACGGTGGGGCAGGCAGAGCGACAAGCACTGAGATTTATTTGCACAGTTGAGAACTGGATTCGCACAGTGCCAGCCACGGCTTTTCTCGGGAGGGTCACCTGCGCTGAGGTGGGTGATGGGGGGGCAGTCCCATGGGGGCCACAGCAGAGCCCCTGGGCGGGCGTGAGGAGACGCTGACGGGCTAGGACCAGAGTTCCTGGTGGAGAACTCAGTTTCCGTTGGGGGTGAGCTGCCCTCTCAGTGTAAGGAGGCAATGGAACGGAGCGAGTTTCTTTCTTGTGCTGATCAGCCACCCGGGCGTGGAGGCCCCGGACAGATGAGGGGTGCCCGCGGGGGCAACAGCACATCCTCAGGCGACAGGGAGGAGATAGCAGCAGTCTGAGGCGTCAGGGGGCCGAGCTGACAGTGGACGTGGGCAGGGATGGCCTGGGCTGAGGACAGGCAGGGAACAGGTGTGGCCTGTGTGTGGCGTGAGGAGCTGAGGGTCCCATGTCACAGCTCTGCCTGCCAGCGACTGCAACCCTCCTCCTCGGAGATCAGGACGCTAAGAGCCCGTGACTTGCTCGGGGACCCACTGGGCCCTCCCTGCACAGCCTGCCCCCTCTGCTGCTGCCCAGGTGACAGCAGAGACAGCCTGAGATGACATGATGCTGCCCCCTCTGCCCCCCCCCACCGCCCCCGCTGACCCAGCCCAGTCCCTGCGCCTCCAGGCTGTCTGAGAAATGGGACCAGATGTGTCTGCTGGCCGCCCACCCACCCACTCGGGGTTTTATTGGGACGGGTTTGATCCCGTCGGAGGGCGTCAGCCTCCCATTGAAAGGTGGCTTTATGCTTCAGGCCCCGTGATGCCTCCGGGGCACGTGGGCATCCTCCTGAGACCGGTGGCCCTTTCTGACATGAACGGGCTGAAGGCTGGGGAAGCAGTTGTGAGACTTCACCCGTCAACCCTGCCTGTGAAGAGGAGGCACCTGTGCACCTGTTTCCTCGGGCTGTGGGGGGATCATTTATAAGAAGGGGTTTTTTTGTTTGTTTTTGTTTTGTTTTACCTTTAGTGCCAACTCTCTTCATGGAGAATAAAAGCCAACCCTCTGAGCTCAAAAAAGAAAAAAAACCCACATGCTTTTTAAACTGTTGCCCTCGGGGGGCAGAAGCTTGAATGATAGGGGACAGTGCCCACCCTCTGCGAGCTGTGGCCTCTCCTGCCTCTTGGCCTGGGACGCAGGGCACAGCTGCCACATGTGGGTCTGGAGGCTGTGACGGTCCCCTCAGTGCCAGGCCATGAGGTCCACAGTGCCCACATGGCTGGGGGGGGGGGGCTGGAGCTGGCGTCTCCGCTGCCCCCTGCCACTCCCTCCCCATCTGCTTGGCAGCCCCTAAGGAACTGCTTTCTGCTCTGGGAGCTGAAAAGGCACTTTGGTGACGATCTCCTGATTGCTCACCTTAGGCAGCCCCGTCCCTGCAACCTGGTCCCTTTGCATCCGCACAGGTGTGTCTCACCCTTTGAGTTTTTACATTTTCATTCACATGCGTGGCGTTTTCCCTGCAACTTAGTAAAAAGTACTAAACATCATATGAACATTACTCAAAACATGTGCATTGCATAAAACCCGTTTATATGCCGTCATGATCTGCAGCCTTCGGTGCACTTTGTACCACCAGACACCTTAGGATACAGTTGAAAAGAATTGCCGCTTGGCTGGGTCCCCGGCTGAGACGCCTTCTCAGAAAGCAGCCCTGGCGGTTTGGTCGGTAACTGCCCCACGTTAGTGCCTTTCATTGTTCCCACCCCTGGAGCACTGGCTCGTTAATTAGAGGCATTTCAGCTGTCCTGGTTGGCAATTACAGCTCCCGTGCCGTCGCCTGCTATGAATAGTCAATGGCGCTGATTAATATGCATGAGCAGCAGTATATACACGTGTGCCGCGCGCACAAGGCAGCGCCAGGGAGCGGCGGGAGGGCGTCCGGGAGGGAGCGGCGCGCGTCTGTCTGAGCGCCTGCGAGCGAGCGAGCGAGGGAGGGGGCTCTGCAGCCCCGCGGAGCGGAGCGCAGCGCGGCCCCTGTGGAGCGCAGCCGCCCGAGGGCCCTGCGCCCCGGGACGCGGAGGGGCTGCTCTCCCGGGTGCTGGCGCGTCCCCGAACATGGGCTGCAGCCTGTGCAGCCTGCAGAAGCCGGAGGAGCAGTATCGGCTGCTCTACGAAGTTTGCCAGGTACCCGTGGCCGCGTGTTCTGCGCGGTGGGAGCCCCCCTCCCGCGGGGAAGGAGTCGGCGACCCCGGGGCGCGGGCAGCCTTCCTGGCTTCTCTGCGTATTTTCTCGTAAAGCCCGCCCTTCCCGCGCCAGTGGCGGGTCGGCGTCTGAGTGTTTAAGCGGATGTCACGGCGTCACGCCCCCGAGCTCCGGAGTGTCCGGCGGGCGTCTCAGGAAGGGCCAGAGCGGGGCAGGCGCGGGGGCCCCCTGCGCGGCGCGGGCGATGCCGGGCGCTTCCTCGCTCGCCCTCTCCACAGGCAGCGGCGCGGCGCCCACTGCGCGCAGCCCGATGGCCGGGCGTGCGGTTCGCTCCCGCTCCGCGCGCGTCTGCGCCGCTGTGCGGGGATGTTAGTAACTCCCGGTCCAGTGGCCTGACCTTGGGGGCTGTCGGCACAGCAGGTGTCAGATTTCAGGTGAGCGTGAACGGGCCACTTAAAGTATAGCCCAGGTAAGTGATCTCTGGCACTCGTTTTCTTTTTATCTTTTTAAAAATTTCATTGACTTTATTGGGGTGACATCGGTTACTAACCTGATAAGGTTTTAGGGGTACAGTTCTATAACACGTCGTCTGTATACTGTGCCGTGCGCGCACCACCCAAGGCAAGTCTCCTCCATCACCATTTATCCCTCACCCCCCGGAGTGTTTTCTTTTCAAATATCCGAGTCTCGGCCCGAGCTGGGAGGTTTCCACGCTGCTGTCGGGAACCTGACTTGGCAGTTAAGCGGTTTCCCTTAAATTATTCTAATGTCTTCCAATTTTTTTTCGGTATTCAAAATGTCATAATCCCGTCAGAAAGGTGTTTTAACATGAGACTATTAGAATAAGGTTGTTATGGTGAGAAAGAAGGTTCTTGTTCTTAATTTATCACAATAAGTAGTATATTAATATATTCTTCAAGGTCCGGCTGCACAAGTGAGAAGAGACTTTCATCCGCGGTCCACTGGGTGTCATTTTCACGCGCGTCACCAGGGGGCGCGTAACACTAAAGAGACCCCGAGACCCAGCTGGCTGCCGCTCCCTAATGAGACCGGGACCCTGGGGAGATGACAGGGGGTAGGGGGGGGTCTTTTCCGCGCCTGGGCACAGAGCAAGGCAGCCAGAACAGACCACTCGGGGCTGGCGCCCCTCACCACGTGTGCAGGGCACATGTCTGACAAAACACCGCATCCTGCGGAGGCCCCCACCTGACCCATCCCTCCGGAGCTGTCCGGGGCGCGCAGGGGTCCGCCCCACGCTGTCTGGGATCGCTGGTGGTGCTGCGGCCCTAATGAGCCACGCTGCCCTGCGCCATGTGCAGCGAGCCCCATCCAGACCCTCAGGGGTGAAGCAGGAAGAGCAAGTTGTGTTGCAGACTTCGCGCCGTGTGTCAGGTGCACAGTGCGCAGAATGCAGTGTTCGTAGCTCCGCTTTTCCCTTCAGCCCTCGGTGCACAAAAACCCTCTTCCCGGCCACGGCTGGGGCTGTGGGAGCTGCACGGGCAACCCCCAAAGGCAGCCCGGGCACCCCTCCTGCTAACCTGGGGCCACTCCTGTTAGCGGGCTCCTCCCCGCCCCCCAAACAGAGGAAGTCTGGACCCCGTTTGTTTGTTCTTCACCAGGTGAACTGATGTGGAAATATATCTGGCCCCGGCCTCATGCAGTGAATCGCTGATGAATGACTTCCATCTGGAACACACTTTGTCAGCAATTTAGAAAGCCGTGCAGATTTATTTTCAGGAAACTCAAGCTACTTTTCGGACCCGTAACCTTGCAACCACTCTGTAGAATCCCCCTTCTCTGTTGTTTGGGGGTCCTGAACCGTAGCATAAAGGAATCCACCGAGCACTTGCAGGACTTCATCATCGCATTCCCACTCTTATTATGCAAAGCCTTATTAGCGCGGAGAAACGGAGGTTTCCATAAATCACAGCTCCAGAAGGTCCGGCGTGTCTGGCTTCAGCAGGCCCTCTGAACAGCGGCACAAAGAAGATCAAATATTCTGGGGCTCAGACTTGATCCTTCCACATCCACAGATAATTCAAAGAGCAGCTCTTCATTAGGGCCTTTGGCAGGCTGCCCACGATTTCTTTTTGGGGGCCGCTGTGAGCTTAATGATGCCAAACAGCGGCTCTGCGTCTGCTGCCCACATACCTCCTCGGACCTTTAATCACATTAGAAAAACAACAGCGCTGGACGTCGCCTGCTGCGCAAAGGGTGCCCACGTACCAGTGGCCTGCGCCAGGCTGAACACTGCTGGGGCCCTTGGGGGGGGGAGCCCCGCCTCCTGCTGCCCTGGGGCCGAAGGTCAGCTCTTTGTGCTTTGGTGGCAGCTCCTGTCCTGAGAGCTCTGAGACCGTGTCTGTACCCCCTGGATGTTTACATTTTAAGTTAGCAGTTGCTTTGGGCTTTGTAGCTGTGGCCTGTCTTGTGACTAGGCTCAGCATTGTTAAAGCCAAAGGATGAGGAATTCGGAAGGTCCTCAGGGTGCAGACTTCTGCTCAGGTGAATGAGCTGGCCCAGGGGGTCTCACGAGCAGCTCCGGGCTGTGGCTGGGATCTAGCTGAAGCTGGTGACCTGGTCGGGGGAGGGCATGTTCACAGCGCCAGGAGGTCTCTGCTGGCGTGGTGCCCGTACCTCGCTGCAGACCGGGCTCCAGCCCCAACCCGCTGTGTCCTTTCACACCCCGGGGACAGCCCCTCTGTGGGTGCTTCGAGCAGGGCCTGCAGACAGGGGCCGAGGCTGGGAAAGAGGACACACACCAGCCAGTATCAGACATTCCCTCTACCCCTTCTAAGGTCACCCAGAGACTCTTGGAGATTAGTGGCTCAGCTAGTTTGATTAGGCAACGGGAAATAATTCTGGTTAGGATTTAGGATTCAAGCTCAAAACTGTAGTAGTGTGCTCCCTAAAGCCTGCGTGCAGGTGTCCCGATGGCGAGGGAGACCGACTCACCGGCAGTGACACTCACTGCAGCAACCGCGATGTTATTTACGGAGCACCTACTACATGTCGCCCTGTGCCAGCGGCCCCCAGGCACTTCCCCTCACCGCAGCGCCAAGAGGTGGGTGGTGTCACCCCCCTTTCAGAGATGAAGAAACTGAAACACAGAGCAATTCTAACTGGGGCCGGGAGTTCTGTCTGCTATGATCCCAAACTCCGAGAATTCTTCTCTCGTGCAAATCATTTTCATCCAAGTCGATGCATATATCACCAACATTATGTGAAATGCAGGTTAATTTTAAACATTTGCTCTTGCTCTGGGAGGCTCATGTGAAAACCCCACATTTTCAAACAGAGCCAAGGGCTGCTTGGCACGTGCGTCAGCCTCAGGGCGCGCAGGTCTGTTCTCTGGCAATGAGAGGGGCTCCTAGGGAGCCACTCGGTCCCTCGGGACTGGGAACAGAGTAGGGGGCAAACACAGAAAGCTCCGAGAGCCCGGAGCTCCCCCTGCACTCCCAGGCAGTTCTAAGGGTGGATGATCTGAGGAAGGGCGTGTGTCCTTATGCCCCTCAGTGCTGATAGAAATCATGCTCTGAGAGTAATTTGTGCCTTTTTATGCCACTTCGGTTTGAAAGACAAGTATGTGGCCCCAGGACTGTCACTGGCCAGAAAACAATAGGTGTGTGTATTTGCGACCTTTGCAACATCCATTAGCCAGTTGGCTGGGAAAACACAGATGTCTCTAGTAAATGCTAATCAGAATCAGGTCTAAGGAACGTTCTGGAAGCTTAACTGTATACAATCCTATATTCATGTTCAATTAGCTCCCTGCAATACTCAGAGGAGCCGACTGCTTTAGAGCAAAGCAGCTGTGGGGGCGATACGTGTGGACAGAGCCCACGACAGGCAGTCGGAGGGGCGTGAACCTGATCCCTGCACAGCAGCACTGGGCCTGGTTTCGTTCCCTGGCGAGTAGAGAGTGTTTGTTTCAACTACTGTCTGTTCTGAAAGCTTGGTTTTAGAAGCGGCTTTTCACCCCGAGTGAGTGCAGGCCGGGCCGGGGTCGGGGAAAAGCGCGTCTCCTCCTGCCAGGCCACACTCGGGCCGAGTTCCTGATACGGCGCCTGCCTGGGGCTGAGAACGGCGCTTTCTCGGTGGGGGCGTTTCCCTGTCTCTGCCTGTTGCTTGCCCTTCGGTTAACGATGGAAGATAAACCACGTTCCTGCTGCTGAAGCAGTGGAAGGAATGGCGTCGGGTTGGACCCAGGCTGCCGCCTCCTCCTGCCTGTCTGTCCTCTAAGAAGAGAACCTTGGCGGCCGGACAGGTGCTCTCCTGCTTTTCCCTGGACGGAGGCCAGAGCGCCACACGCCCGCTCAGGCTCCCACGATGCCCCACGCGGTGCCGTGTTAACTGCTGCATGTTATAAAGAAAGCCGGTGCGGCTGCGGGTCCGAGGGGACAGCTGGCGTTCCTGCAGGAGGTGGGGGCAGCCAGGCTCAAGAGCCGGGTCAAAGAGGTCACCGTTGTGGGTCGAAGGTCCCCGGGGAGAAGGGTGACGTGATGGGAGTGGCCCGGGAGGCCAGCTCGCGTGGACATCGCTGGTGCTGCTGTTGCCGAGTCATTCCCTTTGCAGCATCAGTGGGCAACAGGGATTTCAAGACAAGCACGTAAGGCCGAGGCCTCCCCAAAATGACGTGAGAGGTGGGCATACGCGTCTGAGGAAATGCTCAGATCCCGTCACCTGCTCAACATGTTATGTAGGGAACACGCGCCATGTACAGGGGGTGGGGGGCTGGCGGTGCTGCCCTGGTCGCAGAGCTGATGAGGGGGGTCGTCCTTGCCATGGGCACCACCCGAGGGGGAGGGACGCAGGCGAAAGCACCGGGACCAGCCCTGCGGAGGCTGCTGCCAAGGGCGAGGGTGGGGGCACCTGCGAGGGGGCAGGGCGGGCGTCCCAGACGTCTGGAATAGCATGTCATTGCCAGCACGTGAGTGTGCACCTGTCCAACACGCTCCGTCGGGTCCTGAGCCTGACACACACCCACCGCGGAGAGCTGCTGAGAACAGTTTGAAAGATGAAACGTCTCTGCGCAGCGACTCATACAGAAGACGGAGCGTTGGGGGAGGCGCTGAAATGACGGGCGTCGTCCTCCCACGAGGAGCTGCTGAGCAGGGCGAGGAAATGCCCAGGCTTGAGGTCCGTGCTCCCGTAGCTAAGAAGCAGCCCCACAGCTCCTGCACGAAGCCGAGGGCGGCGGCCTGTGTCCTCCGGACCCACGGCCGGTGTTACCGCTGCAGAACAGCCTCCCGTGAGCCCCCCACGCGCGCGATGCCGTGAGGTCGAAGAGAAGCTTCTGGTTTCTGTCTCAGCTCAGAAACGATGTGGGAGGAAAAATCCTTAACCCGAACCAAGCAGGGAAAAAACCCTTACTGACGCCTGCAGCTGCTGGAGGTGACGCTGCTCCCCCGGCCGCCCTCTGAGACGGTCCCGAGGTTTTGCCGCCAGCGGCCGCGTGTCTTTGCTCAGGGCCACGCGCCGTTTTGCTGAAACACAGCCGCCAGCGCCGTCCACCTGGCTGGGCACGCGTGCTGGCCTTGCAGACGCACCTGGACATAAATAGCCCCCTGGTCGGATCCCTCTGCCCACTGGACACGTGAGCCTTTAGAAATTGCGTTTCATTCTTGATCTGGCCTTAAGGTTGAGGTAATCAGAACCACACACGCGCGCGCTGCCTCCCTACCCCCTCTCTGGAAAGCCGTACCTTTTCCCATGTCTAATTGCATTAGCAAGTGTTTGTCTGGTCCATTACTTCCTTCCCAGATGATTTGCTTCTGGTAGGTTTCTAGCACATTCTACCCATGTCTAATAGAGCATCTCGGAAGATGCTGCCGGTTCTTCTCCGTCCCCGGGACTGGAGCGCCCAGGCCAGCGCTGCGCCCACAGATGCCAGAGCAGCCCCGTCAGCTCCGTGAGGACCCGACAGCAGAGGCAGGACCGGTGCGTCGGCCGGCCCCCCACTGGGGTGTTCTGGGGTTCACTTCGCTGGCATGTGCTCGAGGTTATTTTGTGAATAAACAAAGTGTCTCCAGGTGGCTCCAGCGGAGGGCCCACCTCCTGTCTGTCCCCTGCTGGCCCTGAGGCTCAGGGGACGTTTGAGGACCCCTGCCCCTGATGGGATGCTTTCATGTCACTAACCTGGGAAACTGAAGTCAAGCAGCTTTAACCTGAGTGTCCCCAGGATGTGAGAGGTTTTGGGAACACAGTGCCTTTTCCTACCACATGACAGTCGTATAAGCAGGAGGTTCTGGACTTGCGTCCTGTAAGGCCATCAGGTAGTGGGTTGTCTGAAATAGTCAAGGAGGGCTCCAGGAGCCGGCGCGGTGACATTCCTGCATTGAAAGTCACCACCGCCACCGTCATCGTCGTCAGTGCCGGCGCCGTCTGCGGCTCCGCCCCAGTCGAGGAGGCTGAGGCACGGAAAGGCTCAGAGGCCGCTCTGACAAGGGCATTGCTTTGTCACTTGTCTTCCTGTTCCCAGCCTTTGTCACTTAAATCACATCCACATGAAGCTTGTCGCGTTTTAACGCAGCTTGTAGTTCCACGACCACCTTTAATTGTATCTTTTATTTCTGTTCAGTTCAACAGACTCAACTCTGGCCTCTTATGCGCTAAAACTTGTCATTATTCTGCCATTTTTATTTCCCAGGATTTAATCCCCACACATGCAAGAATCCATTATTTTATAACATGGTCATAGTTTAAAGCCCTTTAAATACCTTGAAGGCAAGAGGTAAGGCCATTTTTTTCCTACTTCACAGTCTTCCGGACTTTCCAGGTTTGCTTTGGTCATTGTAGTTCGCCGGTCTGCTCAGTGTGGGCTTCTGGGCGTGTCTGCCGGTGACACCCGTGTGCAGGGGGCCTCCGGCTGCTGTCTGTAGTTGGGTGAGGGAACCGTCAGAGCTCTGGGGCTGGGGGGGGGACAGGGACGTGGCCCTGGCTGAGCACTGTTGGCTGGGACTGCTGACCTGGTCCCCACCCCTCAAGTGAGGGTAGGACAGGCTCTGACTGACTCTCTGGTCAGAGTCACCAGATGGTGGGGACTGGGTGCTATACTCAGTGGCGGACAGGTCCCAGCTCAGCCGCCCCAGCCCGGCAGGCAGCACATGGGGACCCTCCACCCAAGTCGGGTCAAACGAGCGCAGACGGCCCAGCTCTGGCAAGGCCACTGGTTTTGCTCAGGAACAGGTTAGCCAGGGGCCATGCCCTCTTCAGGTGCCACTGGCGGCTGCGTGGGCTGCACAGCCCCCCGTGAGCTGTGGTGAGGTGCCCTGGTGGGACAGACAGAGGGGCTAACACCCCACGCGTGTCCTGACCAGATGTCATCTGACCTGCTCCTGCAGGTGGGCGGAGCCTGGGGCTGGGCTGGCCGCCGGGTCCTGCAGCCGTGACCGCCGTGTGCACAGGTGTGTGGCCGTCGCTGCAAAAAGCCCCTCCGCCATCCCCATCAGGTTCCTGGTGGCCGAGCCCACAGACGCCCCTACAGTCCTGTGGTTTGAAATCAGAGTGGGGGCACCCACAAAGTGAGCCTCGATGCCGGGGTGCTGGTTGTCTCCCCTGGGTTCTCTCCCCAAAGGAGGGACCAGAGACTCAGAGGACACCTGTCCCCAGCGTGCAGCTGCCCCAGGGGAGAGGCAGTATGTCACAGTCGACAGCTTCTCTCGCCGTCCAGTGCCACCGTCTCTGCCCAGCACACCGCCTCACCCCATGCCCTGGGGTCCTCTCAGCGGGTCCTGTCCTGGAGGGGTTGTTAGCACCTGTTCGCATGGGGTTGGGGGGCGAAGGCAGGAGCCACTATGTCCCCATCGTGCTGATGTCACTCTGAGAATTTTTAAAATCCAGCCTGCATCTGGGCTTAAACCTTCTACTTTTCAGCCTATGGTTTATTAGCGTCTCTTGCGTCCAGGGGAATCTAACTTCTAGCATAGGTGTGATATTTTACAGAATGAAATCCCTGCCCCTGTATTTAAGTAAATGAACCCTTCAGGCTGAATTTTGAGCCGCATGAGCACATTGCACGGGTCACTGGCACATGCCGTAGAAACAGAGGTGACCACGTGGTGCTGATCCTGACACCAAACTCTTCCCCTAAAAAGGTGGCAGTTTTTCAGTTTGGAGAGAGGATGGACTGCCTTTTCCAAATACGGCATCAAACTAGATCCCCAACTGCTTGCGCACAAGTCCCAGAGAGCTGCCTAGGTTCTGGGCTCCTGTTTCGTAAGGTGACAGACGCTACAGGCAGCAGCTTCACCGGGCAGGTGGACAGTGGAGGCCACGCCGCTCCTGGGCTCCGCGCTGGGTTCGTGCCGCCGCGCGTGAGGTCTGAGCGCCGCCCGGCCGCCTCGGCCACGCCCGTCCTGCACTCGCTGCTCCCGCAAACTGCTGCCCACAGTGCGGCGGCCTCGTTCTTGCCCGGGAAAGTCTTCCCAGCGGCACGTCGTCAACGAGGAGGGGAGCACGTGTACAGAGCCGCAGCAACTACAGGGTGACCGGAGTGTGGGCCAGTGGGCCGTCAGCGAGTTCACCCCCAGCTGGGCATCGGTGCCGCGTCCTGGAAAACGCAGCCACGAGTGTCGTGCGGGCAGCTGCAGGCGCGGCCCCCAGGCTGATGGGGCAGCAGGGAGGACACACCCCACGCCCTCAGCACAGCTGTCTTGTCTTGGGAGACCTTCCGATAAGGGGCCTCTTTAAGATCCCGTAGCGTCCTGCCAGCGGCGGCGGTGCTATTTGTGCAGAGACGCACTGATGGGATTTTCTCCCTAACTGCACCGAAGTCCCCAGGGGGCAGCCGGAGCCTTAGGTGAACAACTTACGCATTTAATTCATAATAAAGATAAAGTGTGCAATCAGCACTTCTTGTTCCAGAACATTCCATTTGCTCGGCTTTAGAGTCGCATAAACTGTTGGAAAAGCAATCTGCTCAGTTGGGCAAGTTAATGATGTTTAATTTGTCCGGCTGCACGTCCCTGGGTGAGCGTTCTGTCTGTGATTGCGGCCATCACGTCGCATTGAGCGTGGCGTCCCGGGGGGCAGGTTGCCACTCCCCGCAGCCGGCGGTGAGTCATTGCCTCCCTGAGCCTCTCGGGGATGTGATTGCGCGATGACAGTGTGATAAGTGTTATGGGCACAAGGTAATTCAAAACAAATTTGGCTGCAAAAATGGGTCATCTAGGTTAGTCAACTCCCGCCTCATCTCACCGTCTGTTACGAGAACATAATGATCCCTGAAATGCCTTGTCGAGAGCTTGTGTGCAGGTCTGCAGGCCTGTGAATTCCATCTGCTGCCGCCCCCGAAGCGCCCCTGGAATCAAAGACTGGCAGGGCGCCTGCAGGTGCCGGCAGCAGCGGGGACGCAAGAGGGGCAGGGGGCCCTTCCTCGTTCACGTGCGCCTGCCGGCCGCCACCTGGGCTCCTGCTGCTGCTTTGATTTCTAGGTGATGTTTCCTGGGAAGTGTGACTGTCCTGGTATCGGATCCCCATCAGCACTGGTTTCTTATGGATTCTTGTTATTTGCGTGTTTGGCTTAATATGTAGGATATCTCATTGAACTTCCTAAGACCCCAACATGCCAATTACATGTATGTTGTAGATGAGGAAATGAGACTCGGAAGAGTTAAACTGCCCAAAGCCAAGAGGCAGGACCGCAACTGTGGCCCGTTCCCAAGCTGGGGTCCCTGTGGCCACCATCCCTGGCTGTGACAGACAAGGCAGTCCCCTGGTGTGTGGAGCGGCTTGTTTGTGTGTGATTTAACATGTGGTGTTGGGCTGCCGAAACTGTCCCCTTGGGCACAGTGCTGAGAGAGGCGGTTTGGAGGGCCTGGCCGGGGTGGTGGGGGCTGCGCGGGCATCTGGGGGTCGGCCTGCGTCCCCACCTCCCCTCTGCGGCTGCGGCGCGGGGTGCTGTGGGCGTGTCTGCATCAGCCCCTCGGACTGGCGCCCGCCGTGTGCAGTTCAGAAAGCCCCCTGCTTCCGTGTTTGGGAGCATCGGGGCAGGGCAGCTGTTCGCCCTGTGACCCCCTCCACCCCCCCCATGGCCCAGCCTGGGGCGCCCTTCCTTTCCTTTTCTGGGCTCCGCTTCAACATCCGCTCCGGGGGTCCAGGTTGTGCTCCAGGGAAGCAAGCACGACCCTCACTTCTCTATGAAAAGCGCTGATGGAGACGTGCCCCCCAATCACAAAAGCCCTTTCAGCGACTCAGTGCACAACTGGGAGTTCGCTCCTCCTTACGCAACCGCGTGTGTGCGTGTGTGTGTGCGCGCACGGGTGTGATGTTTATACCTGCTGGGTGTTTGGGCGGCAGGTAGTTAAGCCCCAAGTGAAAAGGTCCTGGAGTGTAAGGGCTATAACTACGGTTATGCCAAGAGTTTGGGGGTCAGAGGCTCTGAGGTTCGTTTGCTCCATGGTATCAACAAAGACTCCAGCTCCGCATGTCTCTGCTCTGCGTGTTTCCGCTCTGCGTGTTTCTGCTCTGCGTGTTTCTGCATGTTTCTGCTCTGTGCGTTTCTGCATGTTTCTGCTCTGTGTGTTTCTGCGTGTTTCCGCTCTGCGTGTTTCTGCTTTGTGTGTTTCTGTATGTTTGTGCGTGTTTCTGCTCTGTGTGTTTGTGCGTGTTTCTGCTCTGTGCGTTTCTGCGTGTTTCTGCTCTGTGTGTTTCTGCATGTTTCCGCTCTGTGTTTTCTGCTTTGTGTGTTTCTGTATGTTTCTGAGTGTTTCTGCTGTGTGTTTGTGTGTTTCTGCGTGTTTCCGCTCTGCATGTTTCTGCTTTGTGTTTCTGTATGTTTCTGCATGTTTCTGCTCTGTGTGTTTGTGTGTTTCTGCGTGTTTCTGCTCTGTGTGTTTCTGCGTGTTTCTGCTCTGTCCTCCTCAGGGCGTTTATTTAGCATCAGGACTGGCTCCCAACAGGATCTGGGGACGCCCAGGAGCTCAGGCTGCACAAGCAGGCGCTCTGCCCAGAGCGGGAAGGGCCGTCCCTGCCTGGTGTCCTGCTTTGAGGAGGGACAGAGCCTCAGAGCTCCCTGACAGGCTCCCTGAAGCGCCTGCGGGCACGGCCTGCACCCAGCCCCGGGCAGCTGGAGCGGGGCCACCAGGCCTGCCGAGCCGCCAGGTCCACACCTCAGGGGTCCCCGGGGAGTGCTCCCGTGGGGTGGAGGCCTCGAAATTCGAGCTCTGTTGGCCGAGGGGACGCAGGAAGGCTGCTTGGTGTCCAGGCAGCTGACGTGGCCTCCAGCGCTGTTTTCGAGACCTAACTGTGGTGCAGAACGAGGCCCCCAGGACAGCTGGTGGAGCCGCGACCAGGAGGTTCCCAGCGGAGA
Source organism: Furipterus horrens (assembly GCF_987537825.1). Classification (NCBI taxonomy): domain Eukaryota; kingdom Metazoa; phylum Chordata; class Mammalia; order Chiroptera; family Furipteridae; genus Furipterus; species Furipterus horrens. The sequence continues at coordinate 144,314,650 of NW_028327177.1, forward strand.
CGCCTGGAGGCTCCCTGTGGCAACAGGCCTGGGGTTCTAAATAGAAGCGGAAGCACCGGCTGGGCGTGTCTGGGGACCCATCGAAAGGCCTCGCGTCCAAGCTCCTGCAGGTGAAGCCGCCTCTGCTGCGCGCTGTCCCCTGTGACTGCCAAGGGCAGGGGCGCAGTGTGGCTGGCCGGCCGTGGCCTCGCCCTCCTCTCCTAAGGGACAGGTGTACCAGCGTGTTGTAAGTTCCTGGGTTGTGTGGCCCCTGCGGCCACGCATTGGTGGGGAATTCGGCTCAGGTAGTTCTGCCTCCGCAAGGACTTCACGCGCCTCCAGGTGGCTTCTGACCACCCCCACCCCCTCCTCATTGCCTTGTCCAAGGCCTCGGCGTCCAGGCTCCGAGCAGGACGGGGCAGGATGGTCAGTTGGTTTGGAAAACTGGGAAGAATTCCTTTGTGGCCTTTCAGTGTTTTCTCGAAGGAGGAAGCGTGAAGACAGTTGTGTGTGAAACCCTGGTCTTTCCGCCCCGCCAGGGGGAGGATTTCAAGAGTCTGGCGGCTCCTCCATCCCTCGCTTCCTGCGCGCTGGAGTCAGGCTGCGGCCCAGACTCTGTGCAGCTCTCTCCTGATACAAGTCTACTGCCTACATGGACAGAATCCAGACCATTAGTGACCCCGCTGTGTGACGCGTCTGGGTTTCATTACAAGGACAGACTCTGGCATCTCGTCCTCCACCCAGGAGTGGTTTCCTGGCACTGACCCGCAGGGGCAGGTGGGAGGGCTGGGAAACCCAGGACATGAGCTGCAGAATCAGCTGTTGGGTTCTGCTCGGACAGAGGGAGACCCGGGGCCCGCACCGCAGAGGACGGACTTACTCGCCCATGTACTTTGAAGCGGGAGACCCTAAGGGGGAGACGCATGTGCCAGAGAGGGAGAGGGTCATTGTTCATTGTGGCATTACAAGTAAACGCTAAAAGCATGCATATTGAACGAATGTAACATTAATCAAGGGGACTTAAATTCAGGATTAAGTTACCATATTAAATGACATGACTTTGTCAGTGTTTCTCTCCGAAGAAGATGTGAGAAGTTGAGGAACTTCTGAAGGTACACAAGGTCTGTCCAGAAAAAGTACAGCCATTGTTAGTTTGCGTGACATCGATGTGACCTGGCAGCCAAGGGGAGGGGACTGGAATGCACATGTGTGAACAATGGCGACCTCACTGTACTAGTCAGTGGGGGCAGTAGACGCCGTTGAGTGAGCATGTGTGCTGTGTGGCTGTCGCATTCAAAATGACTGAGCAAGCAGCAAAGTAACGAATCTGCATCAGTTCTTGCGTTCAGTTTGAACATCCCTCTGTGGAAACTATTTGGATGACTCAGGGCACAGCTGTGGGCAGCTGGTGATTCGCAGCTTCATCGTGACAACACACCTGCTCATGCATCACGTCTCCTGCAGTTTTTTGGTAAAACATCCAATCACCCAGGTAACTCAGCCCCCCACAGCCCAGATGTGACACCCTGTGACTTCTGGCTTTTCCCAAAACTAAAATCACCTTTGAAAGGGAAGAGATTTCAGACCGTCAATGAGATTCAGGAAAATACAATGGGGCAGCTAATGGCATTTGGGAGAACGGTGTGAGGTCCCCAGGTGCCTGCTTTGAAGAGACTGAGGTGTCATTGTCCTGTGTACAATGTTTCTTGTATCTTCTTCAAGAAATGTCTATTTTTCATATTACATGGCTGGATGGATACCTTCTGGACAAACCTTGTATATTCTGCAGACGAGAATATGATTCCTATACCATGATTTTATATTTGCCTTTAAAAAGCAAACCCACCACTTGGGGGATGGTATTGAACTATTTGGGAGCCTGATGATGTTCATGTGTGCAATCCTTAGATGTGACCAGACTGCAGGAAGGTGGTGGTGTGGGCCTGGGTTGTGGGGGTGGGAGCAGCTGGAGGTCCGTGTTGCTGGGGGTGACTTCCCCTGGCTTCTCTTTCCTCTTGTGTAAGTGGCCGTGTGGCTGCCTGAGCTGCGTTAGTGCTGACGGTGCCAGTGGAGAGAATCCTGGACGCAGCATCCAGAGTCCTCAGCCACCATGACCGCCCAGGTGGCCTCGTGTCGTCCCCTTGATGCCATCGGAGGCGGGAGTAGAGGACGGCGGCAGCAAGGGCCACATACACAGGGAAGTGCCGCCACCGTTAAACTGTCCTTTCCCAGACGTCGGCCAAAACGTCAGCCATCGAAGCTCCTTCGCGACATCCGCTGTGCCCACCGATGGCCCGGGTTACTGTTCACTTAACGTTTTCAGTTGGCTTTATAAAGAAAAGCAAAGGAATTCATTTAAAAAGCAAGCTTCATATCACTTCCGTAAAAGCAACAATTATGTCACCTGACACAAGCTGGAAAATACGCACCCTTAAAACATAACAATGTAATCAGTTTCTAGTTAATGATTAGCTCTTATTCCTGGTAACAGCTCTGCACCTGAGGCTGCCCTCTCGCCTCCCAGGCAGAGGAAGCCATTGCAGTCCAGACGTTCCAGCGGGAAGCCGCGACTCCCGCTGTGCGATCTTATAGTGAATGCCGGAGCGCGCGCCTCCCCATGCACCCCCCGCCATGCTCCCGTCCCCCAGGCTTTCCTCCGAACCCTGAGACTTGGAGAATCACATCCTCTGACATCGACGCGGTCCCCGCTTCCAGCTGCTCACACACAAAAACAGCTTTTCCAGATCCTGCTTAATTAGAATCTTATCCCACCCAAAATCTTTCCGGCAGGTCAATGGCAAAGACTTATCCAGAGCCACGCACGACCAGGCGGTGGAAGTGTTCAAGACGGCCAAGGAGCCCATCGTGGTGCAGGTGCTGAGGAGGGCACCGCGGCCCCGGGCGTTCCCGGCACCGTCGGACGCGCAGCTGGTGGACGTGGGCACGCAGACCGACATCACCTTCGAGCACATCGTGGCCCTCTCCAAGATGCCCCCGCCCCCGCTGCCCGCACTGGAGCCCTACCTGTCCCCGGAGGAGTAAGTAGCGCGCCGTGTGTCACTGGGCTGAAGCAGACCCCACGGCCGGTGACCCCCTCCACGCAGTGAGAAATTAGCATGTCTCACTGCCCGTGTTTCCCGCTATTGTTTATGGAGGCGATAAATTGAATCCTGCTCAAAGCTGCTCTGACATATTAATTATTATAAGCCTGGAGCAGAGTTATTCAAATTATATTCTAAGAACAAAATTACTTCCTAATGGTCGTAAAAGTTGTTTCCAAATAAAATTTAATCACCGCAAATGGCAGTGTGAAGGGCGCAGCGGGAAGGGGCTGCCACGGCTCCGTGTAAAGGCAGCAAAGGGAGTTCCGGGTGGAAAGAGGCTGTGGGTTCCGCTCCCCCAGGTTCTGTCGCAAACCGGGTCCGTGCGGCAAGCCCGCAGCGGCCTCGTGTGAGCTCCGCGTGGCAGTCACCACGCCCGTCGTCCCCACGGAGCCCCGTCCCAGGAGCTCACAGCCTCGCACGCCCTCACTGGGGTCAGGCGGGTGTCTGGCCCAGCAGCTGGGGCGACCTGCGTTCTCTGCCCTGAGCTTCATCTTTCCCGTGTTGAAATGGGGTCATAGCGGCGCCTGCTGCCCGGCATCGCTGGATTCAGCGCAATAACGTGCGCAAAGCTCTCGGGCAGCGCGAGCAGCGATTGCCCTTATTTCGTGCTTGATGCTAAACATTTAAGAACAAAATGGAAGGCAAGGAATTTTCTAAGCACAGCCACTGGCTTAAAAGATGTCAGTTCAGTGTAGCTTGTCACATGTGACGCCACACGCCTGACATCCCCTGCGGCCAGTCTCTAGCTGAGGTCTGTCCCTCCACCCTCCTCCCATGTTGCTCCTTGCTCAGGTAACTCCCTGGCAAGTTATCGCAAAGGACATTTCTGCCTCCCCTGGGGATCACCCAAGGAAACCCCGTGGGACCTCTTGTTTTTACCTCCATTGCTGGCAGGGTGACAGGTGGCTTCACCCCTGCTTGTCATGGTTAGCTGTGACCGGACCCAGGGCCAGTGCCCAGGCTTGCGGCTACGGTGACAGCACGGGAGGGCGTGGCAGAGCATGTGCAGACAGCAGTCCCCGTGTTCCGCACACTGTCCCCTCTGTGCAGAGGCTGCAGCTCTGCAGTGCTGCTCCGCGGACGTGTGGTCCGCTGGCAGGTCTGTCTCTCCTCAGCTGCCAGTTGTCACGGGCCATCGGGCATGACCCCAGTTAGTTCTGAGGGACAACTCCCGCACTCACGCGTTGATCTGTCCCCGTGACGACCTTCTCAAAGCAAAATCCCTAATTTTCTCTCAAGTCTAGTTGCTGTGACATGACTCCTCCCCAAGGGGCAACTTGAGAAATGTCACGAGTGTCTAGAGGTCAGACCTCTGCAGTCTGGCTGCAAGGTCAGAGATCAGTAGGCGCATGCGTCAGGTTGAGGGTTAACTCGACACCTGCCAGCCGGCCTCCCAGCCATATCCCCAGCACAGGACGCCCCACAGAGGTCCCGATTGAACGACCACATGTGTCTGGTCTGCCCTTCCAAAACCACGTGCCAGGCGGTGAGACCAGAGCCTGTTGACTGTCACACCGTCCTTGGAGAGCAGGAAGGTTCAGGTCCCCAACCAGCAGTCCGGGCTGAAGCTCTGCGTCCCCTCTGGCACCGTTCAGAGCTGCTGCCTGCGCACCTGTTTCCAGAGACGCGCTGGGTTCTGAGAACCGAGTCACATATGCGGGCCTTGGAGACACACAGTCTCAGTTCTCCTGCATGCATGTCCTGCGTGTGCAGCATGCACACGTGCGCACATGTGCACATCTGTGTATGGTATGCTCTGTGTGCACATGTGAGCGTGTGTCCACGTGTGTGTGTCTGTTGCAGTGTGCTCTTGTGTGTGGTGTGCACTTGTGCATGTCTGTAACCGTGGGCATGTGTGTGCATGTGTACGCATGGAGATGCGTGATGGGAGTGCCACTGAGCTGGGAAACACAGCGGGAGGTGTGGGGGCTGTGCCGGACCCTGCTACCTGCCTGCCTCGGCCAGGCTGCAACGGGCCGTGAAAGCAGGCCCCTGGCTGCGCCAGCGCCTCACCTCTCACCCCTCGGTCCACAGGCACCCCTCGGCCCACGAGTACTACGACCCCAGCGACTACCCTCAGGACGTGGACAGGGAGGAACTGGAGCTGGAGGTGAGGTGTCCTCTGATTTCGGGGCCACAGAAGACAGTGCGTTCTCTGTAAGCACAAGCCGAGCAACTCCCAGGGGGTTTATTCCCAGAGCACGACCTCCCGCGGCTTCAGCTGCACATCAGCTCGCCTCCCTCCGCAGCAGCTTGGCCACCAGATCCCAGAGCAAAATCTGCATGTTTTTCTCAATCTTTACAGTTATATTTACTGGGTGACATTGGTTCATAGGGAAATTTTTGTTGTTTAAAGTACTCAGAAGAGTACACCTCCTGCTCCGGTGTGTGAAGCCACATGACCTGCTCCCGCCTGAGCTGCCCCGCACACGTAACTGCTGCGAGCCCCCGCCTCTCTCCTGCGTTGGCACGTCCACGCTCGTGCCCCTCCAGAGCGGGTGGCAGAGGGCCGAGGGGACGCTGCCTACCCCCGGCAGCGGAGGTCTGCCTGCTGATTGCCCCGCTGAACGTTTTCTGAGTCTGATCTTGCAGAAATTAAGCAAACCCATGACTCCCTCATGTGTCATATGAGGCCAAAGAGGACTCGAAATTCTAGATGCTGACTAAGGTCAAACTGGCCTCCAAGGCGTACACTGTTCAGAGGACATCCGGCCCCAGAGTTCTGCTGCTCGTTTCCCCTTCAGTAGGAGTGCTAGAAAGTGGAGAGAAATCAAGTCAGCTTTCAAGGTGTGCTTATTTATGCTCCTGGGAAAACGCTGTTCCATATTTCAAAATAGAGTATTCTTTGAAGACCAGTTTTTAGAGCAGGGTAGTAGGATGCCTTTAAAAGGAGACCTGAAATTGAGAGGTAAACCCTTCGGCACGACGGGAAGGTCAGCCAGGGAAAACCCGGTACCGCCTCCTTCCGGTTCACGGCCAGCTGTCGTGTGATCCCGGCGCCCCCCCCCCCACACCTGTGAGGTTGAGTGGGTTGGGGTGCTGCAGTGGCAGAAGGGGAGGAGCAGTAGGAGGCAGCTGTGTTCCTCCAGCACTGCTTTCAAGTCACCAAGAGCTTCTGTTCCAAAACCGAAGACAATAATCACAAAAGTGCACAAGTGACCCTTCACTGGCCGTTCATGCCCCGCCAACTGCCAACAGGCAATGTATTTGGCATTGCAGGTGTGACTGTCAATTTCTCCCCAACGTCTAAACCAGAATGACAGTTATTCTGACGTAGAAAGTGCTGGTGGCTGTTGCCGCTTGCTGTCAACCATGGACTAACGCAGGGGCCATGCAGCGACCGGTCCGGGACACACAGCCTCGTGCCTCTCAGAAAAGGAAGGTTCTGCCTCTAGTTATAATGTCCCATCTCCCCGGTGGCAGAGCTGGTTCCAGAGGCGTGTCCAAGATCCAGTGCGTCTGGGAAATGTCAGACCGGACAGCAGCCACCAGGTTTCCCTGCTTGAGGGCTCCCAGAATGATCAATGTCTTGGGAGGGGGCCTGCGGCAGAGCTTCCAGACCCAGCTGTTTGCGCTGAGGACCTCTCTTTGGCCAAGTACCTGTTAACATTCCCCGGATCTGCAGGTCCTGCATCACTGCTTCGCAAGAAGGGCTATCAAGTAATCCTTGTAGGAGAATACTGCTTCTTGATGTCGCCACCATGTGACAAAGTAGAGGTCTTTAAAACTGTCAGATATCTCAGGAGCTAGATTGAAGGTCCTGTGTAGACTTTTTAAGTCTTGGGCTTTCAGTTAAGTTTGCCTTTATGCACTCGGCCTCAGTTCCACTTCGGTTCCAGTGCCTTCGAGGATGTGATGGGAGCCGTGCTTTCTCTGCAGGAGAACAGTCCTGGGTGGCCACAGAGCTCCCACGGCGCCTGTGTGTCGTTCCTGGGTGGCCACGGAGCTCCCACGGCGCCTCTGTGGTGTTCCTGGGTGGGTGCTCCGTGGCCATACAGAGTGACGTCTGAGGGATGCGAGTGACTCAGCCAGGCCTCCCCATGTTCAGAAAACTAGTCAGTGTTTTAATTCAGCCCTTTGATGCCACAGCGTCACGCCACGCTCACCTCCGTCCCGCTCACCTTTCGCTGCGCAGATGTCCCAGGAAATGTCGCGTCTGGCCTGGAGCTCCTGTTTCCCAGGCCCACACGCCGTGAGCACCGTCAGACAGACAGGAGCTTTCATCCCCTAGAAACCCGACGTGGTCCTTCTCCGAGGGCTGTCACGCTGAGCCGAGAAGCCACACCAGGCCCGAGGCTGTGTGCCCAGAGCAGCTGAGACGTTGCCCGGCTGTTTCTGTTCACTGACCTGGTGGGTTTGGAAGAGCAGCCGTCCCATGCCCTGAGCTGAGGACTCGGGAGTGTCCCCCTGAAGCTCCCTGCAGCCACTCACCAGGAGGGTCCCCCGGGCTCCCAGGAGTGTAGTTGTGGAGCCCAGTGTTGGGAAGGTGGCCAGTCCGTTCATCACGGTTCATAGACAACCTCCTGCTAAGAACTGAGTTCCCTAAAGCAGGCCCATCCCGTCCTCCCCACTGCCCCCCGAGATTTCTGTAAGGCAGGTCCATCTGCCGTATCCCACGCGGGGTCCCTGCATGAGTGAGTGGCAGCCGCAGCTCCGCAGTCACATCGCAGCTGAATCAGACGCACGTCCACACCTGTCACGAGGCGCTGGCTCCGTGGACATGACACGGGCGGGGGGAAGGCCGTGCACACCTCACCATGTCCTAGGAGCAAGTGCACAGAGGAAAACAGGTGTTTCCACCTTTAAAGCACAGAAAGCGGTCGTATTTATGTGTCAGTCCCTGCTGTTGGCAAACTGTTCCGAGTTGGAAGGGCTGTGCCACGTGCACCCCGGGGCCCGGCAGCCAACTCACCCGTAAATGCTCGGGCACCTGCTCTGCAGCATCCCGCCCGCGAGCAAGGGAGAAAGCAGGCGGCTCAGACCGAGTCTGCGGTTTCAGTTTCCCAGCCGCTCCCCAGTAGCGGGTCTGCAGGGGGTGCTGCTGCCACCCGCTGCGTGTGCTCTGTGGCCGTGATTCTGAGACCCGGCGGGGAGGAGCTCTGCTCTCCGGGGCCTGACTGCTCGCTCCCCAGACCTGGGTCCCTAGAGGAGCCGAGCAGGTCACAGGGGCTGGGAGTAAACCCAGGACACCCGGCCAGTCCACCAGCGTTGCTGCAGCTCCTCCAGAGCCTTCCCTGCTCAGCCCTGCCCCCACCAAGCCGCCTGGAGCCATGGGGACTTGGTCCCTGTTTGTGCCCCGACCTGCCACCGAGACCTCCCGCCTGCTCCTGTCCCCGCCTGCATGGCACTTCCCCCAGAGAAGATGCCCCGCTCTCCGCGAAGGCCCCCGGCCCCCACTAGAATCCACGCCCCAGCGGACTCGAAAGCCTGACTCATACACTCTGTGCCCCCTGTCTGGCTGGTGCTGGCGTGTGGTGGCCCCCGATTCGTATCTGTTGAGTGAAGACGTAAATGCCTTCTTCCCCTACCCCACCTTCAAGGTGAATTTAAGGGGAAGGAAAACGCAGTGTTTTTAGAGGCACTGCTACATCCCACACGGCAGCAGGCACAGACAGTGTTGAGGTAACTTCAGGACTTGCGCGCGGCCTTGCCGCACCAGCAAGCTCAGGAGTTCTGCCGAAGGTGGCTGGCGCTGGAGCACACAGCTCTGCTTGCCTCGGTGGAGGGGCCTCATCTGAAATGTCAGACTCAGCGGCTCATCTTCATCCAGCGGTCCATCTGGACCAATAGCAGCAGGACCCGGAGGCGGGGGGGCTGTAATCCAGAGAACGCTGTGCATTATTCATACCCGTTTGATTAAGGGTCTTGGAAATCTTATCTCCGTCGTCACAGACAGACGTGCCTCCATGCTCAGTTGTGGAGACTCAGCCTCCGCAGCCAGAAGGAAGCTCTGAGAATCTGTAAAACACCCCGCAATGTTGAGGAATGGTTATTTCCACGGAGCCCCAGATACCGCGTCTGGTCATAAACTGCACTGTGGCTGCCCTCAGACACACCCGCGCCGCCTTCCTGGGCCGGCCAGGAACTGCAGTGAGGACTCGGGCGCGGGCGCGGCCCCGAGGAGGACGACGCTGCTAGGAAGGGGCTGAGTTGAGATCTGAGGTCTCCAAGCCCCACCCCCACCCCCACATTATACTCCACGTGGCAGCAGGAAGGCCGCCGACCACAGCCTTCGGGCCATGGCCCTGCCCACACAGAAAACCATGTCTCGGCTTCCCACGATGCTGAAATGAAACATGAGTTCTTGCACTGGGCGGAGGGGTCCTAGCTGGCCCAGCCCCATTGCCTGCCACACTCAGCCCCTCGTCTTCACACCCTGCTGTTCTGCCCACACAGTGGCCGTGGTATTGGGCACCTGCCTCTCGGGGTGGGGAGGGCGGGGGATAGGAATCAGCTGCCATGTAACCGTGATGAGCTTTGCCACAAACGTAACTGCAACGTAACCACCCTCTGCAGAGAGCCTGGAGAGGAATTGGTCCCCACCAGGTCTGGGATCTGCCAGACCATGGGATGTGCTAGAGGGGCCACTTCAACCAGGCAGACAGCCCTTTCATGTGGGCGACAGCCACAGCTGCAGGATCAAGCTCAGCCCTCGGCGACCTGGCTGCGAGGGCGCCGGGCCGGGGGCTGCTCTCGGGCCCCAGAACTTCCTCCGGGCTCAGCCACGGCGGAGCTCTGGCTCCATGGGGCCCACGGCCTCCCTGACAGATATCCCAGCACCCCTTGTGCGCGTGCCTCGCTGTCCAGCTCACTTGGCTCTCATCGTATTTAATTTACAGTAATGGCGGCTGAAAGTAATTTCTCGACTGTAAATACCGCAGCTGTCGTGGGAAGCATTAATTGCTGCTATCACGTTACTCTCCCGTCTTGGATCCGTTTACATGTAACCTGTCTGCACGTTCTGTTCCTGTAACTGTTAAGGCAACGCGATGTGGAATAATCTCACCAAACATGTCGGGAGTGTCTGCGGTGAATGGCTGGGCGGTTGGGGGCAGACACGTTCCTGTTGGGGGCAGACACGGAAGGAATGCTTTCTGAAAGCCATCTCCCCAAAGTCTTGATGCTGAGTGAGAAATAGGTAATTGGGGGGTTGGGATCAATAAAATAACTATTTTCAAAATGACTTCATATTGACTGAAAGGTCAGGAATGCCCTGGGCGGGCGTGGACCCCTTGTCCACAGTCCCTCTTTGTTACGTGAGCTAACCCCTCGCCATAGTCGGCTGCAGAGAAGTTCAGTTCATCATTGAAACAGAACATTTGTGAAGCCCTGAGGCCCCGGCAGGCGGCGGCCACCGTCTGCGGGGTCTCACGGGGCGCCCTCCCTTGCCAGGAAGTGGACCTGTACCGCGTGAACAGCCAGGACAAGCTGGGCCTCACCGTGTGCTACCGGACGGACGACGAGGAGGACATCGGGATCTACATCAGCGAGGTAAGAAGCGTGCGTTTCTGTTCTTTGCCGCGTTCACCAGCCTCAGCTCTGGCTCACTGAGAAACCCTCGGAAGGACGCACACGCACTTCTCTGTCCCCTCCCTCGCGGTTGCGGCTTTCATGGGGGCTGAGTCGTGATGGCAGCGCCGGAGGCGAAGTTGCCCTGGAGGAGCTGGGAGGCTGGACGTGCGACAGCGCAGCAGCTTGTCCCGAGGGAGGGGCGGACGCACGCTTCAGTCTCGCGCCCGTCGGACGATGGTGGATGGAATAGCCTGCACTTTGTAGAAAGGCCCTGTAGTTCTTTGTCCTTTTGGTCAAATATGGGCAGTTGGGTTGATAGGCGCTAAGTGTACCTCCAAGTATGTGAATGGAAGGCGCTTTGATCCTCCTGCAGGAGGCTGTGCAAAGCCAGTGACCCCCACGTTTGCATCACAGGCACCGTTTTGTCCAGCCGTGGGGTCTGTCTGTGGGATGAGCTGGGGGTGTGTCTGCCAGGCTCAGGGGCCTTCCCTCTAGGGGTTCTTCATCCCTCCTCCCCACAGTCCGGACGTCCACTTCTCTCTTAAGGTTATTTTCCAAAGTGTAATTACGCACGTGGTAAAGGAAGAGGCATGGGTGCTGGTCACCGTCCTGAAGGGTCGTATGTCACCCGGTTTTCATTTCTATGTAGCAAGAGGCCCTGAGGCCACAGCGCCTGTGCCCGGGGCTGGGTGACAGGGTTGTCATGCAGGGGCCCGAGGACACGCTGGGAGGTGCTTGGACACTGAGGGGTCGAGCCCCATTTTCTCCCATGCACGGCACTGAGCCTCATTCAGAGACGGGCAGGGCTGAGTTAGAGGCAGCGCCGAGAGGTGCTGTCACGTCCATATGTGTTGAGTGACCCACCCAACAAGCACTGAGACATGCACTGTGTGTTCCAGATCGACCCGAACAGCATCGCGGCCAAGGACGGGCGCATCCGGGAAGGAGACCGCATCATCCAGGTAGGCTGGCGTCCGCGGTGGCCGCGGTTCTGCCTGTGGCCACAGAGCAGATGGTTCTGATAACAGCCCAGGGTTAAAGAACGAGGAGCACAAAGGCGGGTGTGTAGTCGGCGGGCGAGTTACGCGCACCGGCGCAGCACGGCCGGGGACGGGAAACGCCCTGGGAGAGGGGAGGACGGAGGCTGGGCAGCGGGCGCCCCACTCACCCGGCGCCCGCACAGGGGCGGCCCCGCCTCCTTGTCCTCAGGCCTCTTTGGGCCAAAGACAGCCTGCGAGGGGCTGACCAGGCCCACAGTTTGTAACTCGGGAACCACAGTGATTCTTGTTGTAGGTTTCACTGAACCATTCATTTTGGAACAAGTATTTAAAGATTGGTCTTGTCTTTAAAATGGGGACATCTTGGCATTTAATGGGACGGCTGCCAAGGGCCGTTCTTTGCCTCAAGCCTGCTGCTCTTGAGTCACAACGAGACCTTTCCCCGGCCTTTTCTCATCTCACAGAAATGGGGGTGCCTCGGTTCACGGCCCCCCAAGCTTAGCTCTGCCTCTTCCAATCTGCTGTGCCGTACCTGTCATTACATTCCCCACCAGGAGTGATTTTATCCTTTTCCACCGCTTATATCACATTTCCTCAGACTTAACCCAGTCAGACAGCTGCTCGGGGTCCCCCAGCTGGAGGACCCCCCAAACCTTCATTGCCGTAGGCTTCCGAGGCCGCATGGGTTTCCATCAGCAACTGCCACTGGGCATGGCCCTGTCTGCCTCCGTCCTGGCAACCCCATTTCTCCTTGTCACTGAGATCCGTCACCCCAACCAGTACGGTTGCCCCTTTGCTTGCCTGTTGGGTCACTGGTGTCAGGAGTCGGTGGAAGACTCACCTCCCAGCTCAGTGGGGCCACCCCTTTGTCTCCCGGAGAAGCCGCCCACCTGGGACTGAAACCCAGGGCGGCAGAGCCCAGCATTTCCCGGACCGGAAGCAAAAGCCCCGCCGCAGGGTTACCAGGTGTGACGGCGAGACAGCCCCTCCCACTGACCGACCGTCTGTCCCGCCTGAACAAGTTCAAGTGTCAGACGGGGCACACAGGCACCATGTGTCCTTCCACGTGCTCCGCCCTCAGTTTCCATAACGTTCCCATGGGACCTGCTGCTGCTTCCGATTGCATAAATGGCTTACGTGTCCCTCCTCCACACGCTTCCGTTCACATGGCTCCCACTGTACACCGGCCTTGGACGCCCAGAGGCTCTGTCCTGGGCCCCCCACGGCCTCTCCCACTGGCAGTCAGCATTCTTTTCAGGCTCCGTGCAGGTCCTGTGTGTGTGTGATGGTGTGTGATCTGACTGCGGGTGTCCACCCCCCGCCGTTGTTTTTCAGATTAACGGGATGGAGGTGCGGGACCGGGAAGAGGCTCTGGCCCTTCTCACCAGTGAAGAAAACAGGAACTTCTCCTTGCTCGTCGCAAGGCCGGAGCTCCAGGTGAGTCCGTCCGGAGCGAGGAGCTGGTGCGTGTTTCTAACCCAAAGCTGCACTCCCGTCCTGGGGAGCCCCGCCCAAGTGTCGGGTCCGAACTCGAACACACTCTGTACCCTGGGAAGGTGGTCTCATGTGAGACTTAGAGCCTGTTTTCTGTTTTAACCGTTTGAGCTCGGTGCCGACGCCCACCCCGGCCCATTGAAGGATCGTTAGGTTAAATATAAGGTTCACTTAAAAAATTCATGTTTCTTTTCATATGTTTAAAAAGTGGCCTGCACCTTTGTATGTGCTCTTCCTTTAAAATACTGTATTTTTCACACCATAAGACAAATTCTTTTTCCCCCAAAAGTGGGGGGAAATGTCTGTGCATCTTATGGAGCAAATATTGCGTCACAGACCATGATGTGTATTATATGACCTGAGGTTCCCAGAAAACTAGAAGAGTACTTGAACCTTAAAGTCTTTCCTCATTTGTTAATGACAGTGATAATGGTTCTTTAATACCGCTGTTGACTGCTGTTCACTTTACATGGTTGAAATATTATTGTTATATTTTTAAGTATATTTTATTGATTATGTTGTTACAGTAGTTCCAATTTTTTCCCTTTGCTCCCCTCTGCCCAGTACCCTCATTCCCTTCAGCAATCCCACCCCCCCTTAGTTTATATCCATGAGTCATGCATACAACTTCTTTGGCTTCATCCTTTCCTATATTATTCTTAACTTACCCCTGTCTATTTTGTACCAACCAATTATGCTTCTTGTAGGAAACAAGGAAATAATGACTCCCAAACCAGTACAAAATCAGTAATAACAAAGGGCAAATGTAATTAAAGGACTACACACAGGCCCAGCAGGTGCGCCAGTGCAGGGGTTGAATGGGGGAGAAGAGGAAGTGTGGAATGGGACTCTGCAGGGCCGTGACCATCAGGTTGTCCGATCCTGAGGTCTGGCTCATGCCCAGCCCAGCTCTGGGCACAGGCACAGCTGCGGGTGCAGGGGCACAGCATGATGAGTAGACTAACACTGGCCTGACCACTGGGAAGCTGCTGAGAGAGTCCATTTCAGGTGCGCTTATCACCAGAAAGTAACTGTGAGATGACATTCATTAGCTCGACTATAGTAATGATCTCACTATTTACCAAACCACGATGTATACCTTAAACATGGTATAGTTTCTTTTTAAGATTTTATTTATTTATCTTTAGAGAGGGGGAGGGAGGGAGAGAGGGAGAGAAACATCCATGTGTGGTTGCCTCTCATGCACCCCCAACTGGAGACCTGGCCTGCAACCCAAGCATGTGCCCTGACTGGGAATCGAACTGGCGACCCTTTGGTTTGCAGGCCAGCGCTCAATCCACTGAGCCACACCAGCCAAAGCACTTTTATTTTTTAATGAAAGAAACCAAGGTGATTCCTTCTCCAAGGGGCCTCATAATGCCCCCTCTTCAGGAAAGTAGAAACTTGGAAGAAAATCAGGTTTTCAGGGGAGGTCATGCAGAATTTCCTTTGCTTTCCTTTGGCAGCCTACATGTAAAAAGAAAGAAAGGAAGAAACATTGGTCAACAAACTTTTTATTAAAACAGATAAAGGCCAGACTTGACACATGGGCTGTGGGTCACGGGCCTGATGAACGGACTCCTTTAGGGACGAGCAAGAGCAGGGCCAGCTGTGCTGGTGGGGGGGCTGTGTGTGGGGTGCAGGGCTCCCTGCCCCAGCCCCGCCCCATGGCCTGCGTCTCCGAAAGGGGCTGCGGTGGGTGAAGGAGCTTCACCCTGCAAAAATAAACCAGCGGGCCCTGGAGACGTCCCAGAGGTGGGCAGGGCGGGGCAGTGTTCCCACACAGAGCCAGGCAGCCGAGTCGCTCTCCCGAGGAAGTGACTGTCCTTTAAAAGTGTCAGCTAACTGAGTGAACGCACGGGGCTGCCCCTGAGGCGTGTGCTGGCTGCTGCTTTCCGCAGCTGGACGAGGGCTGGATGGACGACGACAGGAACGACCTCCTGGAGCAGCTGCACATGGACATGCTGGAGGAGCAGCACCGCCACGCCATGCGCTGCACAGCCGGCCTGCGGCACCAGGTGAGGTCCGCGGGCGTCCGCACCCCACGAGGCCCTTCGGAAGCCGCCGCCCAGCGGCAGGAGCGCGGGCGGGCGCTGGTCCCATGCCCTGCGTGATCTGTGAGCCGTGCGCCCAGGAGAAAGAAAACCACCGAGGGGCAGGGGAAGCACGCGGGCGGGCGGTTCCTGTGGAGCAGGGAGGGGACCCGTTTTCAAAAGTAAAGCCGCCCCTGTGGAGCTGGAGCGCCCCTTCCCGTCCATCTATGCCACCACCGCTGTCACCATCGCATCCCACTGACCGTCCCTGAGCGAGAAGGCCCGACCCTCCCGCGCACCGGGTCACCCCTTCAGGTCAGGTGGCGCCAGGGGTCGGCGAGTGGGTCTGGCTAGTCCAGGCCCTGCCCTAGTGCTGATCCGAGCCGGCAGGTGCAGGCCCCAAACCCCCATCCACAGAAGCCTCACCAGGCCGCCGCCCGCGGCCGCCCGCGCCATAACCCTTCCTTCCTGTTTTCCGTTGAGCAGAAGCAGCACGAGGAGGACGGGGGAACCACAGACACGGCCACCATCCTGTCCACCCAGCACGAGAAGGACAGCGGCGTGGGCCGCACGGACGAGAGCACGCCCAACGACGAGAGCTCGGAGCAGGAGAACAACGGCGAGGAGGTGCCGGCGCCCTGCGTCCCGCTGGCCGGGCCAAGGACGCGCACGTGCAGCCAGGACACGCTGGGCAGCGGCGACCTGCCTTTCGGCGGCGAGGCCTTGCTCTGGGCGGACTGCGCAGACTCTGCTGAGTGCGAGAGCTTCCGCCGGCTGCTGGAGCTCAAGTGCCCGGGGTACAGCGCGCCCGAGAGCGCGGACGGCGAGCTGGGGCTGCTGGACGCCGAGCTGCTGGAGCTCAAGTGTCCGGGGCGGGATGCGGGCGCGGGCGCGGGCGGCCCCGAGAGCGTGGACCGGGAGCTGGAGCTGCTCAACGCCGAGCTGCGCAGCATCGAGCTGGAGTGTCTAAGCGTCGTGCGCGCGCACCGGGCGCGGCAGCTCCGCGAGGCCTGGACGCTGCACCCCGGCGGCTTTCGGGGCTGCGACGTGGAGGCTGACGGCCGCAGGCGCGAGCTCTCGGACATCACCGAGCTCCCTGAGAAGTCAGACAAGGACAGCTCGAGCGCCTACAACACCGGGGAGAGCTGCCGCAGCACGCCGCTCGCCCTGGACATGTCCCCGGATAGCTCCCTGCGGAGAGGGGCGGAGGGGACCGCGGGAGCCTGCGGGCCGTCCCCCGAGGGTCCGCTGTGCATCACGGAGGATGCGGACGTGCCTGGGGCTGCCCTGAGCCCCGAGCACAGCCCCGACGACGGCCCCGGCCCCACGCCGCCCGTGCACGCGCCCCACAAGCTGGCCCACATCCCGGCGCACGCGCGGCGCTACCGCAGCTACATGCAGCTGGTGCAGCAGAAGTCGGCCGTGGAGTACGCGCACAGCCAGGTGAGCCTGCTCGGCGCGTGCACGGACCTGGACCCCGCCGGCCCGCCCGAGCCCCGCGCTGAGTGGAAGGTGAAGGTGCGCAGCGACGGCTCCCGCTACATCACCAAGCGGCCCGTGCGCGACCGGCTGCTGCGGGAGCGTGCGCTGCGGATCCGCGAGGAGCGCAGCGGTGTGACCACAGACGACGACGCGGCCAGTGACATGAAGCTGGGCCGCTACTGGAGCCGTGAGGAGCGCAAACAGCACGTGGCGCGCGCCCGGGAGCAGCGCAGGCGGCGCGCGCTCCTGCTGCAGAGCCGGCTGGAGGGCCCCCGCGAGCAGCCCGCCGAGGAGGACCGCAGGGAGGTGAGCATCCTGGAGCTGAGCCACAAGAAGATGATGAGGAAGAGGAACAAAAAGATACTGGATAACTGGATGACGATCCAGGAGCTCCTGACGCACGGCGCCAAGTCCCCCGACGGCACCAGGGTGTACAGCTCCTTCCTCTCGGTGACGACCGTGTAGGCGTGGTGCAGAGCACCGCCCGAGGGGTAGCGGCTCCTGCCTCGTTCAGTCCGGTCATAAAGTCACGCTCACAGTCCGGCTTTGCCACTCCGGGGTCATGGCGCTGTTCTCAGTGGAGAAGAGTCACCCTGAACCGTCTCGGAAGGCAGAATTAACAAGCAGGGCCTTTTTCAAATAGCAGTGGTACTTTTTTACTTGTTACCTTTTACATAAAGTGTTTAAATTTCAAAAAGATCTTTTTATTAAGCATACTTTCACAGAATAACTTGTTCAAACTATATTCATACTAAAAAAGTTAAACACTTTTTTCTGCCGAAAGCACAAACACAACTTCCAGTATGCATTGTTAACGGAACCCTATTGTATCATATTACTTTGCTGAGTGTGTTTATATGTGTGACCGTTAATGCATTATTTAGGTCAGGGCTTCCATTCAAAACCACCAACCAGTTAACGATTTAATACACATACCCAAACCAGCCGTGTTTAAATGTGTATTGCAGCTCGAAACATTTTTCTGGGTAAAGTTCCCAAACGAGCGTAAAAGTCGAAGCAGAAAGCAGAGTACCGTGCAGCTTTGTGGACGTCTGGGCATGTTTGTAGGCATGGCCGCCAGTCGGAGCGTGTGCTGCACGGAGGGTCGTGGGGTGAGTGTTAAGTGCCCGTGGTCGCAAACCTTTGCTGTGTGGATTTGAAGGGACAGACTCGTTACAGGCAAGTTCATGAAATCATAATTGCTTACAAACATTAAGTAAAATGACGTTAAAATAAATTATTTTCTATTTGATATGTTCTGACGTGATTTCTCATTTTTGAAGTGGTGCCTCTAAAACAGCCTTTTGCAGGGTTTCCTTTTCCCTTCACGGTGCAGCTGCTGCCTCTCTGATCACCACAGGCAACGAGGCCCGACTTCCCGTTCCTAAGGCGCATCTGAAAATGACACAGTATTTTCATAGAATAACAAGGCTTCCAAGCCTCCAAGAGCCCCAGGATCCTAACAAATGAACTTGCTATACGTTGTCCCCTGGTTACAGTGTTCACAGCAATTCTAGCTACAGGTGGGGAAGCGTATCACTGGCCATGATGCCAAGCACCTCAGAGATAGGTCCCTCCCACAGAGCCTATTCCAGCCAGAATTCCCCGTTTGGGGCCAAACTCTTGAGACTAATTAATAGTCGCACTTGCACTACAACCACTTAATGGAAATAAGACGCTGAATACTTGCTCCTCATGATTGAGACCCCTGTCCGCTCCCTCTTTCAGAGCTCGGCTCTGCGGAGGTGATGATGTCTGCGCTGTTATCCGGGCCCTCCAGGGAGGAGTCAGCACAGGGCAGGCCTCTGGGCCCTGGTTTCCCAGCAGTCTCCGGGTTGAACCTCCAGCAGCCTGGGTCCTTGGCTTCCAGGAGAGGCTCCCCACCGCAGCCTCTGACCTCCTAGCCCGTCTTCCAGAGAACAGACACCAGCCAGGTGAACTATAAAGTCCTCAAGGCACACGGAAGTGTTAGCTCCTCTGGGGAAACAGCATTGCGCCCCTGCGTGTCCTCATTATGGGGGATTGAGGGGCACGCATGGCCGTAAGTACAGAGCCCCCACCTAATGACCGGCAGCCTCAGGATCAGACAGAGGGGTTTCTAATCAGGGCTCCTCATGCACCTCTGGCTTTTAGGGTTCCCTGTGCCATCACAGTAAAGTGAACAGAGATAAAAACTATAATCCATGTACATCCAATGCCAGATCCTTTGATGAACTAATTTTTGAATCACTTTATCGTGTAGATACACTTGGTCCTAATTTGTAATGTGATGCAAGGTTTCCCAAATCTCATTTAGCAAATCAGCTCCTAAAAGACAGTGGGAAAGGTCTTAGCAACCATCGCCTTATCAATGGGCAGGGGACTCAAAGAGACAGAGAACTGTGGCTCATCAATGAGCCCACGGGGTCCGAAGGGTCACCACAGCTAACGAGGCCACGGGCCCCCCGCAGCCTGTCAGTCTTGCTATGATGACCCCACTTGCTTTGGTTAATGGCCTTCAGGAAGGGCTGTATTCCCGCTGGGTGTTGACAAATTGCGGGATGGACCGAAGCCACAAAACCTGTTTTCTCTTGTGGCTTCAGAGAGGTTTGAACCCAGGTGTCCAGAGATAAAAAAAAATTACTACTTTAACCTGTGACATTGGGACCCTTCCCTTAATCTAATTCCGAGGTGGCCTGATGCAGGCCAGCCACAGGCGTCTGGTCCCCCAGCTGTTAATCAGATGCCCGCGGAGGGAGGGAGAGCTGCTGGCAGGACTCGGCAGGCTCAGCTGTGGCGGGTCAGTGAGCTGTGGGACCAGTGAAGGAGCGGCCACCAAGCCTCCTTGTAAACCTCGAGGAAATGGGACACTTACTGTAGTGAAGAGAGGTGTTGGGTATCCGAGCCGCAGCCACTGTAGCCATTAAAATAGGTTCAGGGGCTTGTGATGGCTCTGGAGTTCGTTCCCCCCAGTTGCTCACGGTGAAATTTGATGCCGGCCTTTCCTAGGGTTAAACTCAGAGCGCAAGGGCTGTGAATTCTGTCTTCTCCCACCAAGAGGAAGGGCCAAGGAATGGGCTTCCTTATTCAAGTAAAGAGTTTGTTGTCCTAGCAGCACTTATTGGAAGTTACGTTATTTATTTTTTTAAAGATTTTATTTATTTTTAGAGAGGGGGAAAAGGAGGGAGAAAGAGAGGGAAAGAAGCAGTGATCAGTTGCCTCTCTTGTGCGCCTTGACTAGGACTGAACTCTGACCCAGCCTGTGCCCTGAGGGGATTGAACCTGTGACATTTCTCTTTGTGGGATTATACCCAACCCACTGAGCCACGCCTTTTTGTTATTCACAACAGACACTGCTCTGAATGCTTCACAGATGCATTTACTAAGTCTGCCCAACAACCTATGTGCTATCAGTATCTTCATTTTGTAGATGAGGCGACTGAGGCACAGAGAGGTTAAGTGACTTACCCAAGGTCACACAGGAAATGGGTGGAAGAGCCAGGAGACAAGCTGCACATAACTCCACTCTCCATGCTGGATTAATCCCACATAAACAGACTTCAGTACTGCAAGGCTATCCAGACTTTAATACAGCAATGAGAATGATACATTTTTAGTATCAGGATGTAGATTTTGGCATTTCCAAGGTTAATTTCCCAAAGTCAGGAAGTTTGTAATTTTGCAGAAAAGCTGAATTTAAATGCACACAGTCTGGTTCCAGGGTCCAAATACTCGCGAACCATTGTCACCCCGCTGTTTAATGCGGCCTACTTTCCGAAAGCTGTTTTTCCTCTAGAATGATAAAAAGTGGGAGTCTGGGATTGCAAATCGATTTTAGAAGCTGACCACACCCTAGAATAACTGGATACAACCTACTTGGCAGAGCACAGCTGTCACGTCCCCCTTTTCGTTAAGGGACCCCATGTTTCCTCTGGGGTCCCACACTCTGATCCTGCTGCTGCCTGTGAAAGGTTCCAGGCAGGATCCAAGCCCAACCCGTAGGAATTTGCATCAAAGAAGGCGGCACCGGCCCGCAGCGGGAGCAGCTCTTTCCCCGGGGCCTGTGACGAAGCGGCAGCCTGTGTCTCCGCAGCCGTCCTGGTCTGTGTTTTCTGAGATGTCCGTGTGCCATGATGCTGCCTCATGACAGCCAGCACGGCCTGCAGGGGCGTCAGCAGCAGGCATCGGCTGCGTGTGCGCTTGGGGTGTGCTGGCCGCCAGCCGGTGTACATGGCCGCGGCCGGTCCAGACCTGCTCACGTTTACCTCCCAGCAGGCCGACGGCAGAGGCGCAGAGAGAAAGCCCAGTACACGGCCCGTTCAAAAGAAAAGTGAAAGTTCATCTTTTCCCTTTAAAAAATTCTTTGAGATGATGCTAGACTCACATGAAATTGTGAGAAACACAGCGAGATCCTGGGCAGCCATTGTGTGGTTTCCTTAAGGACGGTACCTCCCAAAACTTCACGGTGTCACAACCAGGATGTTGCCATGGATACGACCCACACTTCTTGTTCAGATGTTCCTTGTTTACGTATACACACATGTGTGCATCCGTTTTCTCACCAGGGACATGTTTGTGTCGACCGTCACAGTCGAGATGCTGCGCAGCCGATGCAGCAAACACTGACCACACGCACCCCTCTCCTCCGCCCCCACCCCAGAGCCTCACCCCTGGGAACTGAGAAACTTCTCCCCATTTCTATGAATTTTGTCACTTGAGGCGTGTTATAGAAATGTAATTATACAGACTATAATCTTCTGAGAGTGGCTTTATCATAGCATACGTCTCTGGACATTCATCCAGATTGTCAGACATGGCTTATTATAAATAAATAAGGAAATAAATATTTGTCAAATAAAATAAAAACAAATCGTTAAACGTATCAATATTTTGTTTTTATTTCTGGGCAGTATCCCAGAGCATGGATGTACCCTATTTGTTTAAAC
Organism: Furipterus horrens; assembly: GCF_987537825.1. NCBI lineage: Eukaryota > Metazoa > Chordata > Mammalia > Chiroptera > Furipteridae > Furipterus > Furipterus horrens. The sequence goes on from NW_028327177.1 coordinate 144,336,177, forward strand.
ATTCACTGACTAAAAAATATCTGGGTCGTTTTTAGTTTTTGAAAGATGCTTTGAACAGTTGCTTTTTGTTGAGCATGGGGTTTTGTGTGAATATCAAATTGTTATTTTTAGGGGGAAATGCATAGGAGTACAATTTATCGTTTTAGCTTTACGTTTGTGCCCCCGGCCGGCGCTGAGCCAATCCTGCGGGGGGCGGGGGGCTCGGTCAGGCTCCCCCTCAGGCCGTGGCTGCCGTCGGCTCCAGCGCTGGGCACGGAGGGGCCGTCCGCCACTGAGAGGCTTTCGAAACTTTGTCAGACACACGTTGGACTTATTTGTGTGTCCGTGTCTGGGTTCTCCGTTCTGTTCTGTTGGCCAAGGGTGGCTCTCCCTCCACCAGCACCTCACCGTCTGGCTCACGGCTGCCCGTTAGCAAACCCCCACGCCAGCTGCAGACAACCCCGCTCCCTTCTTCTTTCTCGAGATTATTGTCGTGATTTTACTGCTGTGGCTCTCTAGCTACATGTTAGGAGGAGCTCGTCTGTGTTGGGATTTTGATGGGAATGCCATGAACCCTATAGTCCTATTTAGGGTGCTGAATCTGACGGTCCATGAACATATTTTAATTTGTCTGAGAGATTTCGTAATTTCTAAGCAACTTGAGGCAGCGGCTTCGCGATCTTTGCCCGGCCGTCCCAACAGCTGACCCGTCTCGGCTGATTTATCTCTCAATCAGGGTGACAGTTTCTTGGTTCTTGAGCCTATTTAAATTTTCTTACTTGATCAGGAAGTTACCTTGTTTGGTTTAGTGTTTGGTTCTGGCCCACTTTTGAGAACTGAGGTTCCAACCACAGTTGAGTTTCTGGGGCCCTTGCGACGCTGATCGCAGCTTTGTTCTGGCTCCGTCCTGGTGCTACCCAGGGTGGGGGGACCGAGGGGACAGTGTTAGGGGGCCGGACCCACAGGACAGACGGTGTTTCTCCTGACCCGGTCTCTGGCCCCGGTGCAGGTGGGCTTCTTGCCGTGCGTGCCGGCGTGTCTGCGGAAGGAGCCTGCCAGCCCGCACCTTCTGTAGCTGCAGGGCCTCTTCTGCCTCAGGGGCCGACTGGCAGAGGGTCTGGGTGAGGCGGCAGGAGGCCCGGAGCCTGTTGGGACACCAGGCCTGAGTGGCCTTCCGGCTCTAGTGCCGGGAGATGCCGCTTCCACTGGGGCTGGTGCGGGTTGCAGCCACCTGCCTAGGCGTCCGTGCTGTTGGGGCCGTGAGAGGAGTAGGGTGGCCGTGTCCTGCCCTCTGCGGGCGCTGAAGCAGCAGGCCGGTCAGGCTGCCATCGCCCCTGGACAAGGGTCACCCTTCTGAGTCCTCGATGGGGACTTTAGCCAGAGCAGGGCTTTCCCGTTGCTGTTTGGTGTGAGCCTGCTGGAGGCTCTGGGTGCGGCTCTCTGGTGTCCTGGCTGGGACACGTGGGAGAGAGAACAGAAGCCCAGGGAGCTCAGTGCAGGTTCGTTCCTCAAGTGTCAAGGCCCCTTCCTCCCTCCACCTTTGATGGCCATCTGTCCCACTTACAGGACAAGCACAGGGAACAGCAAGTCTACACCATCCTGTGCCTCATCTGTTTTCAGTCTCTGCTCCCGTCCCGACTGCAGGCATCCGAGTCCCAGGCCCATCACACCGTTGAGCCTGGCGTCAAAGGGAGGATGGGTCAGCCCGGCCGTGGCGGGCGGGCGCTGCGGTGACCAGCACGCGGAGCGGAGGTCAGGAATGGGAGCCTTCAGCCATCTTTTCTAAAGGCCTCCATTGCCCTTTTAGGTAAGTAAGTCTTCTTCTCCGTGAGAGCCGGTTTCTCTTGCTCGTAGGCAAAGAACCTCGATGATGATGCAGGTTTGCGTTCCACTCGCTGCGGAGGAAAAGGGGGTCCGTCTGTGAGCTGTGAGTGTCACAGTGTCAGGCCCTGTCCCCTGTTCGCTGCTGTGTGGCAGGGGAGAGCGGCGCTGAGCGGCAGTGCCGCGGGGCCTCCCATCGCCGTGAGGGGCCCCATTTCAGGGTGTCCTTTGGGCTCTGTCTCTGTAGGTCCCTCCCCGGTGTCTCCAAGCCTGAACTTGGTCCAGAAATCCCATGCAGCCGTGTTTCAGCGACCGGGCAGGAGCTGCGATTCAGGCTTGTGGTTTCCTCTCTGCTGTGTAGTGACTTGCAAATAAGGTGGAAGTTTCCGTTCAGAAAGGCCAGCGCTGAGGGCCCGGTGAGCACCCAGGAGTTTGAGAAGCGAGCCCGTGGGCATGGATCTCCGTGCTTCCCGCAGGTCGTTGGACCCAGAGCACAGAGGGTTACGAGACTTATCTGACTTCCCAGAGCCCAGGACGTCAACTTCACAGCCCTCCACGCAGGTGCTCAGAAGGAAGACGGGAGAGAAGGGTGTCGCTGGCTCCTGGCGCATGAGGACCCCCTGGAAGGGGCTGGGCCAGGGAGCAGGACAGAGCTGCGGAGGGTTGGCCACACTATCGGGCCAGGCGCAGGGAGGCATTGGGTGTCTTCTTTTATTTTTATTTTGTTCTCTGCATTTTAAGGTTTCACAGTAATGAAGGTGATACTGAGACGAGTAGTAATAATCACAACCGACCCTCATTGATGTGTGCGTGCAGCAAATACTTACATAAACTTCGGTCCTGGTAGCCCCCTGAGAAGCACCTGCTATGACTATTCCCATTTTACAGGTGAGCAAACGGAGGCACACAGCCCTCGTGCCACCTGAGCTGCGTCTCGTAGCTCGGGGACGAGAGGCTGAAAAGGCCCTCTCTCCCGGTGCCCTGCTGCCACACAGAAGCCATCCACGCTGAGGGGGCGGGACAGGCGGCCGGGGAGAGGGCTATCGGCTCACGTGTCCTCTCTGGCGGTTTCCACATCAGGGTGTGGCCTCCGGGGCCTCCCTGACAGGTCTCAGTGGCCACAGGGAGCTGGGTTGTGTCCTCCTCGCACTGCTCGGGCTCCCACAGCACGGCCTGTCCCCCCGAAGCCACTGTCAGAGCCCTGTCCCTCCAAGCCCGCTCCGTCCCCCGTCTGGGTAGGACAGTGGAAGGCGGCCGTTGCTGTGGGGCCCGCAGGGGAAGCTGCTGAGCACACACACCTGCCTGCTCTGGGCCGACGGGTCGCCGCTGAAAGGGAGAGTTTACTTATGTGCCCTTTGGGTCAAGTCAGAGATTTCGGGATTTGGCCGCTGTAACGTGTCAATACAAGCACAGAAGAATCTTCCTAGACGTCACTTTGGTACAACAGACCTTCCCAGCCGGGATGGGGTTGGTCTCAGGGGAGCTGATCCCTGCACCAGGGATTCCGGCTGCAGCGGGACACGCGAGGGCCACCCGTGCCACCCCACAAACCTGCAGGGGCCCCGTCTGGGAACCACGGCGTCGCCTCCCGGTGCAGCCCGCGTGCCAGCCTCTCCTGTGCACGGCGCCCACGGTGGCGGCTCCAGCTGAGCACCAGCTGGGCTCCGAGTCCGTTCAGGCTCAGAGCCCCTGCGGGGACAGCTGAGGCCCGTTTCCAAGTCCCCTGGAGGACGCCTGCTCGTCCCGTGGGTGCAAGTACACGTGTCTGCGCTGTTCCTAGCTCCCTCCCACCCTCCCACCTGCCCCCTTTGTCCCTCCTCCCAAGTGCATGGGCGTGAACTCGAACGTCAGGCCCCCTGGGACGGAGCCACCCCGCGGAGCCCCCGGGAGGCTGGGACTCGCACAGTGAGCAGCGCTTTGCCGGCGGCTCCATGAGATGGCAGTTTCCTCACGCCCGTGGGCCGGACATAAAGGTGCCCAGCGTGCCCTCGGCTCCAGGTAGCTCAGGCCAACACAGAGGGCGGAGGGTCCGCCTGACGCCGACACAGCGGCTCTGTCCCAGCGGCCTGCTCCCCCGGCCCCTGAGGGGTGCCTGAGAGGGGGCAGAGTCCCCCAGCGAACCCCAGGCAGCCCTCCCCCGCAGCCAGGCTCCCGAGGCCTGAAACGCTCACCTCTGCGCCCTGGGGGCCACCTGGCATTCAGGTAGGAGAAAGGGGAGCGGCAGCTGCCCTCAGAGGCCCGGCCCGAGGCCAGTTCTGCCCCCTCCCCTCTGATTCCTCCGTCTTCCACTGTGATGACCAGCCTGACTTGGGCCGCTGTTTCCTAACTGAGACTCAAACAGTAAAATGTGCATAACCAGCCATTATACAAAGTCATCATTTATGAATGCGGCTCCATTAGTCTGTGTAGTCAGATGTGGGGGCAATAAAAAGCGATTGACTAAAAACAATTAAAACAGTACAAGTAAATTGTTTGTGTCCATTAAAACCTGCTGAGGCCGTCAGCTCAAAACTGCGGGCCTCCGTGTGAAAATTAAAACTATTGATTTTCCCCGTATGTATGTGAACATCAGAGTTCTAATTTGTTCTGTTTGTACTGGCTGCCGGCCCCTGAGGTCAAAAGGAAGGTAGGCCTTCAATAAGCTCTTTTGGTGGAGTTAATAAAGATTTGGGAAGACAAATATGATAAGAAACGGCCGAGATGTTCCAGGGCAGAATGAATGTGTCTGATCGCACCATGCTGCATGCTAATACTTGGTAATTTATTGCGTTTGGGGGCTGAAAACAGAAAGTCAGCTGCAGAATATATGATATTCAGAGGCTGAATTTTTAGGGCTTTGCCTTAATGTATGTGAGATAGATTTTTTTTATTATTGTCATTTTATTTTTTTATGGGCCACACTAAATCTTGTATTCCACGAAGTATTATTTTTTTAGTGTTCCATTAAACTACCGACATGAAAGGAATTTCACATGGATAGATCTTTACTCATGAGAAGAAAACTTGGGGAAAACCTTCTGGATCGGACGAGGAGGGTTAAATCCAGAGATATGATGTTGGGATTCAGAGAGCTGCAGAAGCGGCGTGACGTGTGTCTGTCCGGGCGTCGGCTTGGGCGTGAGTTAGTATTGGCTTTACAGCCTTGATAAATCGTACATTGAGAACGCAAACTATTACATCTGGTAATTAAGTGAACGGGCAATAGACAACTCAGATTTCCCTTTAATCTTTAGATATAAATCAGGCATGGTTTCCGAAGAAGGGTTTATAAAGTTAGAGAATAGAGCAACCCTTCGAATACGGAATTTAAAACCTTGTTACAACTGTGGCGTGATCTGAACTGGACTCCCAGACACTGATTTTTAACAGCAAAACAGTTTCGCACAAACAGCATGTATGACTTTTCTCTTCTGGGGAAATGTTTGTTTCATTCCTAACCCCCAGCCCCCTCAAGGAGCTCCCTGAAGAGAATACAAATTCTTTACCTGTGGCTTCTGAACACTTTTTCTTTAAGCTTTTTCCAGCATTACTGAGGTGCACTTGACAAGTAAACACTGTATCTTCAAGATGAACAACATGACCGGCTGGACCGGCTGCCCATATATACTGTGGACGATTACCACAGTCAGACTGACTAGCACAACCACCACCTGACATAGTTACCATTTGGGTGTGTTGGTAATAACATGGACGATCTACTCCCTCAGCAAATCTCAGGTACACACACTGTGCTATCAGGTAACTACAGCCCCCACGACCCCATGACTCACTCGCTGGTGTCACTGGGCCTTCACACCTCGGGCCCCCTCTGTCTGTCCCCCACTCTAGCCCCTGGCGACCTGCACTGCACTCTCTGCTTCTATGATCTGGACTTTTTTCAGAATCTACGGAGAGACAAGACCACACTGTTTTTATCTTTCTGTGTCTGGCTTATTTCAGTCCCCTGATGTCCTCAAGGTTCATGCACGTTGTTTCCAATGGCAGAGCCTCCTTTTCAAGACGGAACGCTGCCATTGTAGGCACCAGGTGCCCCCGTTTGTGGACCCATCCACCTCGCAACACTGCGGCCTTATTCAAGCAGCCGAGACGTGGAAGCAAACTGCACACTACGTCCATCAGAGACTCTAACGTGGAGCGCCGGACGCTCCCCCGTGGTCCGCAGGGGTTCCTGGGCACCCCGCAGAGGCCAGCGGGCTGGGGGGCGAGCATTCAGGAAAGGTGCCCACATGCCCGGGTGCGAGGCCCCGGGACCACACGTGAAATCCGTGCTCCAGGACGCCAGTGCTCAAATCTTGGAGAATCTCCTCGGAACGATATGTGTGCTTCCTGCTGGTTGGCTTGTTTGCTGGGAGACGTCTGCGTTTTACAGTCTGAGGTTAAGGACTCCTGCTATGATTCTTTAAAATGCGGCTGGGAGAGAAGTTTCACCCGAAAAAAGAATGAGGTGGAGAAGCACCGGCTTCCCTTCGAGGCCCCTTCCTGACCCCCACCCCGGGTCGCCATAGCCAGAGAACCGGGGGTCTGTGACCGCTGAGGGGCGCCGAGCGTGCAGGCTGCTGTGTTCGCTTGGCCCCCTGATGGGCCTGCTCTGCCCGAGGCGCTGAGCTCAGCAAAGCCGGTTCCTGCACCGCCCGGCGGGGCTGGGCCATGTGAGGGTGCGTTGGCTGCTCGGCACACAGAGGTTGATCCTGTGCCCAGTGTGGACACCACGTGCCCCGGCCCAGCCAGCTCGGGAGCCGGCAGGGGGACCCCGAAGCGCCAGGCCAGCCTCTGAGCCACAGGGTCCCGCTGCGCACCCCACAGCATTAATCTCGAAAGTGAAAGGAAGCGTGAATTGAAGGACTTGGGCCAGACAGTTTTGTGGGTCACAAGTTTGAAAGCAGAACAGATTGTCCAGGGAAGCGCCTCTGCCGTTGCAGGCTTCCAGTTCCTCGTGCGACTGAGGAGACATTCCGTGCCGAGAGAAGCAGATGTACACGCATACGTAAGTGTCCTGAAATGCTGTTTCTCGTCAGTTTTTAAGTCTACGTTTGTCTTCTTTTCTGGAGGAGAACTTAGAAAGGGACAGTGACGATTCCGGTGTAACTTTTACTACGCCTCTGTCCTACTGTTACTTTGGATTTGATACATCGGCTGACCCGTACCCCACCCCCCATTACAAGACTAGAATTGTGTCAGGCTGGCCAGAAAGGACATCACGGTTTTTCCGTACGACGGCTCTAGCAGTGCTCAGTTGTCTTTAACTTCATGAGAAACAGTTTTGTTAGATTTTATGGTGACAGCTGTCATATCAACATGCATATTTAAAAAACTTATCAGAATTGGTAAATTTGGGGGCAGCCATTTTAATATTGAAGATGGAAGAAAATATGCAACATTTTCAGCATATTATGCTTTATTATTCCAAATGTAAAAATGCAACTTAAGCGAAAAAAAATGGTTTGTGCTATGTGTGGAGAAGGGGCTGTGACTAATCAAACGTGTCAAAAGTGGTTTGCAGAGTTTCTTGTACTACTGACATTTTGGCCAAATAATTCTCTGCTGTGGGGCTGCCTTCTGCATCAGAAGGTGCTTGGCAGCCCCCAGCCTCTGTCCACTCGAAGCCAATAGTGGGAGACAGCCGACATACCCAGAATATCTGAATCAAGCGTTATGGGGGAAAATGAAAAATGTATCTTTTAGTTTACAGAAAAAACGAAATGGACTTTCTGGCCAACCTAATAGTTCTTAGAACCTTTTTAAGGCCGTGGTTCCAGTTGCAGATGAAGGCACGTTTGTGCCAGGTCTCGGGTGAAGGAATCCGCGTGTGAGAGGCAGGAGTGGGCCAGGGGCGGTGGGATCTCAGCGGCCGTGGCTCCGCGGACAAGCCGAGTCTGTGGGCACCACGTCCTGGGGCCGGGCCCCGGCCTTCTCTCCCGTCAGCACTGGGGGTGCCTGACGCTCCCACACTGGCTCTCTGCAGGCACTGAAGCCCCTCCAAGTCAGGTTCCTGTGAACAGCAGTTCGGGTCAGCAAAGCATCTCGTGTGTGGCTTTCCTTTTAGAAACCAACAAAATCAAGCAATCCTAGAAATATACCTCGTTAAAGCATATAAAATTGTTAGTTCCTTTATGTGGTGTTTAAGTTCCTGTGTAGAGAGTTTGCTGTTACCAAATTAACTTGGCGCCTACCCAGGACTGGCCATTTCTCTCTAAGTCAAGACACAGCAGAAGTTGTAGCAACGGTGTACGTGCCGCTCCGTTCATGGAGCAGTTCCGTGATGTGCAGCAATGTGTTCTTTGGAGCTAGGAGTTTGGAGATTCTGTGGTTACAGTTGGTCTCGGGGGAACTAATCCCCAGGTAGAGGGGCCACTGGACCTGCTTTTCGGACGGAAGACCACTGCCAGCCCCCGGCAGCTCCGAGGCGCTGCACCTGCGCTCCCACCTTCTCAGTCTCAGGGTCCCCGGACGCGTTCCCTCCTCCCCCACCTCCCGTTCTTGCTGCTTCTCTCCTCCTGGGCCCTGCAGGCCGCGTCCCAGGCCCGCTGCTGCGGTCTCCGCGTGGCCTCGCCCAGCCTTTCCACCGGGGGGGGGGGGGGGGGGGGGGGGGGACTGCGGGCTCGGGAGCTGCGGCTGCTCAGGACTTGCCCCGCTGAGGCCAGCACTCGGGTGCAGAGCCGGACGGCCTGGGACAGCGAGGCTCCCGGAGCACAGGAGGGGGGACCTGGAGGGGCTGCCCTGCGCTCAGCCAGCTGCGCAGAGGGCCTGGGCTCCCGCGGGAGCTCAGTGCTGCCCCGCGTCCCTCCCTTTGCTGCCTGTTTTTATTCTGCCCATTCAAGTGGAGGTGTAATTTTACTGCTCGATAATTTCTGAGATCAAAGGATTTCTGCTCTTATTAATTAGCTTTTTCTTCCTCAAATTAGTTTTCCATTGGTGTTCTCAACAGATCAATGTAATGACATTCATTCCTCGCCATGGGCATCATTTAAAGTCTTAGTGGATTTAGCTTTTAACTTATTCTTGAATTTTATTTTTTAATTATATTTTATTGATTATGCTATTACAGTTGTCCTGATTTTCCCCCTTTGCCCCCCTCCACCCAGCCCCCCCACTCCCTCAGGCAATCCCCCCACCAGTGTTCATGTCCATGGTCATAGCTGTAGGTTCTCTGGCTGCTCCATTCCCTGTGCTGTACTTCACATCCCCGTGGCTGTTCTGTGACCACCTGTTTGTGCTTCTCAGTCCCCTCAGCTCTTCACCCCTCCCCCACCCCCTCCCATCTGGCAGCCATCAAAACGCTCTCATATCCATGACTCCGTCTCTGTTTTTGTTCGCTTAGCTTGTTTTTTAGATTCAGTTATTGATAGATTTGTATTTATTGCCATTTTATTGTTCATAGTTCTAGTTTTCCTTTTCTTAAATAAGTCCCTTTAACATTTTATGTAATACTGGTTTGGTGATAATGAGCTCTTTTAGTTTTTTCTTGTCTTGGAAGCTCTTTATCTGCCCTTCGATTCTAAATGATAGTTTCGCTGGGTAGAGCAATCTTGTCTGTAGGTCCCTGCTCTTCATGACTTTGAATATTTCTTGCCAATCCCTTCTAGCCTGCAAAGTTTCTTTTGAGGAATAGCTGTCAGTCTTATGGGAACTCCCCTGTAGGTAACTAACTGTTTTTCTCTTGCTGCTTTTAAGGTTCTCTCTTCATCTTTAACCTTTGGCATTTTAATTACGATGTGTCTTGGAATGGGCCTCTTTGCATCCATCTTGTTTGGGACTCTTTGTGCTTCCTGAACTTGCACGTCTATTTCCTTCACCAAATTAGGGAAGTTTTCTTTCATTATTTTTTCAAATAGATTTCCAATTTCTTGCTCTTTCTCTTCTCCTTCTCATACCCCTGTGATGCAAATGTTAGACCCCTTGAAGTTGTCCCAGAGGCTGCTTACATCATCCTCATTTTGGGGGATTCTTTTTTCTTCTTGTTGTTCTGACTGTTTGTTTTTGCTTCTTTATGTTCCAAATCATTGATTTGATTCTCAGCTTCATCCACTCTACTGTTGTTTCCTGTAAATTGTTCTTTATTTCAGTTAGTGTATCCTTTGTTTCTGACTGGACTTTTTTTATGCTGCTGAGGGCCTCACTAAGTTCTTTGAGCATCCTTATCACCAGTGTTCTGAACTCTGCATCCGATAGGTTGCTTATCTCCATTTCATTTAGCTCTTTTTCTGGAGTGTTGATCTGTTCTTTCATTTGGACCATGTTTCTTTGTCTCCTTGTTTTGGCAGCCTCCCTGTGTTTGTTTCTGTGTATTAGATAGGGCTGCTTTGACTTCATGTCTTGATATCATGGCCTATGGTAGTAGGTGTCCTGTAGGGTCCAGTGGCACAGACTGTCCCGTCACCCAAGATGGGTACTTAAGGTGCACCCTTCATGAGGACTGAGTATAGCCTCCTCTTGTAGTTGAGCCTTGATTGCTGTTGGCAGGTCAATGGGAGGGATTTACTCAGGTCAGACAGTAGCAAGGACTGGCTGTGACCACTGACCACCCACCTCCAGCCGTGGAGGATCAGCTGTGCAGGGGCAGGGTGGTGGTGCTCTGACGTGGTCTGTAGCTGTCCACTGGGTGTGCTGGCCTTGGGGTTTCCCAGGTGGTGCAGGCCAAGGTCAGCCCCCACCTGCGTTTTGCCCAGGGTACCTGCTTGAGCTATAAAGCCATCTGAGATGGCTGCTACCTGTGCTGGGCTTGGAGAGTCCCAGGTGAAGCCAAGCTGTGAATCTAGGCTGGCTGCTGCTAGTGCCGGGCCTGGGGCTCACTGAGGCCACTGTCACTTCTTTGAGGGTATTTAGGAAGTTGTGCAGCCTGAGTCAAGACCAGCCATTCACATGGAAAAGCAGCTTGGGTGGGACTGTAAGTTGGGAGGGCAGAGTCTCTGGAGATCTCCAAAGTGGGATCAAACAGAGTCAGCCAGGTTGATGGAGTCTCAGCTATGGCACCAGCTTGCCAGCTCTGGGGGGGGAGGGTTCATAAAAGGGACAATGGCCTCTGCTGGCCTTGATGGCAGACACTTCAGTTCCTCTCTGTATGCCACTGGTGCCTTTCGAGCTGCTACCCCGGAGCTGGAGCTCCAAGAGAATGAGTCTGAGCAGGTGAGTCCGTGTGTGGGTTCTTTAAGAGGAGCTGCTTGGGGCTCCAGAAGTTTTTTCCACCGACTCAATCCCTACTGGTTTTTGTGGGGGCTTAGCTTCCTGACACTGGAACCCTGGGCCCGGGGGCCTGGTGTGGGACTAGGATTCCTCACCCCCGAGATATCCCTCCCGAATTTTTATCCACCACAGGTGAGTGAGGGACCAGGTCGCTCTGCATCTGCGCCCCGCCTACCAGCCTGGATGGATGTGGTTTCTTTAATTCTGTAGTTGTCAGACTTCCATTTGACTTGAGAGTGATGGTTGTTCTACATTTTAGTTGGGATTTTTTTTTTTTAGTTTCATAAGTGGTTTTATTACTGGTTAGATTTTATAGTTGTGATTTTGATGTGGTGTGTGAAGAGGTGAGCTGTGTCTGCCTACACCACCATCTTATTGTTGAATTTTAAATAGGAAAACGTGAGCATGTAAGTTTGAACAGATATGCTTTAAAAGACATGTAAACTGCTTTTTCATTTTGATTCTCATTTTTCTTAACCAAGCATGAGATGGAAACACCCAAAAATCGTGCATTATTTCACTTAGAAGTATCATCTGTGGTTTGCAGTTGGAGAAGGGACATCCTGGTTAGGGAGAAAAATAATGAAATCTAATAATTTTCTAATCTCGGTGGCAGATGTTCTAATGAGTTTTTTCACTCTACTTTATGGTAACTTATTCCAGAATTTGGGGGGCAGTCTTATCTTTGGAACTTGAGATGTCCCTACGGTGACGGAGCACAAACTCTGTGGAGGTTCCTGTGAGCATCATGCTCCCAAGTGAGGGCAGAGGCGCCTGCAGCTGCAGCCGCAGCGCGGACTGTGGAATGGGGCCCGCGTGCCATGGGGGGTCAGTCCGGTCGTGCTCCGTCATGCGACGCGGGCAGTGCCCGCTGGACACCATCATCAAAGCAGGCGCACCTGCAATGTCGGCTTCGGGAAGCAAACGCCCCGCTTCCCCACCTGTCAGAGGGGAGGCGGTTGGCATGGCTTTCTAGTCCTATTAGGTTACTTGCTAATTAGGCATCTTAAAGCCTTGGGGCTACCTTGAAAATGAATAAATAAACCTCTGGGTCAGGCGGCATGAAAGTCTTCTTGGGCTGCTTGGGGTAAGATCTTCCTGTAGTTGAAACAACACTTGGGAAAACTGAGAATGTTCAGTGATACCAACGTGCAAATATTTGTAGGAAAGCAGCCACAGACTCTGCCTCCGAGACTTGAAAGGCCGCTTCGCCGAGTTACCCGCCCGGAAGCTACAGGCTCGGCGCCAACAGCAGAGCCCCCCAGTCGGAGACACCGGCGCCTCCTGGAACCCGCTCGCAGCAGCAAGTGTGTCCAGGCCCTACTTCCACTTTGATTTTTTTAACTGCAGTTTGGATTAACGACAAACATATTGGTGTTTGGCTATGAGGGTGGGTGTGCCCTGCTCTTTCTCAGTGAAGTCTGGCCCAAGGTGGCAAACAAAACCTAATTAGTCCTTTTGAAGTCCCCCCAAGCCCCACTTCCTCCTAAGCCCCTCCCTTTCATAGTCTAACATGAGTGTGTGGTCCCTCCTGGTGTGTGAAACTTTCTCACGGTTTATGTATTCAGAAGCCGTTTGCATGCTGTGCATATGGCCATACTTAGGGGAAGTATCCTTGTGTCTGCGATTTCCATGGACGTATAAGTAAGCAAAGTGGACGGATGAGCAGAGCTGCGGGCGGCAACGTATGGAGAACAGCGAGATGTTCGCGCGGGATCTGCAAGGCACTGGTGCCCCGCGCCCTCCCACCTGCGTGAGCCGTCTCCACACCAAACTCGCCTGAAGTTTCCCAGCTTCACGGCTCACCTCTTCCCAGCCTGCGCCCTGACCCGTACTCCAGGCCAGCAGCGCTCACTGGGGACTACTGTGTCCTTCAGGCGGCATTTGGGACTGTCTGGGGACACTTTTGGCTGTCGAAAATGGGGGAGGGGTACTCGGGATCCAGTGGGCAGAGTCCAGCGATAGCGCCAAGCCCCCACAATGCCCAGGACAGCCTCACTCTTGGGGTCCGAGCCGGCCGGGTGGCCGGCGCTGAGAATCGCGGCTGCACCTGTGAGCGCTCGCGTCTGCTCACGACTAACTACAGAGTCAACACAAACTTACAGACCACGTGCAAGGAGACTGGGCAACCAGTGCAATTTAAGTCAGCAAGTAATGGGACGTTAAGGGTGTCCCTGTTTTACTGGCACTGAACTGGGGCTCCCAGCGCCAGTGTGAGTTAGGTGGCGTCGGCCCGAGCCCGGCTGCGCTCCCGCGGCCCCTGCGCCGCTGCCGAGGGGTCCCCTGCTCCCGGCGCCCGGAGGCCCGCGCGGCCGCTGCTCGGCCCCAGCGTCACTTTCACCCGCGGCCCGCGGCTGCCTTTTCTCTCGTGAACCTGCGCCCGTCGCGGCCACACTGGGTGGTGCCAACGTGCCCGTGAGCACGACGGCAAAGCAGAGTCCTTCCGACTTTTTAAAGACGTCACAGAATTTAAGGCGAGAGACTCTCCAAGGCTCCAGGAACCCGTGGAACCCCGGCCCCGCCCTGGCCTCCGATGGGAGATGGAACAGACGCTGGTTCCGCCTCCGGGTTCCGGACAGAAACGCCGGGCGCTCCCCTGCGGCCCGAGGGCGTGGCTCTCGCCCAGGCGCCGGGAGAGGCCGCGGTGGCAGCAGTGCCTGGGGGGCTGCCCTTCGCGAGGACGCGCGCGACGTCCCCTCCCTCCTGCTGGAGGCGCGGGGGAGCCGCGGGCGGCCCGTGGGCACCGGGCAGACGCGCCCTGCGAAGGGCTGCGTTCGCGGTCCCGCCGCCCGAGCAGACCTGCCCCCGAGACCCGGCGCCCCGTGTCAGCCCCGAACCCCGCGCGCCCCGTGTTCCCTGTTGGCGCCTCCGCGGGTCGCACGCGATGCCGAGACCATTAAAACCAGCAACGCTTCGTGCAAATGCTGAACTGCTGTCAAAGTGTTCGCATCTTGCTGAATTACTTCCTTATGGCTAATTACTTCATTTGTTTATAGCTCGCCGTGATTGACGGCCAGTCGGCGTGTTTCTGCCCAGTAAGAAAACACAGGTCTGTGATTAGAAGCTGTCAGGGTGACCACCACTGCTTTCAAAAATCTCTCAGAGCTTTTCATTTTTCTGTTACTGGCCAGGGGAGTTCTTCATTTTAATTTAATTTTTATTTTTAAATAAATATTTAGCCACAGTGATTTTGATGAAAAGCTCTTGACTGGCTTAATGAAGGATTTTTATGGGCCTACATAACATCAGTGTCTTAATTACTACAAATGGATAATAAAGCCTTTTTCATGTATGAGGACAGGAAACACAGAGTGCCTTTAGGAACAATTGGGTTTTCACTTGATAATTCAGAAAAAAAAAAAAGAGTAAATACCGCAAATAACAGCCCAAGAGGTTGCACCCCCAGAACCCACACAGTGGAACTAATTTTTGCAGAGATTTCCTCCGTGTTTCCTGGGCTGTGAGAACAGCAACATATAATTCATGCAGAGACTGCAGCAGCGTTCACCCAGTGGGTGCTAATTAATTTCTCTGTTGTTGCAGACGCTTAGTTCCTTAAAAAAGGTCCTGGAATTTGGGGAGACACCCCAAGGGGAACGGCCGCTGTGCCCAGGGGCATGCTGTAGATGTGTGTTTGTGTTTCTGTGTGCTTGTGTGTGTCTGCATGTCTGCATGTTTGTGTGTTTGTGCGTGGCTGTGAGTGTGTCTGTGTCTTGTGTTTGTGTGTGCATGTGTTTGTTTCTGTGTGCTTGTGTGTGTCTGCATGTTTACGTGTGTCTGTGAATGTGAGTCTGTGTGTGTGTGTCCATGTGGTGGTGTTTAGAGAGTCACTTGGTTTTGCATATTCACGGACTTCGGACTCAGAGTGCCTTCCCCTGGTTTGCAGAAGGCCAAGCAGAAAACCACCTCAGGGTAATAGTTCCCGTATGACAGGGAAGAAACTGAAGAGCTGTTTAGATCTTAAACAAACAGCAGGATGACCTTAATCTTGATAATTTCCAAATCAGAGGCCTTCAGACTAGAGCATGTATGAGAGCAAAAGGCCCAGGCCTCTCTGCGGGATGTGGGCCGGTCAGGCTGGGTCCAGCCCAGGGTCTTCTGTGCCCTGTTTGGAGAACACTGCCTTCTCTCAGTACTTTAAACATTCTGCTTGAAATTGTCCCTTTTCTTCCATTTTTGTTCTTGTCACATAAAAGTATTTAATTTTACTCAGTCTCTAATCAAAGGGGCCCAAATTTCACTTTAAAAATCTTAAAAATTGCTTATGTAAACAAGATCTTTTTTTTTTTTTTTTTAGATTATAGCAGCCCAGAGATCATTCTAGAAAATGGCAATTATTTGCAAAAATCAGCTCATGCATTGAGCACTTAACTGTAGCTCTACCTTTTTCCGTAGCCTGGTTCACAGTGAGCTGGGGGTCTAGAGACTCCGGGGACGGCTGCAGAGGCTCTGCCCCCAGCTCCGGAAACCAGGGACCAGGGTTCTTACCGTAGGGCCTGCGCCGGACCTGTTTCTACAACGAGATTTGGTTGAAGGTTTATCACTTTAGTCGGGATTTAGCATTTAAGTCCTTCGTGCTACGCTTTGCTCGCCTTTGCCCTCCGCCCCCTTTTCCAGGTCCTCAGTGTTCCCTACTGTGTTTATTTTATTTGTTTTCAAATGAACTGGTAACAAAACCAGGACATTTTCTTCTTCACTTCACTTCCAGACTCCATAAAACGGTCCCATCTTTTCCATTGAAATGTGTAACCGAGAGGAGTTCTCACATTTCGCAGATCAGTTCGCAGACTGAGGCTCAAGTTTGATTCAACTAGTAACACCTTTTCCATTCTTAAAAGATTTAAAAAGCACGAAGAAGGAAATGAAAACGGTTCACGCTGACATAACTTGGTTGATATTTTGGCACAGTTGACTCTGAGTCTTTCGAATCTTGACTTTGTTAGAAGAGTTTACATGTTACAGGATTCACGCTGAGGAGTTTATTAGAAGCATCTGGTCTGAGCGGCCACCCCTCATCCTTCCTCTCGGAGCTGGTCCCAGGGAGGACACAGCGCATCCTGGGGGGCCTCAGACGGCCTCAGCAGCTCCCTCTCGGCCCCTTTCCCAGCTGGGTCTCCCGCCTGGTCCTCTCGGGCACCTAGGAGACCCCGGCCGCGAGTGGTGGGAGCAGTCTCTCTCTGCTTCCTCCTCCTCCTCCTCACTTCCTCCCTCAGCGGTTTCTCATCTGGCGGACCTCCCCAGGGGGTCTGTCTAATCAGTGCCCACGTGACAGCCAGACACTTTCCCTCTGTTGCAAGGGCTGCGGTTTGACACTTGCCATGCCGACAGCCAGTACATTTTCCTTCAGCGACATCCTTCGTCACGTGGCTGACTGTCCCGTGCAGCCCGTTCATCCTCTCCGTCCTTGGGCCACAACGGCAGCGTGATCCCTGCGCACCGGCACAGGGCGGGCCCTTCAGACGTGTCGCTCCCATGACCCTCGCTCCCCTTCAAGGTCGAGGGTGGGGTCACAGTTTGACAAGTGAGGCCCAGAGGGTCGAGGAGTTTGCTCTGATTTGCAAACCGGGGAGCTGGGGTTCCAGCCCTGGTTTCTTGGATGCCAACGTCAGTGAAAGAAAGAAATGGTCTCCCAGCAACTGAAGGAACATCCTGGAAGGGCATCGAGGTGTCTGCACAGCGCAGACGTCCATCCTGCCGGGAGGTTCGGCACAAGGGAAACACTGTCACCAGGCCCGGCTCCCCCGGGGCTGCTCTGAAGGTCGTCCCCACCTCCGTGGGCGCCTGCTGCCGCTGCCCCTGCCTGAGGGTCCCCGCAGGCCGTGCTGCCTGGGGCGTCCAGAACAAAGCACATCAGGCTCTTAGTGAGGGGCTGCTTGTCACCTCACAGGACACCTGACTGGCTGGTAAAGAAGCAGACGAGACCAGGCCTGTTATGGGAACACGTCTGCCCGAGGATGGAGCGGTCGCGGAGCGAGCTGTGCAACCATGATCTGGTCCCTTTGTCACCTGGAAAGAGGGCCAGCTTTCAGGTGACAGGGAGGTGGAGGTTCCGGCTGCAGCTGGGAAGCCCACCCGAGGAGGGAGGAGGTGGAACCATTAGGCAGCAGCCAGAACCATCAGACCCGGGTTTGCTTTTAGTCAAATTTCGTTTCATGAGGAAAAAAACAACCACCAAGAGCCCAAGCTCTGGTTCGGGCTGTTTGGAGCTGACAGCGGGATCCACGGAATGGTCCCCTCTTCCCCAGACCTGCCCATGGGGGCCCCGCGGCGTCTGCATCCCCTTCTCTGCAGCGGCTGTGCAGTGACATGAATAATGACCAGAAAAGAGATGCAGACAGGGCGACGCTCTGATGACCGCCCACGACAGCGCACCTCTCGCGAAGGACATCCTTCGTCGCTGCCCGCAGAGGAGACGGGAGACGTGGGAGAGGCGCACGGTGCAGCGCGCAGTCCCCTCCCACAGACGGACGCCAAGTGCCCGGGACGGGGTCACAGACGGCGGCTCTGTGTGTGGCCGCCCCCCGCCCTCTGCCGGCCCAGGAGGACCAGCAGGTCGGCGAGGCCGCCCCTTCAGAGGGGAGCAGCCCCGGCAGCGCCCGAAGCCAGAGGAGCGGGAACCGGCCCCATAAGCGCACTGGGGATGCCGGAAAGGAAAAAGAGGCATTACTGTATCAAAAAGGAAGAAAGTAATGAACTGAAACTTTGTATTATATTAACGTTGTTGGGTTTTTTGACAAAAGAGAGAACCCTTACT
The DNA here is from genome assembly GCF_987537825.1 of Furipterus horrens. Classification (NCBI taxonomy): domain Eukaryota; kingdom Metazoa; phylum Chordata; class Mammalia; order Chiroptera; family Furipteridae; genus Furipterus; species Furipterus horrens. The sequence goes on from NW_028327177.1 coordinate 144,353,911, forward strand.
TTAATTTTGCAGTAATACATAGATTTTGCTTTCAAAGTCTCTGCAAATCCATCAGCTACCTCCACAAAGTTCACCATTTTCAGGTCAGTTCTGTGAATCTATCTCTGCTCGTGGTGGGTCCAAGAACATTTTTCAGTATAATTTTTACTTGTTTCTTTGACATGAAGTGACAGACACCTAAATATTTGGGGAAAGTCTCAAACGTGAGGCCCTAAGAAGCTGATTTCACCACAAACTGCAGAGCTCACACCGCTGCCGGTGTCTTTCTTCAGGGGGGATGCTAGCGGCTTTCTAACGTCCGTGCAGCCGAGAAAAATTAACACCCCCCCCCCGGTGGTCACACCCACTGACACAGGCAAAGTAACCCAAATCCTATTTCTTGGCCTTTGCCTCCTGTTTGGACACAGAAGCATGTGGTCCCGCAGGGCTGAAGCAGGAGCGGCGCCCCTACTCCCTCGAGCCGTGAGGAACTCACCCTTGAAACCAGGACGTGCAGCCAAGAGCCTGTGTTTGGGGACGACTGTGAAATTAATGCTCAGAATCACTCTCACGTGGAATACAGTGTTTTTCAAAGGATAAATACGAATAATCGTACCAATTGTTCAGAAGGTAGACCAATGAACGTGGTTCTTTCCTTTTTTGGAGGATTAACTCTTTTCATTAACGCTCTTTAGATGCGTCAGCTCGGGGTGATAACGTACTGGAGCCGGACGGCCAGGCAGTGCTGCTGTGGCTTTAAAACTCTCCGCTGCAGACCAGCGCCCTGACCCCAAGGACCGGACGGGAAGGGCTGCTGTGGCTTCAGGTGTGGCAGGGGTTTCTAATCCAGTTCCTGATTCTCTTTTCCCAGCAGCTCTCCCCCCACCTCCCGAGACGATCTGGGCCAGGATCCGGTGTCTCCGTGGAGGACAGCCCAGGTCAGCCTGGGAGCCCACCACCCACCGGAGGAGCAGGAGTGGCTGCCACTCTGGAGGTGCACGTGCCCCAGTCCCCAGGGAGACCCCTGGCCAGGTGGGCCCCCACACCTGGAACACCGAGACAGGGTCCACGGTCTGCCTCAAGGCTTCATGTGCGTCTAACGTGGGTTCTTTGTGAGGAGGGAGCCCAGCCATCCAGGCACCCCATGCGCCAGAGGCAGAAAGAACGCACCGACCTAGCACTCGGGGCTGTGCCGGCAAAGGGCGCCTGCCCACCGGCTCACTCCCTGCCCTGGAGGCATTTTCTTCCAGAACTCGGCCGAACAGCCCATGTGACCAGCTGAACCCATTAGGAGATGGTGCCTGTCAGGGCAGTCTTATCAGAAAGTCCCCTGGAGAAAAAATGAGTATTAAATGTGGGTGAGGAAATCCTAATTCCATATCATACAGCCTCTTTAAAATATATCCCTTCTGTGATGAGATGGGAGAGACGTACCCTACATCCTTATCTTGCTGGTGCTTGCTTCTTAGAGATTTTATTTTCACTGCAGAAATGATACTTACAACGTGGGTATCCCTCCGGCTTTCGGTGGAGATAAAGTGCTTCCTGAAATGCGGGGCTTTGGGCATCTCTGCGACTTAGCAAGTCCACAGCCTGCAGACGAGGCCCAGAAAATGTTTCTGCCATTTTTGTGGGTGGTAGGAGGAAGGGGCTGAACATGTTTTGTCTTCTGTGAAGGACGAAACGTGATGAGTCCAGGAGGTTCCCAAGGAGCCGTGAACGTCTGCTACGCACAGCACACCAGTGCGCAGGTGGTGTGCCTGGGGTCCGGGCTGGGGGAGGGGCGGGGCACCCTGCAGCCACAGTTCTCAGGTGCCTTCACCAGCCGCCCGGGCCGATGGGACGCAGGTGGGGGGGGAGGGCAGAGGCAGGATCAGCCAGGCTGTGCTCCACCCCCACCGGCTTTGCAGTCCAGGCCAGAGGCCTCGGCAGCGGCCCGTTCCTCTGTGGCCTCAGGCGTGCATGCTTCCAGCTTCCGCTGGGTGGCCCAGCACCCGACCCCTCGCTGTTCTGGTTTTCCGCATGGCCCAGTGGGAGCCACACAGGAGCTGATGCTTGGCTTTTCCCTCCCTCCGTCCCTGTCCCTCCTGCCTTCCTCCTTGGATTCCATCAAGGACCAGACCTGGTTGATTCTAGACCTGTCTGCTCACCTGCGCACAGCGCAGAGGCTCGCCAGCTTCACACTCACCCGGTTCACTGAGGGCATGGACCTGGGTGGGCTGGGATCAGCCAGGAAGCCCAGCGCCTCCCCGGCTGTGAAGCTGTTCCTGCTGCCCCCGTCCCAGCCAACCCCCAGCCTGCCTTTCCCTGCTGGCGGAGAGGCTGCTACTTGCCCGGACCTAAGTCCTCTGCGCCAGAGGACGCGGCGGGAGGAAGCAGCAGCCCCGGGCTTTGCTGCCACGAGGGAAGACTTTCTGCAACAACCAGCCCCCACGACCGCAGGCAGCTAGGCAAGGGGCGGAGCTCAGAAACGGTCGGGCCGCTATGGGAAGGAGTTTGGAAGCTGGGCACCCACCCCAGTGGGATGGACACCCCACAAGCTCCGTGAGCGTCAGCTGCCACCCCCTCCCTGACTCTCTGAAGCTGGTCTGACAGTGACAACGGTTTTCTGACACTCCGTGAAGAGCAAGGTCTCATTTAGGTTGGTTTACGGATGAGGAAACTGTGGCAGCAGCCTGGCGGGGTCCCAGCGTGTCTGACCCCAAGGCCCAGAGCGGCAGCAGTCAGGCAGGAAGCCCCCTCTGGGGGAAGCGCCTCCTTCACGACTCTCCCCCCAGGGGCCCCCGCACACCCAGTTCAGGCTCTGAGCCGCTTGCCCGCGGGCACATGTGGCTGGAAGCAGTGAGGGGGGCTGCTCCCCAGATCACTGCGGTGCCCAGCACGCTGTCCTCTCTGACTCTCTAGGGTGTTTCCTGAGAAACCTACTCTTGTGAGGCATCTGCTTCACCTGGGACAACCTGCGTAGGACTGTCCCCCTCAGGGACTCCGGCCCAGGCGTGTTCGGGGCTCTGAACTGCCCTGTAACACACAGCACTCGTGGGGATCTGTGCGAGGCCGGGAAGGACCACCCGCAGGGCCTGTGTCCGGGACAGCCAGGGCGGGGCTCCAGGCTGAGTCCTGCGGCTGGACAGCCAGGTGCCAGGCAGGAGGGGAGGGCATGAGAGGCCCCGGGCAGCTGGCAGGGGAAGGGGCAGGAGTCCTTCCTCCCTTGGCTGTATTCAAGCCCTCGGGAGAGCGGGTCCCGCCCACGGAGGGCTGGGTTGAGTTCACCGTGTCCAATGCTCATCTGCTCAGGGCACACCCAGGAAGAATGTCTACGTCCAGGCCCCTGGGCAGTCCCGTCCACATGTGAAAGTGAGCACCGCAACACGTCTTCTGAGGAACACCACTCAGGAAGGTTCTGCTGTACCCCGTTTCCCAGGTAGGCTGTTCATGCTGCTTTGAGGACTGGGGGAGAATATTCCAGTAACTCAGGTGGCCTGCACCCCCGGAGGTCTGCTCCTCAGCACCCTGAACCTCCTTCAGACCTGCCCACATGCTCTGTCACCTCACAAAACGGTTGAAAGTGATTTAAGTAGCTTTGGGGACCAGTCATGCTAACTAGAGGACCCCTAGATCTCTCAAAACTGCATTTGGAGTCAGCACTGGTTTCAATCTTAGTTAATCGATTATTACAAGCAAACTCCCGACGCCGCCCCGTCACACAGAAAAGAGGGTCTATAACATGACCTCCTTTTAAAAATGAACATGCTGTCCAAGGGGCGTTCTCTGGCTTGCATGCATGCAGTGGCCATGTGAATGGCATGGCTTCAGTGGTCGCTTCCCAGCATCCTCGTTGGCGAATTAAAGAATCAGGTCTCGGCAGAATTGCAGTGGTTACATCTAGACCATCACCATCTTCCCTTGATACATGCAGCTTGCATCTTTTGGCTATAAAACCAGGATGCTATAAATCTGGAAAGAGACAGGCAAATTACAAATTAGGTATATTGTCTATTAGCTACAGATTTCATGATAAATTCTGCACATAAAAAATTCCCTGTAATGGTTCTATCTGTGAGGATTGGAACATTCTCCGTATATAGCTTTCAGAATGAAGACTGATGAATAATGGTTTGGCCGAGCAATAAATACATAATGAAGCATGACCTTTGACCTTGCTTGCTTGCTATGAGGTCAGAGTTGGGATGGGTTATAAATCATGATTTATGCCTTTAGTCTCTGGGTTTATTGTAAAGCAGCCTTTCCCCCACTGGTTTTGATTTTGAGTTTAATTATTCCTCAACATATAGAGTGTTCCCTTCTTCGGTGTCAGGCATAAGAGTAGATACATTTGTTTAATTTTGGACACGATTTGATTTTCAAGGTTTTGCTTTGTTTTCCCACCTCAATGCATTATTTTTAACTTTTTGTTTTAATCTATTGCATTATATTAACATTAATTGAAGACTTAGTCTCAGTAAATAAAAACCTAAAATGCATATGTATATCCGTGTGATCATATGCAGTTAAAATAATAAATTTAAGTAGAGTTTTCGGCCATTTTGTTCATCAAGTACAGCTTTTTCTATTTGTCTTCAAAACTCAAACATCTAAGTGCTTATAGGAGCTGTGGGAACTCAGAAACATATGTTTTACACACAATTATAATGAATTTAAAATACTACGTGACTCAATGGTGTAGACATTTGACGAAAAGAAATTTTTAAATGGCATTTCCTTGTCGAACTGGTTTTGCTCCCAAAGGAGCAACACACGTTTTTTAAACTCAGGAGAGAGGAAATTCCTCTTTACCTCGGTGATGGGTTTTAAATGTGAGGGCTGATGGAGGAGCAAGAGCGCACCACAGCGACCCTGAACTCTGCAGCGATGCTCTGACTGCACAGCGGCAAATGCATATTCCACGTGTTACTCCTGTCGACACGTGTGCATGAGGGTTGTGTGTCTCTGTCTTTTGCGGATATGTCTGTGTTGTGTGTTGTATGTGCTGTGTGTGTCTATTGCGTATGTCTCCATGTTGTGTGTATGTGAGTGCTGTGTGTGTCATGTGTGACGTGTGTGTGCATGCATGGCCACCTTTAGAAAACACACTGACACAGAGGATCACATTTATAAACTTTTAAATGAATGGCTCCTTCTGATTTTCTCAATGACAACCTATTGCTTTAATATCCAGAACAATCACAGTAAAGCAACGTTGATCAAAAGGACTTTGTATAAGACCTGAGAGCCAGAGACCTGGCCAGTGTACGCTGTGTGTCTGTGCGCTAATCCCGGGCCACGCTGGTCGTGGATTAAAACGGAATCAAACGCATTCAGGCGGAGCCAGGCATCGGTAACTGGCTGGCCAAGTCCCACCCTGCCTTCCCCTCAGTTCTCCTTGATGGTGCAGACCCCCGCAAGGGAAGGGCCAGGGTCTCCTGCCTGACACGATCAGGATCCTTGGGGTGTAACTGGGACGGGTGTCGGGTCCTGGCTGCGGGGCCGGCGCCAGGTGGAGGCAGGTCCAAGACCTGGCTCTGCACGTGAAGACGTCCATCGGGCGGACACATTTCCGACCCGGGTTTCCGTGTGTTGCTGGAGGAGATGCTCAGACGTGATGCAGCTGCTGATTAAAGCCCTTCAGTGGCTGCTAGTGAGGCAGCGAAGAGCGTCCGCTCTCCTTCCTCGTGGGCGACCTGGAATCAGGATGCTGATCGGAGCCTCAGGGAACGCAGGCAACTGGGCCAACGCCGCTCAGCTCCGGAGGGTGGCAGTGGAGTCAGCTCAGCGGTGACTCTTTCTGGGGCGGCTGCCCCCGCGGGGCTCGCTCTGTCATTGTGGGTGAAGAGCAGATGTTGCTTTTTCTCTCACCAGACGTGGTCCCTACGACAGGAGAGCGCCTTCTGCTCGGGCTCAATGGCAAGCGAGCTGTTTCCTGCGAAGGAACACACACTGCGGAGGAGCCAGTGAGTCAGACGCTGCAGGTGTGAGCCAGCGTCCTGGTCACTCTTAGGTTTGCATCCCGCTCGCCCGACTCCATTGACCACAGAGCCTGTGGGTGACGGGGTGTCTCATCCGTCCACACTGACGGCTTCCTGTCTCCAGTGTCAGTGCCGGAACCCTGGATTTGTGGGGGCTCCACACTGCCCTGCCGTCAGAGGGGCTGCCTCTTTGGCCAAGCCAGGGGGCCGCTCTCTACACAACTGTCCCCTCTGTGGTCTGGCCACCCCCCAGTGTTGTTGGTAGAAACGAGGCTCTTTCCTGGGACTGGGAGGAAGGCAGTCCAAGGACACACGTCTGGGAGATGGTGCTGCGGGTGGTTCACGTGACGGCCAGAGAAGCTGCACCCTGGGTTTCCAATGTCCCATCTCTGTCCATCCCACCACAGAAAATTAGGGCCAGAAGCAGCGTCGGTGTCCGCAGGTCCTGGGCCACACTAAAGCCCAGTTCAGTCCTGGAGTCCAGTGTGCCTGGTGCCTCTCCGTCAGGCGGTGACCTTCTGGTGTTCGCTCTCAGTACAGCTGTGACTCCTGTGTTCTTGGCACAGAGCAGGGGACTGTCAGCACCCATGACCCAGCTTTCAAGCAGCCGTCATTGTGCGCTTCTGGACAAGTCACTTGACATCCCCTGATGTTGAATTGTGAAAATCTAAAGCTCTTGCCTGGTCAGCATCATGCCTCACTGAGGATCAGAGGAAAATGCTGGAAGCCTTTGGTGAGTTGTAAGCACCAGGCAGGTCAAGTTCACTGGCCATTACTGCTATAACCTGCCTGTACTTTTCACCTCTCCTAGACCTGAAGGCCTCATGAACACAGCCAGGGCGTCACACACACCGCGGGCCTTCCAGGCACTCACTTGCTTATGGTTTGGGCGCATGGCTGCAGTTCTTCTCGGAAGGGGGCTTTCAAGGGCAGGAACTGGAAGTCACGACCAGGCAAGGGCCGCATGTGTACCAGGCACAGTGCCACTTCCACTGTATGGCTCTGGCCACAGCCTCTTGGGCCTTCCCAGACTCAAAGGGACGAGGAAACAGTTTCACCACCTGAGGGGCATCATAGGGTCTCGGTGTAAACAGAGCCGTGGAGCAGTGTTGGTGAAGCCAGCTTCGGAAAACACAGTTTGCTCCTGTCACTGGCCAAGACTGGGCAGAGGTCTGCGGGGAGCAATGCCTGGAGCAGGTCCCCCTCATGTGTGATGCATGACAAGTGCATTTGTTGGTGATGAAAGTGTAGGTGGTGAATGTCCTGGCACAAGCTCAGCCTCCACCCTCACAGAATATTTACTCTGTTTCTTAGCATATTTTCCTGGCATTTTTGAGGAAAGTGCACATCCTCACCTTTGTTCTCTGTTTTACATGCCTTCTTGAAGAGAGATTCCACAGAAGTGTTCATATGTCCCGTGAGTCAGTTCTAAATTTAGCCGCCCTCTTCCTCCGACAGCTTTTAGTTTAAAAAATTCATAGAATCATGCCTTTGTTCCTCCACAGTATTTCCTCTTCTCCAATAATACTTTAAAATCCAATTTTATTGCTGCATTAGATGTGGTTCTTCCATTCTGATTTCTGCCTTCTTCACTCCTTCGCAATGGGCGCCCTCATATCACGGCACACTAACGGGTGCTTTTATTATGCTGGAGCGCGAGAGAACCGCATTTCCTCTCCGTTATGAATGTCGGGTCTGCGCGGAGCGCACGGAGTGCCCGGAGCTTGTTAGCTGGTCCACAAATAGCTCCTCTCTTTATGCTAATACTTCGGCTGAACAACAATTTCACACTCTGAACCGTCCCTGTTGGTTTGTCTGTTTTAAATGTCATTTGCTCATATTTATAAATATGGGATGAGCTTACCTAAATTGGATTCCTTGGTTCCAAGACACTTCTGATTTTCCTAATGACCAAATAACCAAAAAGCAGAACGGATTTAGAAGAAAAAAGGAGTCTCAGGCACACGCAATTTCCAAGCCGTCGGGGTTTGTTTAAAGCTGCTTCATTCGGCAGGAATGGTTACTACAGGGAACATTTCCCGAAAGCACCATTGCAGTCTTTAATCAGATTCCTTTCCCATAGGTCTGCAACGCAGTGTTGAGCGATATTTGGTCATTTCTCTGCCTGCCTTTTTTTGCCAGCGGCTGAGCTTGATGGGGCCTCAGGTCCCGGGGGAGCAGCCTGCCTCATAGGAAGTCAGTCATGCGGAAGCTGGGCGGGAAAGCAGCCTCCGGGGTGCCTTCACCGGGACCCGGGACCTGGCTGCCCAGCTGGGTCCAACGGGCAGACCGGTGACATGGGGCAGGCTGAGCCAGGACTGCCCCTTCCAGCCGCCATGGGCTCGGGGACAGTGGACGTTGAGGTGACCCATTGTGGGGTTTCTCTCCCAGAAAGCAGGGCACGAGGCAGCAAGTCTGAGCTGGAGCTCACCAAGCCTCGGAACTATCTTGTGGAAAAACTGGGACAAGCCATTGTAAACGGTCTGCAAGCTCAGTGTTGCTGGTGCCGCGGAGGGGTGTCATCCGGCTTCTTCCGGGCCTTGCATTGAGAACCCAGGGGGTGGGCGCTGAGCATACCCGAAGCAGGTCGTTTTTTAGAGGAATCGCCCCTTTCTTTCTCCTCAGCCCCGGGTGCCCCACCCACCCGGCCCCATCCTCGGCACATCCTGGGACATGCGTCACTGGGCGGAAACTCGCAGGCTCTGGGGCGCTGTGAACATCCTGTTTCTTCATCGGCACACCGGTGCCGCATCCGTTCATTTATGAATGTGTTTTACTTACATTAGTGTATGAATTAAGTTAAAACATGAGATCGCGAACAGGTAATCATTTTCAGCTTATAAAAATGGCTATTTTATGAGGTTCAATATAGCAAATGTTATACAAGGAAATCGTGAAATAGGGGCACGCAAGCACCATCCCATAGACCAGTAGTGGGGGGTGTCTGGACACTCCCAAGAGGCATTTCTGGAATCCGGGCCTTGGTGGCAGCCATGGGAGCTGTTCCACATAATCACGGTCCTTGTCTCCTGTTGCTCACAGACGGTGGTTAGCGCTTGGCCTGCATGGCCGCATGTGCTCGGGCTTGACCTCTGCGCAGTCGCGTGCCAGCTGGTGTCAGGAAAGTTGTGGGCCCCAGTTTTCCGTCGGAAAGTGAAGCTGAAACAGTGCCTCTTGCCTAGGATTGTGAGCCGGACGCCTCTGCCACCACGTCCGCCTGGAATCCCCCCTCTGGACCCCTTGTGTTGGGCGTGCTGGGCTCCCTTCTGCCACGGAGTCTCTGCATATGCGGAGGATGCTCTCCCTCCACGGCCTCGCCCACGCGGTCCCTCCTCGCGCTGCAGGTCTCGGTCATGTCTGGCTTTCTTAGCTGCTCCTGGCGTCTCTGACTACGCCACAGTGGCTGGCTCAGACTTTGATGAAACCCTGCAGCGTCCCGTTGTGGCACTGACTGCATCTGTGATCCCCAGAGTCCGATCCATCTGTCATTGGACTGGGAGCTCCCCGTGGGCAGCAGACAAGATGCCATGCTCCCCATTGCACCCTGGGGGACCCGGCTTCCATGTGGCACTCAGAAATATTGGACAAATGGAGGGGGCTGGCATTCTAGCAGCTCTTCTGTTTTAAGGCTTTAGTGAGAGCCCCTGTGTTTCTGACAAAATAGTGAAATGAGAAACCATGTATAGAGCGGCATGTACGTATGTTTGCATAAGAGCAATTGGTAAATTATCAGCTTTTAAACATTCACTCTGGGCATTTTGTGCAGAGTAGCAAGTAGGCAGTAAACTACACGGTTAAGGGCAAACACTCAGAAGCCAAAGTCCAAGTTCAGGTCATTACTGTCTGCTCTGTGATCTTGGAAAAGTTCCTGTTCTGAAACTCAGTTTCTATGTCTGTAAACTGAGTATCAGTAGCAGTACCCGAATGCTGTGGGTTAAGTGACATCACTCCAAAACTCATGTTGCCGTTCTAAGCCCAAGCCTCTGAGTGTGACCTCATTTGGAAACAGTGTCTTGACAGACATAATCAAGTGTAAGCGAAGTCGCTGGGGTCGGCCGTCGTCCAACATGGCTGGTGCCCATATAAAGGGGGATTTGGATTTGGAAAGACGTGCAGGGAAGGTGGCTGCAGAGACACAGGCCGGGGAGAAGGCCCCGCAGCCGCGGGAGGAGCCAGCCCTGCCCGTGCGTGGTCTTGGACCTCCAGTCTCCGCACTGAGGGCGATCAGTCGCTGCTTGAGGCCTGTCTGGGGTGCTCGGCACAGCCCTCGCGAATGAACACCCTGAACTACTTGGTTAGGTCCACAGCGGTGCCATCTGTGCAGCAAGCCGAATGCGCAGCGTCCTACGGAGAAAACACTTGTCTTTCTTGCTCAGGGGCCTGTGGTCAGCTGCACTGTGCCCAGACCCTCGGCCAGCGGGGATCGGATGTCCCCTTCGTGCCTCCGTGACCCGTACTGGCAGCCACCGGGGCATGTTCTCCTCCCACAAGAGGCAGAGATGAGTAGATGTGTTTGTGCTCTGTCCCCTGTGGGGGCGGGGGCAGGGGGGACACTGAAAGTCACATGGGAGAGGGGAGAGCAAGAAAGAACAATGCAGAAGCGACCACAGTACCCGCACGTCCGTCAGCACAGGGCCTGGCACCTGGTCGGTGCCCGGGAACGGTCACTGCTGCGGTTGTCTTTGTTTTTGAACAAATTCCAGTGTTTATCTTCAGTTGCGAGTCTGCGTGGGCGTTTTCCTTCCAAACAAGTAGACATAGCTGAGTAAATTGCATTAATATCAGGTTAAATAAAAATCTCTGTAGACCACGTTCTCACAGCTGTGGTTAATTGTTCTGAATCGCATGCCTGCCTCCATGTATTGGACCAGAGACATGATTTCAAGCTCATGTTTCTGATTAGGACATTGAGGCCACAATTAAACATCCTTTTTTTCCTTCTTTGAAAAAAGTCAAAGTCTCTTAAAATGGCTTGTTGTGAAAGACGCGTAAGCATGTCTTAATCAATAGTTGAATTCTCCAAAGCCCCGCCAAGACCAAGTGTTAAATGTTCTGATTAAATCTGTGATTGGCGAAGCTGGAAATCTATGGCCTCGCCCGCCACTCATCTTCTATAAGGAGTGTGTCGCATATCTTCACTGTGGCCATTTGTCACTTCCCCCTCTTTCTAGATGCATAACGTCATCAAAGTCTGGAACGCAAACAGTTTTATTTCCACCTGCTTGGTTGGGCTTTGTTCTCTTTCTGGCATGCTGGGACGGCTGTCCCACAGCAGAGGGCACAGCCGGCACACCCACCGTGGTCTTTGGACGATGGTGTGGGCAGACCCTGGCCGGTCCCCTTGGGAGGGAACCAGAGGCATGCTCTCCCGGCTCGGTCTCGGGAACAAGTCTGACCTTTCCACCTGAGGCTGCTGCTGTCCTGGCAGGACACTGAGTTCAGCACCCAGGCGGCCGCTCCGCACCTGGTAACAGGGACAGTCTCCTCCTCTGCCTGGAAGGCACCACGTGGCATTAGCAGCCGGGACTGAGGAGCTGAGTGCCAGCACTGTGAGGGGGTTTCGCTTTTGGCCTCACAGACAATGCTTCCTGAGGTGGAGGAACAGCCTTGTCTGCAGGCTCAGTGCAGTGGGGGCCATGGGCATGTGGGGGTGCATGGGGGGCACAGGTGGGGGTGGGGGTGCCAGCCAGGTCACCAGAGCAGGAAGCTGCTTCAGAAGGACTTTGCTCAAGAGCGAGCGCTTGTGCTGGGGGCGGTCTCCCGGGCCTTCCGCTGGCCGGGCTTGGTCGCGCGACTGGCACCACAAGCTGCCCAATCTGGTCTTTGGAAACCGCGGTGCCGCTGCAGCGCCCAGCCTCTGGCAGGTGCTCCTTCCCCGAGACTCAGGCACTTGACACTGTGGCCAAGGCAGCGACGAAGAAAGCAGGACCCACAGTCCTTTGTGGGGACACTGCGCGGGGTTTCTGGGGGATGCCGCCGACTGGCCAAGGCGGCCGGCCCCGTCAGCTCCTGGGGTCTGTGGGTCCGTCTTCAGTGGACTTGGCCCAGCACACGGTAACGTAGCTCATGACTCGCTCTACCTGTTGTTTTTAAAAAGCAGGACTGAGACCCTGGGAGAGTTTTCCTGAGGGGTTTCAGCAGAACTGTCGGGGCGGCGTGGGCAGCGCACAGTGGGAACGAGAACGCACTTCCTACGAGGGATGGCTGGTTGGGAAATGTGTGTGCTGCTCGTGGATGTAAACTGGAGTACGTGGGGGCTCTGCGGTGCCGTCTGAGGCCCTTCGCTGATTATTCTTGGCTTCACCGGCGCCTTTGAATTCACACACACATCCCGGACGGCCCAGTGGGGCGGGGGAGCCTCACAGCATGCAAACGGAAACTCGCCGTATATTTTAGTTACAGGCGTACACGTCGTTTCTGCCATCAAATCTCGCTGTGCCATTTTAGCCACATAAATGGTTGTCATAGTGACGTATGCTGTGGCATCCACAGCTTTGCTGCGAGGCTCAGCTAGGACCCAGTGACATCAGTCCAGCTCCAACGGCCCGGGTCTGCCGTGGCCGCCCGTCCCAGAGCAAGTGCGCATGACGCTGGAATCGGGCCGCGACGGGCCCTGGGTCTGCGATACTCAGAGGCTGTGGATCATTTTCAGGGACATGTTTGCCGGGTCAGCTTTTGAAAGACCATGTAGTCAGTGGAAGGCATGCTTTCTGAGACCCAGGAGTACAGTGGGAAGTGTAATTCCTTCTAACTGCCTTTGCAAATCTTGGGTCTGGAGTGGAAATTGAAAGCTGTGAGATGCTCAAAATTTTTTTAAATGTCTTCCAGAAGACTTTGGACTCTCCTCTTTTATACCAGCGCTGATGTTACTTTGTAAAATGGGCAAAGATGACCTAGACTTAGAAGCCACTGGGGACCCTTTGGGCAGCAAGAAGGAAGGAAGGAGCCTTCAAAGGGGCTCCATTCCTTTGGGCTGATTTTTCTTCTCACAACCAGGGGTCAGAAGGCAGGGAACCCTGGGGTCAGCTCGACAGGTCGCCAGCACCACCAGTCAGGGTCGCGGTCTGGGCCGCCACCAGGCCGTCACTCTGGGGTGAGCATGGCCACCTCCTGCCTCCCTACCCTGCAGACGTACCTTCTGTCACTGGCGGCGTGTGTGGTGTGACCCCCCAGGTGAAGGGAGGCGGGGAAGGGGCAGCTCAGCATTGCCGTCTGTGTGGGAGGTGAGAGCGAAGGCGAGAAGTGACGGATTTCTGAAGACACTTAATGCCATTGCTCCTGCCCGTCACCAGGGGAGGCTGGGGGAGACGCAGGCCCAGCGCTCCTGACGGAGACGTGGGCTGGGGTCCAAGGGCACTGACCTGTGGCTCACAGTCCTGCTGGTGGCACAGTGAGGGCTTTGCGCTACGTGGGCCCACTCACGTCAGCTCTGACTTCAGCGCCGGCGGCTGCAGCTTCTCGCTTCTCCTGCAGAAAATTGGCCAATCATTTCTTCCTAATTAAAGATCAAACCTTATTTCCAAGGGACCCCTCCTGAGATGTCGGGGCAGCTGTTCCTGGAGTCTTTCAGTGACACTGATCATGTTCCCATTTCTGACTACTGGTTCCTGGAGTGAATGATGAAATTATAATCATATGAACCCGAGTGATGATGGCCATTTGTGAAGAATTGAGAATTGAGCGAAGGATAGTCTTGTACTGAGAGGCAGCCTCTCAGGGAGACCACAGATCAAGCTGCTACGTCTTGGGCACTGGGTCCCGCCAGGAGGGACTGCTGGGTGCACCTCGGGTGAGGGGTTTGGGATGCACAGTTGCCCACTGTCACTGATCAGCAGAAGAGGATGACAAGCAGGACACCAGTGCCCCTACCTTGTAGGACAGAAGCCAAACTATCGCTGGCTGCGGAATCTTACGGAGTGAAAGGGTGCTCGGTGGCTCTCACATGGTCACATTCAGTGTCTGCTGAGCCCTGGCACGTGCAGCCACCCGGCCACCCTTGCAGGAGCTGCTGGGCTCTTGTGGCTGCTGAGGGCCATCTTGGGACTGTCACATGGTATTTATACTCATGTGGAAGCTCTTTTTGAGTGAGTGGAAATGGATCTTTTGTCCATCACCAGAAGCATGTGGGCACTTAATAAGAACCGATCAATATGTTTCTCACTGTTGGAATGCAGACCTGGCACTTCCCAGACACCCCACGGGGAGGACGCATCTGCCCAAGGAAGGCCCCCGGGGCGGCTGGCTCCACCGCTTGTGTCTGGGCCTCCGCTGGGTCTGTCCACTGCTGGGAGCTGCGGCAGCAGTTGTCCTTCTGCTTGAATGGCTGTGTTCCTCTTTTCTCCACGGCTCAACAGGGGAGGAGGGGTGCCATCTGTGAGCTCCCCGCCTTCCAAACTGCCTGGCACCCACACCTCAGCCCGCGGCCATGTTCTGAGGAGGGAGAGGACCTGTCCGCACTGAGTGTAGCTGTCCCAAAGCGGGCGGAATTCTGGTAACTACTGTCTTCTTGCCATTTTTGTGGAAATTGGTTATTCCACCTCGTAGCTATATCCAGTGGGATCCGAGGAGAGTCAGGGTGGTGGCGGGGGTGCATTTGCAGACCGTTTCTATTTAAAAGGGAGGCTGAGCAAACTGATCTGCACCTCCCTTTGCCTCTGTCCATCTGGAACGCAGCTCTGAGCCTCGAGGAGCGGCAGACGCCTTGTGAGAACAGGAACAAGGCAGCATGTTACGGACAGCGGAGCAGGGACCTGGAAGGGGCCTGTGGCCTCGGTCCCCACAGGGACCGGCCTTTATGTCTGGGACTGCCTGCTCTAGGACTTCTTTCATATGAAAACAGCTAGTTCGGTCAAGTCCCCAGTCTCTCAGTGTCACGCGCAGCCGAACTCACTGCTGACTGACGCACCGCTGTTTACGGACTGGAGAACTGACCTCACGTCCTGTGAGCCACGTCGCGGAGTCACGTGCACCCTGCATCCAGTCGCCGCAAAGCTGCCTGGGCAAAGCCGGGGTTCAGAAACTGTCCTGAGCAGGGAATGAGCCGAGGTGAACACTGCGTTTTCTCATGATTTGTGTTCATCTTTCTGGGTGTAGTTCGCACATGGAGCTGGTTCTCAGGGTCAAGAGAATCCCTGTCACACTCTCTGGAGCAGGATTGCTCAGCCTTGACACAGCTGCCATCCGGGGCCAGATCACCTCTCCTGTGGGGAACCGCCCTGGGCCTTGTGGGACATTCGGCACCTGTTTGCCTCTGTCCCCTGGATCCCAGGAGCCCCCCAAGCCCTCCAGTTGTGGGAACCCACGAGTCTCCAAACGGGCCACATGTCCCCTGCAGGGCGGGCTGGCGCCCCGTCAGGACCACTGCCCCGGAGAAGGGTCCCTGAAGCTGAGCTACGACATGTGTGGACTCCTTGGAATGAGCAAGCTTGTCACCTGGGTGCTGTGGCTTTGGGAAACGGCCTGCAGCACCCCTGTACCCACCACAGAACCGGTGCCCGGCAAGGTTGACCGTTGCTCTAGACTGTCCCAGCTGCTCCAAGCTTCCCACCGTGTTTTCCGTGGGCCGGACGGCACGGCACGCGAGGCTGCTGACGGTTACCACTAATGAGTGTGAGGTGCGCTCAAGGGACCAAGCCCGATAGACTGGGGCCGCTGTCACGCCCGCAGAGCGAGGTGTTCGGGATGCTCGGGAGAGCCCCTAAGGATATGGATGTCGGGGACGGTGTCCTTGTGCCGCACAGCACGGAGACTTCCGACTGCAGCTCTGACACTCGCATGCAGCAGTAACTGGAAGAAAAGTAAGAAGAAAAAACTCATAAACAGATGACCTAAAAATGGCCTCAGGTGGATATAAACTTTCAGGAAAATTTAAATTATAGAAAAGAAATGAGATGGATGTAAGCATGACTGAGCTGAATTTAACGGCAATATCCTCACTTAATCACATAATGCAAGTACTTGGGACTCTATTACTGAAGCTGATCACTGCTTGCAGCCACAGAGAGCCGTAATAATGCAAAGTGCGCCGTGAAAAGCCCAATTAAAGTGTTTTAACACAGTAGAGACTGTGGGCTGGGATGTGTTCTCGTCTTTCCTCTGCCTCACAGTCTGGAGAGTATGATCCATATTTACTGTCTCACTTTATTCCTTCATTCGTGTGCATGTGCATGTGTGTGTGTGTGCACATGTGTGAGCATGTGTATGCAAGCCTTGTGTGCCTGTGTGCACATGTGAGTGCATCTGTGCATTCCTTGTTTGTATGTGGCTGCGTGCATGAGTGTGTGCCTGCATGTGTTCGCTCTGTGTCGGTTCCCCACTCTGCCCTAGCTGTGAAAAGGCTTGCACACAACACAGACAGGAAGGTGAGGAATAAAAAGAATCTGTAACTAAGACGGTCACTTCCTGGGCATGCCCAGGGGCAGCTAGGAGCTTGACACTCCAGGAACTCAGAATGAGGGTCCTAAACTCTGCCTCATGGCAGAGGCCTGTGGTGGAGGGTCAGCCAGAGGCTTGGCCTTGCTAGCTGCTTAGCTGCTCAGAAGAGGCTGCAGCCCTGGGGGATGCTGACCTCTCTGCTCGGGGCTCGGCTCTGCTGTCCTGCAGGTGGGAGTGGGGAGCAGGCGACACTGGAGGAAGAAGCCAGCCCCACCCGGCTGCTGGACAGGGACCCCTGGGAATACAGCCTTCAGGGCGCCTGCTGTCTGCACCACAGAACAGCAGTGTGGCTCAGTGGGCCCTCCCCTGCCTCCCCCTGCCCCTCGCCTCAGACCTGGGGTAGGTGCCAGCCCCCCACTATGTCTACTTCTGGGGTGGGAGGCAAAGAAAGAGCACTGGGAAATTGAATGCTCAGGGCCACCTGCAAAGGAGAGGGCAGTAAAATATTCACTTCCCTGTAGGGAACTTCCCCAAGATGCCTATGGAAAAATATTAACACGTAGTGAAGAATTGCTAGCACAGACAAACATGGTTTCTTGTGGTCTTTGAAATGGGGCGTGAGGCTGATGGTACATAAACCAGGTCCTCCTTGTTTAAAGAATTAAGCAATGATAAAGGATGCTGGTTTTCCCAGGCCGCTCGGCTCAGGACTTCGTAATTACTTTCATCTTGATAACATCCCAGGACAGGTTACTTTTATTGCTTACAAAGAAGAAGTGCCCTCGAGTTATCTCAGAAAAGCCGGTGGAAGGCACGCTCACAGGCAATAAGGCGCGTGGCGGGGGCTCTGCGGAGGCCGGGGGGCTTGTGCGGGGGCTGCGTCTGGGGAGCAGAGGGGACGAGGAGCCTGGAAGGCAGCCCGGATGCCTCTGGGTTCTCTGGTTCCGTTCCAACCCAGAGAGGACGGAAGCAGTCGTGGTTTTCCAGGCGTGAGCGCCGTTAGACTGCCTGCACGCGCTTTGGAGGCACTGAGACGGGTGTGTGTGTTCATGGCGCTGGGGGGAGGGTGCGTCCCGGGATTCTTACAGGACAGAGCCAACTCGATGGCGTGTAAGGCGAGACCACAGTCAACCCCTGTGTTGCGGGGAAGTCAGGGGCAGATCTGGGTTCACGGTGGACCCCGGAGGGGATTTGAGGTGCCCCCTCCTCTCTCCCCCTGTCTCCTTCCCCATCACCCATTTTCTCTCCTAATTCCGGCCCGCGGCACACGGGACAGGTGTAACTGCATCCGCAGCCTCTCGGCTCCAGCTCAGGGACCCCGTGGGAAGAAGTTCTTTACCCAGGACTGCAGGCCAGTCTCAGGAGGGATGGTGAGCGTCTGCCGGGCCACATCTGTGCCCCGTGAGGACAGGGCGGGACTGAGCCCGGCCCCTCCATCTCTGCCTCTGCAAGCACATGCAGGTGGTTATTGCTGGAATGCACGGCAGGGCGGCGTGGCCTGAGCAGGAAGGGAGCCTGAGTCCAGCCGAAGGGGAGAAGCCAGGCCTGTGGGCACTGCATCTGCGCATCTGAGAGGCAGCACCGGCGGGATCACGGAAACCGCTCCCCAGGAGCTTCCTGTTCACGGGCTACACACCCCTGAGCCAGTCCTTACAGCTTTCTGCTTTTAAAGGTTGTATGACATTTATTTTGACCTGCGTTGTACTTCACCAGAACCAGAGAATAGCCATTCCCTGGAAAATAGTCACACAGCTCCCATCCTAGTGCACGTGACAACCGCTATTCCAACATTTCCTCCCAGTTTCATTAAACAGGGTTACACACAGGGAGGCCTGCCTGTGCCGCTTCGCCAGCAGAGGTGGGGAGAGACTCCTCAGCCTCCAGAGAAGCCCTGACTTGCTCCTGTGCACCTGGGATTCCACCTGGGCAGCCTCTTCGCTCCAATGCCTGAAAAATGAAAACCTTAGCCTGGGGTGCGGGCGGTGATGACTTTGGCAATGAACCGTCTTTCCTGCCGGAGGCCACGACTCTCTGGGAGCCTTTCCCTGTGCGGAGGCCCTGACAGGAGGCAGGCGGTGCCCGTGCGGGACGGGCAGGGGGTGACCTAATCGGTGGCTTTGGGGACATGTTGGAGCTCAGTGCCTCGTTGGGTGAAGACAAGACTCTCCGGCCCTTTGGGGGTGGGCTCTCCGTGTGCTGTGACCTGTCTGTCCGCAGCGGCCCCCACCTCTGCCCCTCTGTGCTCGCAGCTGTGAATCCAAACCTGTTCATATCGGAACAAAGCTCAGTCCCCATAAACGCTAACAACTGGTAAGCTTCGCGTTTTATTCAGAACTTTAGGACGCTAACAGAGAGGAATAATGTTGGCTTCTTTCTACCGCCGTTCTTTCTGGGAGAAAAGCAAGTCCTCCTCTGACGGAGCAGTTGTTCCTGGAGTAGCAGAGCGCTCGCCTCCTGGCCACAAGCACCGTCTAGAGGTCGAGTCTAGAAGTTGAGCCGTGACAGCGTGAAGGAAGAGGGGAAGGGACACGTGTGGAAATCAGGAAGCCTGGTCTCAGCCTTGTTCTCCTGCGCACTGACCGCGCCTGCGTCAGAAGGCGGGGGTCCTGGCGACGTCTGGAGCAGCCCCGGTGGGAAGCGGTGCCGGGCACTGAGCAGGGGCCTGTGTTTCACCGTAAGCGGTCGCCGCGCGCCTTGGTTAGGAAATTGAAGTCAGACAGGTCTCACGAGGACCCCAGCACTGCCCCTCGTGTGTTAGGAAGGATGAGCCTCAGCTGCTTCATCTGTAAAATGGGCTCACAGAGTGTGCACCCCCAGAGAGCTGCCTCATGGCATGTGGGCGTTTCATTACCATGACATGAGCTGTCACCGCTGCCCTGGGTCCCTGTGGGAGCCGGGCTGACGGGTACATGTGGGCCCCTCCATGGGCTCCGGAAGGAAAGGACTCTCCCCCTCCCCCAGGGAGAACAGTGGTTCCCCTGCTCAGGAATATGGCCAGCAGCACAGCCCAGCAGGATTCTGGGGCCCGTGGGGTCCAATGCCTCCGGGAGGGGTGGGAGCTGGGAGGATGGGCTGCAGGCTCTTTGAGGGGACGGGGGTGGGGTGGGGACAGGAAACTGTTCACTCAGACAAGGCGCAGAGCTGTCAGTAATGAGACTCTCCTGTCTCGGCAAAGGCACGAGGGCTTCAGAATTTCCCCA
Source organism: Furipterus horrens (assembly GCF_987537825.1). Lineage (NCBI taxonomy): Eukaryota > Metazoa > Chordata > Mammalia > Chiroptera > Furipteridae > Furipterus > Furipterus horrens. The sequence continues at coordinate 144,373,427 of NW_028327177.1, forward strand.
GGTCTCAGGTGTGGAAGCTGTTACCGCTTGTCTGTTTCACGTAAGTTGTGGGATTTACCCTTTGATGACTAGCTGTCCCTCCCACCTGGAGCTCTCACGCAGCTTCCCCGACTTGAGTGGGGACCTGGCTCCTTCTCCCCAGCCCCAGGGGATCCCCCCTGACCTGTTCCCCTCCCCTAGAGTGTGTTTACGTTTGTGGTGGAGCAGATGCAGAAGAAATTCCCAAGTTCTGTTTACGTCTGACATGTGTACCAGGCTGATCACTCCTGGCTGTGAGGCACAGCTGGACCTTTGAAACGGAAGCAGCTCTCGGCAGAGACCCTCCGGGCCCTGGCTCCTCATCTGCCCGGGGTCTCTCTCTCTCTCTCAGTCCCTCTTCAGCAAAGCAAGTTTGCTTCTAAGTTTCTGTAAGGTCATGAGACTGTTTGTGGTGTAAGTCTACCCAAACTGCACAGAGAAGTGTGTGTGTGTGGAGGGAGAGCGGATTCGTGTTACTGCACCGCGTGGGCATTTAACCCTGTAGACACGTCCGCATGTGCGAAACCCGTTCTCTGCCCAGGTCTGCCCCAGGAGAGCCAGGCTTGCTCTGCAGGTGAGCAGCCCCTGGGAGCTCGCGTGGGGGTCTGTCTGGGTTTCTCTCTCCACAGGATTCAGGAGCCCTCAACTCCCAGGCCCGGGGCCCATGGGACCCGCGTCTCCACCCGGAGTCAGGGAATCACGTGTTCAGGGTCTGACAAGGGCTTGGCGTGAGGAGACGAGGAAATTCGAAGCTACTCTCTCGAGCTCGTCCAACCAAGGTTAGAATAAAGGGGAACAAAGAAATGGGAGATTTTATTAAGTTTTAGTTTATTTTTCCATCTGCTGTAGCTGGAAGTTTCCATTTGCCCATTTGCTGAGTAACATTCAAGTTACCCCCATTATCCTTGTTTATACTTTGCAGCTTTTGAAAAATCAAACTGCCCTTTATTTTGACTGCTTTTCATCAAATACAAAGGCTTAGAAACCAGCAAAGGCACAAGGCCTGAAATCCATCCCGTCTTCCTGAAAGGCCTGCGTGCGGGAGACGGCTGCCCCAGGGACCTAGTTCAGTATCTCATATTTTACTCTTAGCAATTACTTTTTAGCTTCCTAATACCAGGAACATGCTACAGGATATTTTCTCTTATTTTCCTGTAAAGCAAAGAATTCAGAAGTGCTCGATGACAGGAGACGAGGTCACTGGGACACGAGGAGGGGCCGGCGTCTCCGTGTGTTCACACGCAGCGCCTGACATGGCGGAGACACCGCCGGACCCCCACTGCCCTGGGCCCTCCATCCCGGGGACTGTGCTTGGTCCTGAGGGTCTCGGGGTCTTCACCCCCAAAGGATTCAGTACAGAGCATGAGCAGTGTCACGTCCTTCTCACGAGCCAGTGAAACCATTGGTCATGCAGATCATTCTGGCCCATCAATGGTTGGCTCCACCTGTCATGCAGGGGGAAGGGATTTGACCCTAAGTATTAAAATATAGAAACTGTCCGAGTATAAATTACTTTTAAAAGGAAATTAATGGTTTCAAGGTAGTTTCTCTAATAGCATCCCTCTCACTGAATCCTAACTGTGCTCTGGAACGGGACAAAGGGGTCGCCTCAGTCACTAAAATGCACACGTGCTTCTTGTCACTTCTTGTCACACATGTGGCTATTCCTGTGGGACGGCACGCAGTCCCTCCCGGACGTCGCTCTGGCTCTGCAGTGCTGTCCTGTGCTTGGGCCACACGTGGGAAAAGAGCTTGTCTCTGTAGGTATATGGCGACATCTTGTTTTCTTTGTCAGTCGTGGTGAAATACACATGAAATTGATCATTTTAATCATTTTTAAGTGCACAGTTCAGTGGCATTAAGTGCATTTTATTGTTCTGCTGGAACATCTTGTTCTTAAATTTGTTTATTTTAACTTAAATTTATTTTATTTTACTTAATAGCATGTCTTAGAGGGTAATTTTCAGCATTTGTATAGCTTTTCTTCATCCTCCTACCCTTCCTTGGCTTGGCATCTCATGGTAAATAGTTCTTTGAACCATTTCCATATAAGCAGACATGAAATTACTTCCAAGTTTTTGCTTTTGCAGGGACACTGAGTCCACAATATTTTCTGTTTTTCCTGCTAAATAATAAACCACAATCCAAGATGGGGTTTCCCCATTTCATTGTTGCTGGCCGAGCGTGATGACCCTCGACCTGGCAGAGGAGCGCGGGATCGTGGCGCCCAGCACACCTGGACCCAGCGCACCGGGGCAGCAGCGTTATCACAGAGGCGCTGTCGTCAGTGCCCTGCGGCTGAGGCTGTGGCCCTCAGGGCCTCGGGTGGCCTGTCTCTGGCTGGCCCTCACGCCACCCTCTGACAGCTGACTTCCCCGCCCCTGCGGCTCTCGTCCAGGCCAGCGCAGCCTCAGTCGTGACCTCGTTTGCATCCGGAGGGAGGAAGAATTCCGTTCGGAACCAGGTGGGCAAGGGCACGTTCCAGCTGTGCTGACACGGGGCTGGGTGACGCCCGCTGGTACCCAGAGGACTGGACCCCTTGCAGGCGGCAGGGCCGGCCTCTCAGGCCAGTTGAGGGGCAGCTCAGGCCGCGACCGAAGCACAGTCCCCACGCTCTCGCGGGGTCCGCACCGGCCCTTCTCCTTTCCAGGAGCCACAGCCGAGTGCCCGTCAGAGTAAACAGGGCCGGCCCTTCCTCAGGCCCTGTGGTCGCTGCCCTCACAGTCACGTCTGAGTTTTCTTCCCAGGTTCTTTGTACAACCGAATGCAGGCCCGTCAGTCTGTGCTGATTTCAGTGTTGCTCCTGGAGAGTGTTCTAAGGAGCTGCGGTTTAGAGATGTTTGTAACTGCAACTTCTAAGGAGATTCCAGCCTCAGGGTCTACGGTGCTCTGGGCCCCTCCATTCCTTCCTCGGGGCCCCAAACAAAGGTCTGTCGTTACTGTCTCTTTAGTGATCTCAATACCCGGGCTCGCTGTTGTGCTCAGAGCGCAGCACGGAGACACATGGAGGCCTGGTCGCATCGCCGCCACCCGTGTGGGAGGAAAGTGACCCATGCTGGATGGAAATGAAAGGGACCGTCCCCACTTTGCAACGTGCCACCGTGACCTGGGCACTGGGAACAGCTGAACGTCTGGGTGGCGGCACGTGTGGCCATTAGTGGCTCCCGCACCAAACACGTCGGGCTTCACCCAAATCGTAGACCTGCCAGCAGACAAAGCGTGGATGTCACACGCGGGATCCGCTCTCCCCACTCACGCGTTCACCCCAGGGCCACCAGGGGCAGTACCCCAAGGTTCGGAACACGAGTGACCTGCAGGAGCGAAATCACTGTGTCGGGATCATAGAATGTCCTTTCATTAACGAGGCCACTGTCTGTGGTCAGAGCCTGTGCGAACATAAACCACGGGTCACCGTCTGTGCAAGGAAAGGTGCCCTCTGTCCCTCAGATTCTGGAGTTTGCATGTGTGTGACCTGTGGTCACATTCTTTTTCCAAACAAAGGAGATCTGGTACCAAGACCTGGGTTTGAAAGCGAAACGCAGGAAAGCAGACACGCTTGGGTGGCCCGTCATCCTAACAAATCTCTGGTTGACAAGAAGCGACACGTACGTTTTAATTTCATTAGCTTTCCAGAGTGTTTATTGAACGCCCGCTGCGGACACCGCGTTAGGTCCTGCGCGTGCAAACGTGAGTAAGACGATCCGCTGAGAAATGACCCACCGCATTGCTGCGCAGGACAAAGCGGGGGGAGATGAGGGTGGAAGCCTGGTACAGGAAAACCGCAGGATGCGTGGAGGGTGCTCGCACAGCTGACGAACACGGGGCTCCGAAGTGGGTGCTGCCAGCGTGTGTGACAGAACCGAGTGGGGGCCTGTCTACAGCGCCAAGGGACGCAGAAATTCCACGGCACGGTGGAGCGTATTGTGAACACTCATTGCTGTTACCTGTTTTTATTTGTTCTCCACACCTTTAGGAGGGTCTCTCATTCCTCTGGGAACTTCTCCTCTTCTCAGCTGACGTGGTGACCCCCGCAGAAGGGTGACCCCACGTCCCGGCTGCAGGTCTGCCCACTGGGGTTTTGCGTATCTCTGGCCAGGTGAACAGATTTCAGTCAAACCCCTCGAGCCAAGAAGCATCAGACCTTAGTCTGTGACTGCGTTTATTAGTGCGTGTAGGCATTTCTGGGTTGGTTTTGTTTTCCCGTGGAGCACAGGCGCTTGGACCGGCTAAGGGTCCCCAGGACCAGGGCTGAGAAGGCCGCCGCAGAGAGGAAGGCAGAGCCCAGAGGCAGAGCAAGGCCTGGTGCTGACGACCTTTCTCAGACACTGGAGCCCTCATGAGCCCTGGCGCCACCTCCCACCACGACCTGCCAGGATGTCCCTGGGGACATCAGCTTGCGCCTAGGAGGACAGATGGTGTGCTGGTGGAGGTGCCAGCCACGGGACAGAGCCGCATGCAGGGCCCCAGCAGGGCTGAGGTGGGGTTGGGTGGCGGAGATCCCAGAGGGTTGCATTTCAGGACCTGTGCTGGTCCACGCCCTAAACTGGCCACTCCTCGAGAGAAGGCTCCTCCCAGTGGCGAGGGAAAGAGCGGCTGTGTCTCCTCAGTGACGTCAGGGTGGGGAAGCGGGCGGGCGAGAGTCCGGGGGCAGGCTAGTGCGAGGACAGCATCCAGCGTGTGTGGCTCGGGAGCCTTCAGCGGGTCCCCTGGGGCCAGAGCTGTCACTGACTGAGGAGGCAGCGGGCTCCCAGGACAACAGCCCTGACCGGGGACCAGTGCAAAGTGCAAAAGCCGCGCTGTTTCCGGGAGCTGATTGCATTGCAGGCCCTGGGCTGAGAGCTGCCCGTCCGTTACCGCCTTTTATTTGTTTCTTAGTTTCATTTGTGAATGAAATTTGTGTCGCAGTTCAGAAAAGCATAAATAAATGTTCTGTCCCCTGCACAACAATGCTAGTAATGACTTTTATATATCCCTGCAGAGAGATTTTATGCATAGATAACCAAATATCTACATTTATTATTCACTCTTATCTTGCTTTCATTGTTTTAAAACAGAAATGAAAACATTCTGTGCCCCTGATGCGTGCTCAGCGTTTTCCTTAACAATACACTATACTTTGTGGTCCTCTCTGGGTTAGAACACAGAAGTACCCGTGTATTTCCGTTTACTTTTGGGAAGGCAGCATCATGTCCCAGGCACGGCTTGGATCAGCACCATTTCGTCTTCTGTTAAAGGCCATCGAAGTTTGTTTCCATTTATTTGCAATACAAATGCGCTGCGGTGGCCACACTGAAGTCACTTTCCAGGGCGAATGCAAACTCAGGGAAGAGTCACTGCACCGCGGGCGGACGTGCCAGGCGCCCCGCCTGACGGTCACAGCTCTCTGCACGGCCTGACTCCAGGGCCTGCTCCCAGCCCGGCGGGTTGCCCGCGGCTGCGTTGTTCGCTGCCAGTGAGCTCGGGGAGACTGTCATCGAAGTGCAGGGACAGGGACTTGCTCTTGTTGCAAACACACACCTTCCTGTGTGCTGGGTCCTGTGTGTTTGGTCTGTGACTGCAGTGGCTGGTGTCACTGCCCCGGCCTCAGAGTTGGGGTGAGTTCTGCTTAAACATTTTGTGTCCACATTGGGGGACAGCAAGGTTCCTACGTGAAAACCGCATGGACGTTTTGCAGGCTTCCCCTGCACTTCTTGCCCTGAAGTTGCTCTTCATCTGAAGACGGTGCCCTGCCGCTCCCCAGAGGCATCCTTCTCCCAAACCAGCGGGAAACCTCGGAGGGCGTTTCTAACAAAAAGGCCCCGGGTCACTGCAGCGTGGGCCCGGGGCTGGTGCGGAGGGCTGAGAGCTGCCACCTCGCTCCTTGCTGGTGTTAGGACTAATGTCGTTGCTGTTGTAGTAACAGGGCCCTCCCGGATTCCTGAGCGCTACCACCGGACAGACGGACGCTGGCGTAAGGCTCAGGATCAAAGAGCATCTGTATTTTTAATTCCGTGTTGCAAGGTAGCTGCTCAGCATTTTTTCAAGTCCCACCGGTTACATTGTTTCTGGCCTTCCCTCCCTGCCTGGGTGAACGGTGAGGTTTTGATGTCCTTGAGAGGCAGTTAATGATAAAGACAGGAATCCAGCCCACTTAAGCTCCCTCCTGATGGGCCAGAGCTGACGCTGGGACGTGTTTTCCAAAAAGGAGAATTTTGTTTCATCTTACATTTAATGTGAATTCTTACCGTTAAGAGCACACAGATACGTTCCTAACACTATGGAAGTCTTGACAAATGGCACCATAAACACAGGCAATTTTCTGCATCTCGTTCATAGGCTTTGAAACGTACAAGGTTTCTCTTTAATACAATTGTGTATCCAGCTAACAGGCCATGTTGCAGTCTGCCTGTATTTATCATTTGGATTAAAAAAAAAAAAAAAAAAAAACACCTTACCTTAGATTCGCTATTTGCACAGGAACATAAATATCTAAATAACTGGCAATTTCTGGGCCACAATTTGATTTGGTAGCTCTGGGGAAAAATAGCTCCTATTTCGATAACTCTTTCCACCAAATACATTTGACTTCTGAAAGCCTGGGCAAATTCCAGAGGATGTGCTGTGAATCTGATTAAAGTAAACAGAAATGCTGAAATGCACTTTCGAAATAATCATGACATTGTTGTAGTTCCTCTGGGCCCTCTTCACACCTTCCTCTTAGGCCGCTTTGGGGGATGGGCAGAGAAATGTGCTCAGAGCGGCCAGAGGTTTCAGGTTCCACTTGAGACTGTCACAGATCACAGATATATAAAGTTGGTGAAAATTTAGTTACTTTTTTATTATATTTGTACAATCAGCGGAAAAGTTCGTTCTCCTATGAAGACAATAAGATCAAATTAGTCCCCCCTTCCAAATACGTAAATTAACCTGTTTGTAAAGTTTTTCTAACTATATTTTATTATGTTGTTACAGCAGTTACAATTTTTTTCCCCTTTGCTTCCCTCTGCCAATCCCACCCCCCTTAGTTCATGTCCATGGGCCATGCATATAAGTTCTTGGGCTTCACCCTTTACTGTATTATTCTTAACTTCCCCCTGTCTATTTTGTACCAACTGATCATGCTTCTTTATTCCTGTACCATTTCCCCATTTCTCCCCCTTCCCCCTCCCAGCTGATAACCCTCCAAATGATCCTCATACCTATGATTCTGTTCCTATTCAGGTTTGCTTAGTTTGATTTTGTTTTTATTTTTTAGATTCGGTTGTTGATAGTTGTGAGTTTGTTGTCATTTTAGTGTTCATAGTTTTTGTCTTCTGTTTCTTAAATAAGTCCCCATGACATTTCATATAATAATGGCTTGGTGAAATGATAGCTTTGCTGGATAGTCATCTTGGTTGTAGGTCCTTGCATTTCATCACATTGAATAGTGCTTGCCAGTCCCTTCTTGCCTGCAAAGTGTCTTGAGAAATCAGCTGAGAGTCTTATAGGCACCCCTTTGTAGATAACTCTCTGCTTTTCTCTTGCTGCTTTTAAGATTCTGTCTTTATCTTTAACTTTTGGCATTTTAATGATGATGTGTCTTGGTGTGGTCCTCCTTGGGTCTAGCTTGTTTGGGACTCTCTGTGCTTCCTGGACTTGTCTATCTATTTCCTTCACCAAATTTGGGAAGTTTTCCTTCATAATTTTTTCACATAAATTTTCAATTTCTTGTTCTTCATCTTCTCCTTCTGGCACCCCCATGATTCGGATGTTGGCATATTTAAAGTTGTCCCAGAGGTTCCCAAGCCTCTCCTCATTTTTTGAAATTCTCATTTCCTCATTCTGTACTGGTTGACTGATTTTTTCTTTCTTGAGTTCCAAATCATTGCTTTGAACCCGTTTTCTTCCCTTCACCATTGGCTTTGTGTGGATTTTCCTTCATTTCACTTAGCATAGCCTTCACTTCTTCCCTGATGCATTTGCCGTACTCAAGCATATGTGTCAAGCCTGTGAGCATCTTTATCATCAGTATTTGGAATTCTGCATCTGTTAGGATGGCTATCTCATTGTTTGTTAGGTTGGCTGTCTCCTCCTCACTTAGTTCTCCCACTGGAACCTTGATCTGTTCCCCCTTTTGGGCCATACTTCTCTGTCCCCCCATCCTGATGAGCTCCTGTGTTTGTTTGCCTTTGTGTCTTAGGCAGAGCTGTCACACCTGTTATGTTGTAAGGGGTGGAGCCTTAGGGATTTGTCAGTACAGGGCAACCTGTTTCACCACATTGTGGCGCTGTGTGTGGGGGAGGGGTCTGAGAGGGAACAATGCCTCCTGCCCAGCACTCGCCTCTTTTCCAGGCACTTCTCCCACTTCCGTATGGGACCGGTGCCCCTCTAGCTGCTGCCCTGGCTGTCGTTCCCAGAGTGGGTGCGTCTGCGGATGTTCTAGGACTGTGGGGGCCCTTTAAACAAGCGGACTCTGCTGAGAGACTGGTAGTTTCTGCCTCTGCCCCAACCTCCACTGGTTTGCACAGTCAGAAGCAATGAAGCTTCATTTTCCCCGGTGCTGGGACTGTGAGCTGCGGGGTCTGATGAGGAGCTGGGAACACTCCCCAGGTGTCCCTCCTGACTTTTTAAAACATGTGACTGCACGGTCCTCCGGCCTGCTGCTGCTGCTGCTGCCGCTGCTGCCACCACCACACCGTTTCCCTTCCGCCCTGGCTCCGCCCCTCCTACCTGTTTGGATGAGTATTTTGTCTTTATATCTTTGTTTGTTGGACTTCCATGCATTTTGATATTCTGGAACTTCTGGTTGTTTCTAGTTTTTAGGTAGTTATATTCCTTCTTAGTTGTAGAGGGAGACGCAGCGTGTCTGTCTACGCCTCCATCTTGGCCCGAAGTCTGTTTGTATAGTTTTTAATGGTTATGTTTAAAATAGATTTTAGTCCCTATCTATATACATATAACTAACTGTTACCAACATGTTATAAAATATAACAAGATAAGTACATGTGTATCAGGAGTTATATCTTAGTTATGTAAAAATTATATCTTTGTTCGTTTGATATTACTTATTGAATATTGCCTATAAGCCACTTTACTGTATCAGGACTGTTCACCGATATAACTGCAACAGGTAAAAGGAAAATGCCAGTGACTTAAGCAAGATTAACTTTTCTTTCATGCAAAAAAAAAGTCTGGACGTGAGAAGTTCATGGCTGACATGGTGGCTCCAGAAAGTCACCAGCGACCCTGATTGCTTCCAGCCATTTCTTCTAGTTCCTCAAAATGGGCCACTGACTCATGGTCCAAAACGGTTGCTAGGGTGCCAGGCATCACCACCAGGTTCCAGGCAGCAGGATAGAGGAAGGAGAGAAGTCTCTGTTCACACTTTCTAAAGAAATTATAGTTTGTATACAATGTTACATTTCTTGCAGGTGTACAACACAGTGATTTGACATTTACGTAGTCACATCTACCCGTGGGGGATGGGGGCGGATTTAATCTTTCAGGGGGCAATGCACACAACTAAGAATCAAGATTCCGTTACTGCAAACGTTGCACAGCACGCCACACCCCCCTTTTACTGGCAGAGAGAAGCAGAGTGTAACTCAGCTCTTTATAAAACTCCGCGGCTCCGTGGCGCGCGCTGTAGCCGCAGACTGGAAGGTCTCCAGTTCGATCCCAGTCAGGGCACATGCGTAGGTAGCCAGCCAGGTCTCCAGTTGGGGGCGTGAGGCTCACACATCAATGTTAATCTCCTCCTCCCCCCTCCAACCCTGCTAAAAATAAGTAAATAAAATATTTTTTTAAATATGCTTTTTAAAACAGCAACTTTCCGGTTAGCTGTCTTCTGCGCAAATGCTGACTCTCCTCTCCACTTCCTCTTCTCGTCCCTGGTGCGCCTGGGCAGCGCGGGTCGGGGACACAGGCCCCTCTGCACGGGGAGGCGGTCTTGGGTTGTTCCCGCGTCTCTCCGGCCTCTGCCCACCCACCTGCGCGCCGCTGCCGCCCTGAGAGCGCTCACCTGGGCAGGCCCATCCCTCCCCTGTCTTCTTCCCTCTCCTCTGTCCCCGGGGCAGGGGGGGGAGGGTGGCTCCGCACAGGTTTCCAGGGGACGCAGGCGCCAGCGCCTCTGGGGTCGCGGGCCTTCATCCTGCTTCGCTCTCTCCGTAGTCCACGCGCCCCGCGCCCCGCGCCCGGTGGACGCCACTGTCCTGGTGAACAGGCTTCTCCCTCACAGATAAACCTCATGGCTGAGCCTAAAGGGCAAAGGCTGCAGGGGAAATAGAAAAAGTCACGCTAAGGAAAGACCTGTCGCCTGACCCACGCAAATGCGGCCCCTTTTCTGTGGGAGTCGGAGCAGCTGTCAGCGCCCACGGGCTTGCGCTCTGCGCTCCGCGTGGGAGGTGAAAATCAGCTTGGGTTCTGCCCTGACCAGTCGCGGGAGCCTCGCATCAGGAAGAATCCTGGTTCAAGCTTGTTTATAACACTGCTACACAGTGGTAAGAGCGGGTTATGCACTGTTTGAATGCATCCTGAGTCACTGGGATAAAAGAAGGCATTTCCACTCGTGTTACAGTTTCCTCTCCTGGCTGGTGTTTGCTGAGTGAATGAATGAGCACAGATACATCTTCAGTCAAGATGACCTAGGGTAAATGACTCACAGTTCTCAAGACCAGTCTTTTATTTTAACTTTAGGTATTCCTTCCTCCTTGGGATTTTGATTGTCTTCGTTCAAACTCAGAGCCCAGAGGGATAGACAGGCGGTCAGCAGTGCCCCGCCCCCCAGCCCCGGGGGCGTCCCTGCCCTTCAGCTCCTTCCTGTGGGGCGCAGCACCCAGGCCAGGACAATCTTGCTCTGCCTCCCTTATCAGGTGACACTGAGGAAGGAAGATCAGCCTAGAGCCGGGAGAGCCGCTGTTTCTCCAATAACTGCTTCCTCTCTTTTTTTCCTCTCTCCTGTTGGTGACTTATTTGTGAACTTCCGTGGCATTGAGAGCAGTAAAAAGGACAATAAGATTGATTTTGTGAAATGAGAGATTTGGGGCCTGTGGCATTTATTTGTTTAGATATTTATTTATTACTTAAAATATCTTTTCTTTAAAGATTCCATAAGTCTGCTGGACAGACCCAGGCTGGCCACTTTTTTTATAAGGTGACCATATATTAATCTAAATGTAAATAGAGTTCTGCCACTTTCCTGGGGCTATACTAGGTACTATGACTTTCAGTTGTACATATCTTTTTATTTTTTCTCAGAGAGAGGAAAGGCCTTATAATTTCAGGGCTTTATTGAACTGTGACTGGGAGTTGGAGGCTTTATAATTCATTGTCTAGTGTTGCTGGTGTAATATCTGCCAGGTGTTTCATTTGTGGCAAACATTCGCCTCAGAAGCAGAAGGCAGGGTATTCGGTCCCCTCAGGAGGCCCTTGGAATGATTCCGCTGGGTCAGCGTGGCTCCTTTGAGGAATCTAAACCTGTGGAACCCTGAAGTCCTAAAACACATCCTGGAGCAAAGCCCAAGGAGATACGAGCGAGGTTTTCCCAGTGTACCCAGTACGTAGGAGGAAGAGCTGCCCCGGTCCCTGGTCTCCTGTAAACAAAACTGAGTATTTATGTCCTTGTTTATTTTTTCCCATGACCAAAGTAGTACAGAAATATATATACAAAATCAAATAAAACAAATATAAAAATGTAGACAGTGAAAGTCTTTGGGTAAACCACCCTGAGAAGTAACTACAACTCGGAACATATTGAATTGCATGGATTTTAAAAGCTATGGAGAAGTTAGACTTGTGGGGAACCACGGGGTTTATGACATGATGGAAAGCAGAGGACTTGTGGCGGTTATGGAGATCAGAGGCCCCGAGTCACACCGGTGGAGCATTCCAGGGGGAGATGGAACCAAATTCTGGCGAGGTGCCAAAATAAGAATAACGTGAGTTCTGTCCTTCCTACTGTTGTGGCAATGATAATGGATGTTACTTATTATTTTCTTAGGTCCTTTCTTGGAGTTGTAGACAGAGTTGTTATTCAAAATATTGTCAGGCCCTCTGTAGAGGAGAAACACATCGCCTCCCACTTGGGCCCCAGGACCCCAGGCTTGGCTGCGCAAGTTGCTTTGTCCGTTTCACTGACCAGGTGTATCATTAAGAGACAGTGTAGGATTCTCCATTATTTCTTGTCTCCCACCTGCCTGGGTCTCTGAGTGAAGGTGCCAGAGTGGAGGACAAGTCACACTGGGCATGTGGCATGAGAAGGAAATAGAACGTTTTCATTGGAAACCACTGAGGTCGCATCTGCTTGTTATTGAGACCCGGCTGTGTCTCAGCAAACCCACACCTGGCAGAGCTGCGTGTGGTCAGCCCTCTAGGGCCTCATCAAGTGTTTAACATGTTATGAATCTATGAAATTCAAGTGTCCGGGACTCATGGCTATGTATAAAAATAAAATGATAGGGAGATATTTTTGTCATAACTCTTGGCCTGTGTGATCCAGTACAGTAGCCAATGTGCACCTATGGATACTGAGCACCTGAACGGTGGCAAGTCAGAACAGGATGTGAAATACACACCAATCTTCCAGATTTAGTGCCAAGAATGTGAAATATATCAATAACTTTTATACTGATTAGATGTTCAATGAAACGTTCTGAATCTATAGGGTTATCAAATACACTAGTAGCATTACTTCTCTTTTTTTCATGTGGCTACTACAGTCTCTAAAATTCCACATGTGGGTCACGTTAGCCTTATCAGTCAGCGCCACTCTAGGCTGTGGGGTCAAACGGAGCCTGGTTTCTGCCTTGGCTTGACCAGTGTCCCCCAGTGAGTGAGCGGACATTGCTGGTACGCCACACCCACTCCACATCTGTGAGGCAGGAGACCAGTTTCTGCTTCCCCAGGGAGTTGCGAGGGCTGAGCGAGATAGTGGACTCAATGGGGCAGCCCACACCCACACGCACGCCCGTGCCCTGGTCCGTGCTCATGTCCACATCCACACCCACATCCACACCCTGGCCCATGCCCATGTCTGTGCCCACGTCCACGCCCTGGTCTCTGCTCTTCTCAGTGTTGTGTTTTTTAGAGGCTTCCTTTTGCTTTACAATGGGTGTTATATTCTGACCGGGGGTGGGGAAGCAGTTCGTGCTGTCATTTTCAAATGCCCCTGGAATGTGCGCCCCCGAGTCCTGACCAAGATGAACTGGTCGTGCCGACATGTTGCTCTGACCACGAGTGAAGCCTCTCATTCTGCACATGCTCGGGCTTCTCCAGAGGGCACTGCACGGTCTTGCGTTACTGTTCACCCTGATCTCATTATCCGCCTCCTTAGACAATGCCAAAGGCCCCTGCACTCTAATGGATCATGTTGGGATGTTCATCTTGAAATCATTCATCTTTATTGATTCCTTTGACGTACATGTTTGGGGTCCATGAAAAGCGAATTCCCTATGGACTACAAATTAATATCCTTCCTAAATGTATTCAAAGATGTCAGGTTAGTTTATTTTTCCTGATGGTTGATCCATGAGACAGATTGAGGCATTTGAGAAGTGTGTCTTACCAGTCTAAAGCATCATTATATAAAAGCTTCCCTCTATTTTAGTTATTCAAATACATTTTTATATATATTTCATTTACCAATTTTTGGACTCCTTTGAGGGTTCTTTGCATGTGTGTATAGTGGTCTGCATGGATTTAAGGCACCATTAATGTCATGGACCTGTTGACCAAAGAGCCTCATATCGTGGTGGGTCGCTGAGGTCCGCAGCGAATTATGAAGCTGCAAGCTTTATGCTCCATGACCCAAGCAGCAGACACCGCCTCCTTGTGGCTCTCCTGCCACCTTCCCAGGAGGGTTTCCCCGCATTTCCATCTGCAAGGCCTGAGCTAAGAGAGCAGAGACTGGATCCAGCCTTCACGAGAAGCCTGTGGAAGACACAGGCTGACCGCAGTGACTGCTCCCACCACTTCCTGCAGCAGCAGCCCGTGCCGCTTGGCTCTGAAATAAACACGAGGCACCATGCAGAGCACTTCCCGGACCGCTGTCTCCACAACCACACATGACGCTCTTGTGACTAGTGGACGAGCCCCCACCTTCGCCCGCCCCTTGCCGGACCCTGCAGGCTGTGGCGAGCTGCAGGGAGGGGGGGCTGCCCCTCTGCAGGTGGGGTGCAGCGCCCAGAGGCTCGGCTGGCGGTGGCGTCTTGGCCACGTGGCTGCTCCGCACAGAGGCGGCGGGAACCCTGGCCGACACCGTGAGCGGCCGGGCGCTGCCTCCCCCGGGGATGCGGCGGTTGGGCCCGGCTGCAGCAGAACAGTCACCCAAAGGTGTCCTGGGCCCGAGGGCAGGGAAGGCAGGCGGCCTCGCACCTGCGGTCAGGGGACCCTCCGCTGCGGCTGCCCCGGGCAAGGGAACTTCGCCCACTGAGCACAGCGAGAGCTGGAGAGGTGAATGCGCGGGGCCGAGCCCCGGAGGCGGAACGGTAACGGTGAAGGGAAGGGCCCTTGCCCCTGCCCTCCCAGTACCGGGCTGGGGCGGGAGCTGGGGACGAAGCCCGTCGGTCTAGCCGGGGCAGGAGGGAGTGGGTGGGAGGGGAGCCGCCCGAAGCAGTGGAAAGTCAGGAGGTCGATGGCCTCCCTGAGAAAGCACGGCCATCGCGCGCCCCAAACGGCCGTAGCGGTCGCGTGGGCCGCGGCCTGCAGGTGGGGGCTTCGCTCACTGGCCCGGGAGCGCGGGCGGGGGCCGCCTCGGGCTCCGAAGGACGGTCTGCCCGGCCGTGGTGACGCCGGCGGGTTCGCTCTGAGACGGGCCGGCCCGCGTTCTCCCCGGCGCGCGGCCCCCGAGTCAAACCTTTCATTGGGCGCAGCGACGCTGTGCCTGCAGGAGGCCGGCCGGCCGCGCGCGGCGGCAGGGAGACGGGGGGCCGGTCCCGCTCGTGCGCGGCCGCGCTGGGCTCACGTTAGACTGAAGAAGGTGACGGGAGAACCCCTGGTGGCTCTGCGGGTCCGCAGTGACGGTCGCAGCCCGGCCCCGCCGGTGAGCGCGGTTACGACTCTCCCCCGCGGCCGTCCCCCGCCTCCTCCTCGCGGCGCGCGCCCCGTCCCCTCCTTTTCGGAGGGAAACCGAAGCCGGTGAGTCGCGGAGACCGCAGGCCCGCCCGCCGCGAAGCCGCTCTCGCCGAGGGCCCTTGGGCCGCACTCCGGGCCTTTCCGGGTGCGGAGACGGAGGCGGGAAGGGTGGGGGTGCCGGCGGGAAGCCCGGGTCTCTCAGGCTCTGGTGCTCACGCGAATCTCCTGCGGGTCCTGGGGAAACGCAGCTGCCGGCCCCGTGGGTGCGGGTGGAGCCGGGGACGCGGCGAGGTCGGCGTGGGAGGGGACGGCGTGCGAGGCCGGCGGCCGAGGGCCCCTCTGCCCCGAGCACGCGGAGGCCGGGGGTCCTGGGCGGTGGGAGCGCTCGGGAGCCCCCACACTTCGGAGGCTCGGTCAGCCGGGAGAACGCAGGCGGAGAGGAGAAGGCCCGTCCCCCGCGCTGGCTGGGTCTGCAGGACCTCTGCGCTCCGGGCTTCCGCTGACTCTGCACGAGGGATTTATATGTGGAGTTAATATTCCCAAATCTCCATAAGGGGCCTAAAATAGTCATGGTTCTTGCGGTGGGGTCTGCACACTGTTCTGCGGCCTCGCAGGACGCGGCTTTTGCGCCATCAGCCATTTCAGCGGGTCCCAGCGCCCCCGGCCCGGAGCAGCCCTATTAGGTCCAGCAGCCAAAGCCAAACGGTCTCATGGCTCCTCTGGCTGTTCGTGGAATGGCTCATAAACCTGCGGCTATTACCGTGTTTTATTGTACGGTGTGTGCTGCGGTCCTCGTGTGTCAAGCTGACATGTTTACGTTTCTTTTCTGAAGAGAAATCATGATTAAAATGGAATATGCTTTCACAGGTAGGACATTTTATTAACAATCTCAGCCTGATGGAATTAAAAAGGGAGACCATTCAGTCCCGACAAATGCAGAAGCAGCTGAATCATGGCCTCTGAAAGGTCAGAACAACCTCTTTGCTCTCCTCTCTGTGCCTGGAGATGCTTCCGTGGCACTTGAGGATGATGGTCCCAGGAAGGCAGACGTGGGGTTGGCCTTTTTCAGAAGAGACGGGTGCAGAAGAGGCACCCGTGGGATTGCTGCTTCCCTGTCAGCCGAGAGCGTCACATTCTCAGAAAACGAATTCTCTGCATGTCTGAGAGTCCAATTCGACTCTTACATCAGGTGAGACCTTAAGATGACAGACGCCACTCTGAGTTAATGGTAAAGAGCAGATATGCAACTACGCTGACCCCGATACATTTGGTTCCCATTTACCTCTGTGCGATTGTGAGTGTGCTTCCCGTCCAGCTGGGGAAATGGACATAGTCTCCCTCGCACCGGGGTCCTCCATGGATTTCCTCGTAACGAGACAGATGCTGAGCAACCACCTCCACAGAAACAGACCATCTGTAGACCCGTTCAGTCCTGGGACAGTGCAGCCCTGAAGAGAAAGGGAGTCTAAGCCATAAAGTGACGTAGCTTTTCCCCTCACCCGTGATGATGTATGCATCCCAAGCCATATGCTGTGGAGGGAAACATGGTGTTCTCCGCTTCTCAGCTAGAGTTTTTGGATGAAATTTTGTCGACACTTGCTTTCCTTTGCTGAGTCTTCACAGGCAGAATGTGCCACATTCCTCTGAAAGCCACACATGCTGTCAGTTCCACGAGGACCCCCTGCTCCTGGCTGTCACTTGACTCATCACTAACATACCTGAGACACCATGCCACTCTGTGCCGTGTAAGCCAGGCCGATTTGCCACAGGGCCCCACAGTAAACCCTGGCAGTGAATGAGGGTCATTCCCGTGGAATCAAAACCAGCCCAAGTCAAGCCAGCATGCTGAGCCCAGACCTGGAGACGCTCGCCCACCCATCCAGCGTGGGGATACAGGAGCCAAGGTTTCCTTAAAGCCATAGTGTTTAAAATATGCTTACTGTCGTAGTACGCTGGCGGGGGCAGCTGACAAAGCGTTAGAATTCAATATCGATGGCCATGATTCAAGTTCTGTTTGCAGGTAGACAGCCCCAAACAGTCCATTAAAAACATGAGACTGCAGAGGTCCGTGGGCAAGAAAGTCACCGCTGCTAAACCCAGTATGACCCTCACGCACACGCTCTTTGCCAAGGCACAGAGGCTTGAAGCAAAAAGACACGTGGGTTTTGCTCTCCTCACCCCGGCCCCTGCCCACCCTTGCTCCCCTCCCCCACCTCCAGCACTGGGAGGCAGTAGACAGACAGGCTGCGCAAGTCCCAGGGGCCGTGGCAGTCTTAAGAGAACAGTGCTCCTGGGAGGGTCTCATTGGTGTTGTAAAAAGTGTTTATTAGGGAGAAAGCCTATATTTTTGGTGCTGGCGGTAAAGGCCATTGAGAGGCAGGCACAGCTGTGGTTATGATTTGAGTTGATTGATCTCCTGCGTTAGGCCTCTCGTTAGCCAAACTCACCCTAAAACAAGCAGGGACTGCGGAGCGAGGACGGAGCATGTTCTGAACGAGGCCGTTACTCTCTTCCCTGCTGTGAACAGCAGGGAAGCTTCTCCCGAGTTCCACTCACTCCCACGCGGGACAAAATGGTGCTCGCAAACCCTCCCCTCGCAGATCAAGTTCAGGGTCTGGGTGGCCCTTCCAGTACTCCCTGAGCCAGGAGCTACTGGTCGTTGCTATCCTCTGAGACGGGACTGGGGGCTAATGGTGGAGGCGGCCAAACATCACGTGAAGGCCCCGTGAGTGTGACAGCAGGGCTGAGCCACACGCTTCTGAGGGCACCAAGCAGGTCATACTGTGCCAGTGACCCCCAGAATCACACCTGGTGGGGACCTGGGTGTCAGCCGTGGAAAGAAGTCCAGCCAACTGCACCTTTGCAGCCCAGCACCTACGGGTCTCTACTGGAGGGAGAGCAGGCCACTCAGGTCAGAGGTCAGGAGGAGGGATGCGCTGGGGCCCCTCGGCGGAGAGGGGGGCATCCTGGTTGGTTCTCTCAAGCAGACATAGCCAAGGAAGCCCAGGTCCGTCTGTGTCAAAAATGCAGCCTTGCTCCCTTGCTCCCTGTGTGCCGCTCACGGAGAGGCGGCCAGCATTTCACCAGGGGCTGTGTGCGGAGTAGCTCCTGTGCACCATGCTGGGTGCAGGGGGCTGGGGTTCAAACGGGAACAAGGTCCGGACTTTGCCTTGGAGTCAAAGAGCTCACAGTCTGGGCCATGAAGGGGTGGTTCTTAACCTGTCGGCTGCTGGGGACCCCGGTAGCCATGTGGTGAGGCTTCTCAGATACTGTTTTACAATTCACTGAATAACAGACCACAGAGAAAACCAATGATAGTTTATCAGCATCACTCCTGCCCGTGCAGAGCGGCTGGAGTCTGCACATGTCGTCCCGTCTCCCACCCCAGAGTCCAGCTAGCGTTTAAAGGTCAGTTAGGCAGTAAAAGCAAGTAACTATTCAGACAGGAAAACTCAAAAAGCTTCCAATGGGATTAGTGTTGCTGATAAAACTGTAAATTTGTGTAACGGCCGGATGTGGGCCTGTCAGCTGGTGCGATGGCGTCACCGAGCAGAGAGGATGGAAGTCCTGGCCAGCAGTACAGTGAAGGTTCCTTCTGGCCCCGGGCACACAGATAAAGGCCTCTACCTGCCAGTCGCAACAAGATAGTCAGATAGGTTTCATGGGGCATGTGAATTACAGCGCTGGAAGTGTCTTGGTCTAATCTTCTCGCTTTAAACTTAAAGAAACTTAGCTCAGCAGGGCTGAGTGGAGCCCACAGCCACCCAGATGGTTCCTGGCAAACAAAGAGTAGAAACACCCAGGCCTCTTGCGCGTCCCCTGGTCTTTCATCTCGGCACCATTGTCTGTACCCAGCACACAAGGCCGAGGGGAACCTGTCGGTGCTGGGAGCAGCCACAGCTTCTCTGCATTTATTGAGCGCCCATTACCTGCCAGGGATTGAGCTAAGCTCCCAAATGTCCACTGGTTTTAGACAACCCTCTGAAGCGTGTGCACATGTGCAGCTGAGGGTGCCAGGCTCCTGCAAGGCTGTGACCTGCGCAGTCAGACACACAGTCACCGGCAGGGCCGGGCGCCCTCCGAGCTCCAAAGCCAGTGCAGCTCATGGCTGTCCGCTGAGGACCCATGGAATGGAGGGCACCCATTTAAATAAACACACAAACATTCTCAGGACTTCCTTCAGGATTTGAGGACAGTTACAAACCCAACGGCCTGAGTGAGGGACCTCAGGAGGTCACTGTGCCTCAGTGCTGAAGTCTCAGCAAGTGGCCACTTAAACCCTCCCCAAATGGCCCTTTTTCTCAAGCCTGCATCGTTTCTTGCACAAGAAAATGCCCAAACAAGCATTTCTTTAAAAAAAAAAATTTATTTACTTGTTTGTTGTTTTGGTTATTTATTTTTAGAGAGAGAGGAAAGGAGAGAGGGAGAGAAACATCACTGTGTGGTTGCCTCTGACTGTCGCCCCCAACTGGGGACCTGATGTGCAACTGAGTCATGTGCCCTGAATGGGAATAGAACCAGTGACACTTGGCTTGCAGGCTGACGCTCAATCCACTGAGCCACAGCAGCCAGGGCTCCAAACAAGCATTTCTTTATTTGCCAGAAGCTGGAGCACACTTGTCTGTTTATTTACAGAAGTAGGATCCTAATTTCCATAACCTTCTTTTCCCTAAGAAAGATGCCCTGGCCAGCGTCCCTTGTCAGCAACTAAATATTTGTGTCCTCATTCTTCACAGGGGCGTGGGTGGGGCCACTGGCACCACACACCCCGTCGGTGTGGAAGAGCCACCGATTGCGGTGGTATCTGGCCAGGTGAGTCTGCACAGCCGGGGCTGTGTACTGAGACTGCCTGTGGCGTCACAGCCAGGAGCTAATCTGCATTCCAGCTGCTATTTCCGGTCATTGGGAACCTTCAGGAACCTGAGAAAAGGAGCTCAAGTTTACTTGGAAAATGGTAGCCCCCAAATTTTGGAAATGGCATCTGTTTCCTGGGTAAGTATCTTTTAAATAAAGATTAAGATATAGATTTAGGTACAGGAATGTTTGTGAGAAACAAGCCCAGATAATGTTTTCCATTAGAGGATCTGTGCTCTTTTGCTTTCTTCCATGCTTGTGTTTTTGAAGAGAATTCAGCCGGACAGAGTTCATCAGTCACCGCTACAAATCTCCATTTGAGATGCGTACCAGAGCCACAGGCTTGGTGTCCCTAAGGTGCAACCCATTTCAGAGCAGTATTGCAACACTGAAGAGATCGTAGGCCTTGTCATGGTTACACAACTGTAATGTTTTAAGTTACAAGAATTACTTGACTGCTTGGAAAGTTTTGAAAACTCATACAATTGAATTAAGCTGAAGTTCCTAAAAAGGAAATTAGCCCTGTCTAATGTTGCTCAGTGGATTGAGCACTGGCCTGCAAACCAAAAGGTTGCTAGTTCGATTCCCAGTCAGGCACAGGCCCAGGTTACAGGCCAGGCCCCCATTTGGGGGGCACACGAGAGGCAATCGCACACTGATGTTTCTCTCCCTCTCTTTCTCCCTCCTGTCCCCTTTCTGTAAAAATAAATAAATAAACTTTCTTAAGAAAAGGAAATTAGATATAGTCAGCTAATAAATTAGGTGCAATGTGTTC
The DNA here is from genome assembly GCF_987537825.1 of Furipterus horrens. Classification (NCBI taxonomy): domain Eukaryota; kingdom Metazoa; phylum Chordata; class Mammalia; order Chiroptera; family Furipteridae; genus Furipterus; species Furipterus horrens. The sequence continues at coordinate 144,394,101 of NW_028327177.1, forward strand.
AAAAGACTGTTAACTCAGTGCAACAAATGAGCTCAAATGGTCAGCAAAGTCCCCTTTAACAAGGTTGCCTAAATGTGTGATTTATAAATAAAATAATAAGATTTAAGGGTTTGAGGAAGTTTGAAATGTTTGAGGAAAAGCTAGAGTGTAATTTCAATAAATTGAATATGATTCAAAAAATAACTGAGTAGTTTTTATACCCTTGAGGGTGTAACAAAACTCACATTAACACAAAGAAACGAATTCCAAGCCAGAGGCGGCAGGGAACAGAGAGCTTCCTCCTCGCTCTGCTGCGCCAGGACTTCCTCCTCCGCACAGGATGGTCGCTGCTGTGAGTATGAGTGCAGATGTGTGTGAGTGCGCGTGTGTGAGGGTGTGCTGCTGCCTGGGGTTGTGTGCGTGACTGATGTGTTTAGTTTTCCTTCCTTCACCGCAGTCTGAGGTGTTGAAGGACTTCCTGTTGCCAGTTGCTTTGCAAAGTTGTGGAGACCACAGTCACCACCCCTGCTGCTGCTCTGGGATGTGGCAGCCAGACTGCTCCCTGGTCAGCACTGTGGTGTCACCCCAGACGTCCCACCCCTCAAGGCTGGCTGCAACCTTGGACACGCCCCCCCCCATCCCCCTCCAGCCAACTTTGGCTCTGGGTCCTGAGCCTTGGGCCCAGGATGGGTGAGCAGCCCAGATGGCTCGGGCTGCTGGCAGGAGAACCAGCATCCTCTCGCTGGATCCCAGGGACAAGCGTGTCTGTGCTCTGGGCTGAGAGATGCAGGAGCAAGGGCCTCTGGTCCCAGGAGGACGGGGAGCGGATCCATGCCTCACGCATGCCCTGGGTCCCCAGCCTGCGTTTCACACGCTTCAGCACATCCAGCATCTAAGCGACTGTCGGGACAGGTAGAGGCTGGGTAGCTTGAACCCTCAAAACGAGGAATTAATCCAAACAAATGGGGTGGGGGACTGTCACAGTGGCTGGGACATGTTAATGGGGTGTATGTACGTGGGAGGGGGCATGCAGCATTTATGGCTCTGCTGGGCCAGAGAAAGGCCATAACAGCTCCCTTCCCAGGCTTACGCTGACCGTAACTGTTGTCTGAGCTGGGTGAGTGGCAGTGAAAATGGATGAAAAGGATGTTTATGTCCTTCCCATTAAACCCAAAGCTATAAACCCCGAGGGCATTAAAACTGGAAGCGGCCCTGACAGATGCCTCCTCGCGAGGTTAACCCATGGAGGGGAGACAGCGGGCCTGGCTCTGGAATATTTCACCCATCCTTCTCCCCGCTCACCCCTTCCCTTGGCCCGCCATTCAGTTTAATTTAAAAAATGTACTTTGTGGGCAAAGAGAATATATCAGAGAAGGTCATTTTTCTTTCTGGACTGGGAATCTCACCTCACGGTGACCTTGGAGCAGTCCTACTCCCCCAGAGCACTGCACACAGAATCGGAGGTCGTTCTGCATCCCCAGCTGCCCTCAGAGCTCTGAGGTCCGTGGACAATGTGGAATTTCTCTGAGGTTCTTGGAGAATGAAAGCATTCAGGGCTGGGACTAGGGTGAGGCAGGTGAGGCACATACCTTGGGTGCAGAATTGAAGAGGGTGCCAGGAGACTCAGGAATAAGAATAAATAATACTTCTATGTGATCCTTGGTGAAAATCAAAGCAACAATCTCTGCCCCTGCGTTGTCCACCTGTTTTAGTGAATTATAGGTGTCTGGTCTGCATGGCAGTGGCGAATGTAGCTCAGCCCTGGTTCGGAAAACCGACAGGCGTGTGGTGGCACCCAGGAGCCAGGCCCGCAGGTCGGCTTTCCCATCAGGCCTGCGTTGTATCTGCACTGCTTTAAAGCTTGTTTTGCTAAAAAACTTTCTCACCCTGAGCTGAAAAATAAGAGGTGTTTAATGGATAACTTTAAAGTAACTTCTCAAGGTCTATTCTGAACTGTTTTAAGGACAGGGTGTGGCCAGATCTCCCACCCTCATCGCATCCCTGCATGCGCAACATTCTTTTCTTTATGATCTGTAAACAACAACCATCTAAAGCAACCTTAGGAAAGAGATTTGTAACTTTGATGTGACCCGCCCAGAAAGGAAGAAAAGCCTGGTCTAGTCACTACTCCCACTTTCTGTCAAACTCTTTAGAGAAGTAGGGACCTCAAGATAAGTTAGCAAAGAGTGATTGAGACTCCTGGAAAGCACTGATTGAACACATGCGATTATTTTTTCTTTCTTCCAAAATCCTGAAAAAATATAGCACAAAAGGTATAAGCTCACAAGGTCAGCAGATCCTGAACGCAGAACGCTAGAGTGAGGACTGTGTGCAGATCATGGGGAAGCCGTAGAGCTGCTGATTGTGATGACAAACCACAGAAAGATCTGGCACTCAGAGGCACCAGCTCCTCTTCAGGGAGGGTGAGAGCTGACGCCAAACGGAGGAGAATTTACTCCAAGTCCCTGGGTGGAGCAGTTAGACTTCCACAGGTCCCAGGGTGACCCGCGTGAGAGCGCTTTAAAGCAACAAAACCGGTCATGGGGGTGAGATGGCCAAGCCTGAAGCTTTTATAAATCACCCCAAACTGATCAGCCATGTAAGGACAATCCCTTAAAAAAATAAAAGGGATCACAGCAGACTGCTCTGGAGAGATAAAGGGTTGTGCAGCCTCATCTGTGTTATGCAAACGGGAGGACATCAGCAGGCCTTTCCTGCCAGGTAACTTGATTTATCTCAGAGGGAGACCCCCCGGGAGGCAGCGCTGCAGCTCTGGGGAGGATGCTCAGGCCTGGAGGTGGGGGGGCTGGGAGTCCTAGGGCAGCTTCTCCGAGAAGCCCTGGTGCCGGGCAAGGCAGGCAGGCTGGGGCTGACACCTCGGTGCCTCAGTGAGCCGGGCTGACTCAGAAAGCCAAGCCTGCCTCCCTCTGGTGCCTCTCGGGTCTCTTGCCTTTGTCCCTGTCCCCGCACCAATCTGACCCCATAAGCCCTCCCTACTCTGCTCCAAACAGTTTCCTTAAGTGCTGCTGCTTCCTTATCTTTATAGTACTGAAGTCTTTATCTTCTTTCCAGACTTGTAAATATAAAGTGTGCCATGCGAGGATGATATGTAGAGTAAGATGGTGACCACGGTACCTCCGTCCCCACACGCAGTTACCACCCTGTGTGCTTGGAGAGTTACTGTCCTAGCAACTTGCAAGTATGAAATACAATAATGTTGTCAACTAGTCAACAACCTGTGCACTAGATTCACAGAACTCACTCCTCTCCTGACTGGAAGTTTGCACTCTGACCACCTCCATGCGTTTTCCCCACCATCCCACCCCTGGCAACTGCCAACCTACTATCTGTTATATGAGCTTTTTTGCTTCTTTTTTAGTTTCCACAAAAATGTGAGATCAAACAGCATTTGTCTCTCTGAGTTTGACTCATATTACTAAACGTAATGCCCTGAAGTTTCATCCATTTTGTCACAGATGGCTGGCTTTTTATCTTTTTATGACTAAAAAACATTACATCATGTACGTATACCACATTTTCTTTATCCATTCATCCAATGATAGACATGGGTTGCTTCCAAGTGTTGGTTATTGTAAATAATGCTCCAGTGAACATGGAGTGTAGATATCTCTTCCATATAGTGATTTCATTTCCTTAGGCATAGACCCAGAAGTGAGAATGCTGGGGTATACGGTAGTTTTATTGTTTTTTGTTTTTTAGGAGCCCCCATACCATTTTCCACAGTGGCCGTACCAGTCTGCATTCCCACCAACATGGCACGAGGGATCCCCTTTCTCTACATCCTCACCAGCAGTTGTTGTTTGTTGGTTTATAGATAATAGTCATTGTAACAGGTGCAAGGCGATATCTCATTGTGGCCTTGATTTGCATTTCCGTGATGATGAGTGATGTTGAGCACCATTTTTTGCATCTGTTGGCCATGTGTATGTCTTCTTTGGGAAAATATCTATTGAGATTCTGTGCCAGTCTTTTAATCATAACGTGTTCTTTTGCTATTGAATTATATTCTTTTTTGGATGTTAACTCTGTATCAGATATATCATTTGCAAAGTATGTCCCCATTCTATAGGTACCCTTTTTATTCTGTTGATTTCTTTTGCTGTACACAGACATTTTATTTGACTTGTCTATGTTTGCTTTCGTTGCTTGTGCTTTTGGTACCACATCCAAAAAATGTTGGCCAACATCAGTGTCAAAGAACTTTCCCCCTATGTTTTCTTCTAGGAGTTCTATGGTTTCAAGTTTTACATTGACATCTTCAGTCCACCTTGAGTTAATTTTTGTTAGTGGTGTCAAATAAAGATTCATTCTTTTGCATGTGGATATCCAAGTTTCTTAATACCATTTATTGAGGAGACTGTGTTTTTCCTGTTGAGTATTCATGGCTCTCTTGTCAAATAATAGTTGACCATATATGTGTGAGTTTGCTTCTGGGGTTTCAATTCTAAGTCACTGATCTGTATGTCTGTTTTTTATGCCAAGGCCATAGTGTTTTGATAACTATAGCTTTCTACTATAGTTTGAAATCAGTATGCGTGATGCCTCCTGCTTTGTTCTTTCTTGAGATTGCTTTGGTTATTCAGGGTGTTTTGTGGTTTCATACAAATTTTAGAATTGTTTCCATTTCTGTGAAACAATGCCATTGCAATCTTTACAGGGACTGCATTGAATCTACAGATAGTTTTTGGTTTTACTGATATTTTAACTCTTGTAATTCATAAAATAGGGTAGCTCTCTGTTAGTATCGTCTTCATTTTCTTTTATCAATAGCCTATAATTTTCAGTAAACTTGTTTAAAATTTCCCTAGGTATTTTATTGTTTTTGATGTGCAGAGTTAAACTGTAATGCAGCTTCTATTTATAAGAACCTTCAAAAAGGGTTGTAGGTTCGACCGCTGATTACCTGGTTAAGGGCAACTCTATGAGTTTTCTTAAGTGAGGTCTACTGGCTGTGCCCTTTCCCTACCAGGTCTTGTGCAAAACTGGGGCTCTGTGACAGGTGTTCCCTCCCTGTTTCTTAGGCCTTAGAGTAGCTGGACCAGGCACCTGGGTATGGGGATTGTGGCCTCCTCCTGCCCCGGTCCCTTCCTGTCTAGCAGCGCTGGGATCACACTGCTGCTCTGGCCCCTGAAATCCAGGCAAGAGGGTCAGGTTCCCCTCAACCATCTAGCTCTTCTAACGTTGGAAATCTGGGCCATCTGCTTCTTGTCTGAAGATTAGGCATCCCCCGTCATCTTCCTCCCACTTACTGACCCAGGGATGGTGCATGTACCCAACTATTTTGAAACTGGCTCTGATTTTATTTTATTTTTTAAGTTGGCACTCCAAAGAAAAGGAAACAAACAAACAAAAAGAAAAACAGGCCATGATGGTAGATTCAACAACAGAAACCTATCCTCTCACAGTTCTAGCCTAAATGTTCAACCATCAGGATGTCAGGGGCTGTGAAGGGGAGTCTGTTCCATTCCTTCTCCTTGTTTCTGCTGGTTGTGGCAGCCATAGGCATCCCTGGGCTGGAACCACAATCAGTTTGCTCTCTGCCTCCACCTCCACATGGTGACTCCCCCATCTCTTGGCTGTTGTGAATAATCTGCTATGAACATTAGTTTAAAAATATCTCTTTGAGTCCCTGCTTTCAAATCTTTTGGGTTTGTGTCCAAAAGTGAAATTGCTACTTCATATGGTAACATTAATTTTGGGAGGAAATGCTCTGTTTTGCTATCTTGTGTAAAAGCTGAGTAAAGGTCATGAAAAAAGAGTATCGTCAGCTACTATCTAGTGTGCCAACTAGTGGATATCAACTAATTGCAGGTCATCATAAAAGTTTTTCTCTGCTGTCATTAATTCGAGTCGAGAATAACACCAGAGTGAAGGATACCAGGAAAAGCGCTGCTCTTCTGCCATCTAGTGTGCATGTTTGGAATAACACCTCAGTGGAAATGAGCAGGGAAGGCTCTTTTCTGGGGGCATCTACAGTTTACATTTTGGTCTTAACATACCAATGAAGTTTATCAGGAAACAGTTCTCTGCTGCCATCTCGTGTGACTCTTGGGAATAACACCCAAGTAAATGTCACCAGTAAAAGTTCTTCTTTGCTGCCACTTAGTGTGCATATGGAGTATAACACCGGAATGCAAGTTACCAGAAAATGCTTTTTTCATTTATGCCATTGACTGCGCAATCAGGATTAACACTTCAAGGTATAACATGATAAGAAGTTATTTTTGCTGGCACCGAGGGCACATATTTACAATAACACAGGAGTGTAGCACACTGGAAAAAGCTTTACTCTGCTGCCATCTCTTGTGCATCTGAGTCAACTCTTAACTGGCATCTGGTATGCATCTCCGGGATAACATCCGAGGGAGGCCGTTCTCTGCAGTTGTTTAGTGTGCAGTTATTGAATAACACCTGAGTGTATACCTTCACAAAAAGCTAATCTTTCCTGTCGTTTATTATGCATCTTGTGAATCACACCTGGTTGGAGACCACCAGGAAAAGCTCTTTTCTGGTGCCATTGAGTATAGCGGCAAAGTTGAAGTCCTAAGGAAAAGCACATTCGTGCTGCCATCTAGTGTTTTTCTTTGGAATGACACCCTAGTGCAAGCAGCGGTTTAGGACCAGTCGTCGTCGTCGTCGGCAGCCGTCCGTCTCGAGAGATGATGGTGTAGCTTCTTAAGAGTCTATCTGCACCGCCGAGAATGGCTGTGCAGTCCGACTCGGGAGTGACACGGTATCTGTCTCCTCCCGTGTTGAATCAACATCTTGCGATGACGCTGGAGTGTCCTCTCCAGTGAAGCTGAAGCTACAGAGCCTGGGCAGGGTGATATGGAGGGTCTGCTGTTGCCCATGCAGCAGACCCCCCCTCTCTTCGCAGCTGAAGGGTCCAAGGGAAAGACGGAGTCAATACAGCTTGGCTTCAGGTGCGCCGCAGGAGTTGCCGGTGTTGACTACAACGTCAAACCGCCTTAGGGACTCCGGCTCCGGATTTTCTGTCGGGGTTTACTTCTTTAGGACCAGTATACCTGTGTATTCCTTTCCTGTTAATATACTAGGTTCCATGCGCAATAATTTCGTTACATCTAGATTGAGAAAAAAAAATTTAAATAAAAGATATGCAAATAATTTTTAGTCTCTTGTGTACTGTGTGTATTGTAAACTATCTCTCCCAAATAAATGTCCTTTGTTAATTATGATCTCGTGAAATGTTCAAAGAAGCACCATGTTAAAGCTTTCCTAACTTTGTCAGTTTCTGGCATCGATGGTCTTTTGGTTGTGTAAAGGCATTTCTAATAATTTTTATCAGCTATTCTGTCTTTTGGAATGGAAGACAATAAATTATTCAAATATAACTGTACACTCCAGAGAATATTCAATTTTCAAGGAGAGTTGGGAGGAAGGGCAGTGAGTGGGAGACGGGACAGGGGGCCACATATTTCTGCAGGTTTGGGGGTCCCTTCCACTGTGGAGAGGAGGAGAGAGCAGAGTGAAGCAGCATCGCCGCAAACAGTCCCCCCTGCCAGGCCTCAGCACTGACCAGGGCAGAGAGGCCAAGGGCGGGTGGGGTGCGTTTGCGGAGCTGGCACTGGCAGAGGGTTCACCTGGGTGCTCGCAGAGGCCACCAGCTTCCTCTCTTTCTTTCCCGGTTCATGGAAAGAAGAAAAAATAGGAAAACTGGCGTCCCAGGAGTGTGGTCAGGGAGTGGAGGGCTTCTCTGGGTTTCAGCGGAGCAAGAAGAGGGAGACAGTTGTGCCAGACCGTAGGGGCCGAAGCAAGGGCTCTGGACGTCCGAGCGAGGGGCCAGCACACAGCGGACGGCGTCTGGGCGGCAGGCCCGTGAGATGAGCGCTTTGCTCTCCAGACCTTTCTGCTGCTGTTCAGGTGCCTGGAGGGAGCGGTCCATGTTCATACGTCAGAAATGTCCCGGGTGAAATAAATGTCCTTGTCTGAGTGGATGCTCCCCCCTCCCCAGTGGACATCCTGTCCTCACCGTGTGCTCGGCCAGGGGAAGGGCTGAGATGGAGTCTGGGGGACAGTTCCCATCCGATAAGTGAAGTCATTAATGGGAAGTGTCTTCTCTGGCCATAGCCATTTTGAGTCATTCTCCGTAAAGATGAGATGAGAGCTGACGTTAATATTGTCGCAGAATGAGGCGGGTCCCATAAGGACTTGAGGAATCAGGTAGAATGTGTCAGGATAATTGCTTTCCGTCCAGTTGCTAAACTTGGGACCTTTCTTGTCATGAGTTACTGGGTCTGGATATTTTTGGAGTTGGTGTCTTTCGGTGACTTGGCATCACTGAATAATTAGGACTACAGTGTTGGCTGTGAGCAATGTGGAGACCATGATGCTTCATTTCCTGGGGTCTGTCATTTCCAATCATATTTTAACTATTTTAGGGGAAGTTGTGGAAGATGTGGCTCCCTTTCAGCTGGAATTTTCCCAGATTTAATGGATTTAAGCAGGACTGCTAGAAGGGGACACGGGGACCAGCCCCAAAACTGTGAGTGGGGGCTGCATGGCCCCTCCAGCGGGGACACCCGATCCACCTCCATGTCCCACATGGCACCTGTGCACAGGTATCGGGGTGGTGGCGTCTCGCAGTCACCCAGGACAGCTCTTTCTGGCTGTCCACCAGTTCATGTGGAGCCTTTTTGCTAAGATGGTGGCTTCAGCATCCCTTGGGTAGTGTCTTCTGGGACCTGGAGGAACAGATGAGTCGAATGGAGAGTCATTCTAAAGAGGACCAGCAGAGGTTGGCTCGATGTGGAAAATTGTGAGGGTTTTCTAGGTTTTTGTGTGGTGTAAGGGGGAGTTTGGGTGAGGGTCAGTTGGACAGAACACAGGCTTGTTTGTGTTTTGCTGCAAATCATAGAGGAACTAAGGATATTTGGGACTTAGTAAACATGTCTTGTGGAATACTTTAAAAATTGTGCTGTGAATAAATATATTTCTAGAAGTGATTGAATTTTTTAATAAATACTAATCTAAAGAGTACTGGCGTAATAGAGAATTCACAATTTCTTACTCTTAGTTTTCACTAGAAATTCAGGTTTTTTTAAAGGTTAAGAATGGTAATTAAAGGTATAGAAAAAGCAATAGAGCAAAGAACTGTGTATAAGAGAAAAACAAGATATGTTGTGATTGAATCAAAAGGTATGGGATACGGGCATGTAATTTTCAGAGAAAGGGAATTAACATATTTTTCACTCCATAAGATACAGTTTTTTCCCCCCAAAAGTGGGGGGAAATGTTTGTGTGTCTTATGGAGCGAATATTGCATCACGGACCATGGTATGTATTACCTGACCTGTCAGCGGTGGCAACAGCTGTTAGAAGAGGAAGAGTGGGTCCACACGAAACCCCTGGGGATGCTTAAATGTCCCAGTCTATTGCTGATTCTCAGGGTGTCTGTCAGTTGCCACCCTCTTCTGCCCATCACCTGGGACCTGGGAGAGTGGAGAGAGCCGCCTGATACTCCCAGCTACAAGCACTGACCTGTCTAATCAGCTGAGGCTGATAACAGGCATGAGGCACAGTGCCAGGTGCCAATTGTCTTTGACACGGGGCGGGGTCTGTGTCAGTAGAACTGCCTCCAATCATCAATTAATGCATTTTAAGCTCTACCAGTCATGAGAGGCAGATGGGTGGAGCTGAAGTAACATGTTGTCTGCTGGCTACTGGCTCTGTTAGATGCTACAGCTGTCTCGTCTACCTCCATACTGTTTCTAGTGCACCCCAGATTTCTGTGTGAGGAGGCTAGCAGTAACTGGGTGCGCAGCCATAAGTGCTGAAGTTTGTCATATATAAAGGGAGGTATGGTGGGGTCACTACTCTAGTAGTAACACAGGCACTGAGAGGATTAAGGGTTATCACTAGCCGTAACAGCACTGGGGGTCGTCTGCCAGCACCTGTAACCAGGATAGTGATACTGTCAGTGACTGTTACAACTAGTGATACCTCTTAACTCCCTCAATGCCTGTAATTAAAGGCCCCCATAAATCCTGACGCTAGCGATCATGAGTTCTGGGGGTTCCCAGAAAACTAGAAGAGTACTTGTACTTTAAAGGCTCTCCTCATTCGTGCATGACAGTGATGATGATTCTTAATACCGCTGTTGACTGCCGTTCACTTTGCATGGTTGAAATATTATTCTGTTATATTTTATTAAATATTTTAGCACACTATTTGGTTCATAATATTTTATTCTCTTGTTTTCCTCCTCTAAACCTAGGTGCATCTTATGGTCAAGTGTGTCTTATAGTGAAAAAAGTACAGTAATTTTGTTCTAAGTGAGGCTGGTTGTTTTAGAGCGAGACAGAGGACAAGCAGGATGAGAGCAGAATGTTGAAAGGGAAGCGGTAGGAGATTTGTAAAGAGAAATGTAGAGAGGGTAAGTTTTATAGATGATGAAGCTCAATACGATGAGAGTAAATTTAATTAAGAAAATGACTGTAAGTAAGAAAAGTAAGCTGATGTAGAAGCAGAATTTGGTTCTATTTTATTTTGTTAAAAGGACAGAGTTTTCTTGTATTGTGTAGCAGCAGATAAGATAGCATGAGACACTTTCTGGCTACACAGTGAAGATACTGTTTCCTTAAAATATGTTTCTGTTTTATATTGTTTTAACCAGGTCTTTGATTACTAAAGAAGGCAGTCTTCTCAATCCTAAAATCCAAAGATGTGAGAACCACATACTGACTCATAGCCAACACAACAGGACCCCTGCTCTCCCGGGTAAGACTCCTGCTGACACTCACAAGACTCAGAGCTCACACCCCAGGATCCTCTCATCTCTCAGGTTTGACTCCTCCACAGTCGCATGCCCCAGAGGCGATGCCAAAGGACCTCACACTCTTTCAGGCGGGTCCACATTTTACACTAAATGGATCTAGAAGTGCTGTGAGAGGATCTCCAGTTCTAACGTGAGGGAACATGTCCCCATGGTCAGAGGACTCAGAGGTGACATGACAGAACCCCCTACTTTCTCAGGTGAGACCCCTCCCCACAATCCCAGGGCCCAGATCTGATACGTCAGGGTTCTATACTCTCTCAGGGAAGACCCCTCCCAGCACTCAGAATCCTGAGCGGATGTGGCAGGACCTTCTATGCCCACAGAGTGGAATCGCCCCCCGTGCTCAGATGCACACTGCTAGGAAATGGTCTTCTCTGCTGCCATCTAGTGCATATCTTAGGGATGGCACCTAATAACTAAGCCCTTATTTTTAATGCATTATTTTAATTTTTTTTCCTGTTGAAATTATTCTTTAACTCCGCATTGTGATTTATTTTAAGGGTTATTTAGAAATTTATTTTATAACTTTTATTTTTTTAAAGATTTTTAGTTTATTTTATTTTGAGACAGAGGGGAAGGGAGGGAGAAAGAGAAGGAGAGAAACATCCATGTGTGGTTGCCTCTTGCTCATCCCCACCCGGGGACCTGGCCCACAACCCAGGCATGTTTCCTGAGTGGGAATCGAACCGATGACCCTTTGGTTCCCAGGGCAGTGCTCAATCCACTGAGCCACACCAGCCAGGGCTATTTCATAATTTTTAACTGTAAGAACTTTCTAGTTACCTTTTGTGACTGGTTTCAAGATTATCTGCAATTAGAGCCAGAAACAGACAGGGCTGAGAGGGGGGAAATCCTAAAATATTTGTCTCAGCCCAAACTGAGTTTAGTGGACAAAAGGGCTTTGAACAGGTGTGACATGCCTTGCACACCTTCTGCCAAAGAAGCCAGTTATTTTTCCTAATGGGAGACATTAAATATTAATCCCTGCCTGTTGTCATCTAGTGGTTACAATTTTACTTATGCCTTTTAACCCTGTTTCCAAATCTGTTGCTCCCAGAATACGACCAGGATGCCAGTTTGTTCATCAGTGCCAGCCCTTGGGAACCGAGCATGCTGCTGCCCGGGGACAGCCGACTGACCTGGCCTGGACTTTGCAAAATCCTTGCCCCTGTGGGCCACGTGTTTAGTAGGTGAATGAGCTCCCTTGCCAAGGCCCCAGGCTGCCCTTCTTGAAGGAACACCTGCGCTGCCAGCTGGGGCCCTCCCCCAGCACCGCCCTGTTCACCATTTGGCTGCTGGCCTCGCTACCTGCGCCGACTCCTGAGACTTAGCGGGGGCACGGGCGACGTCTGTCGGAGAACTTCCAGAACCCCGGGAGGAGTGCTTTGCTCCCCAGACTTCCGTTCTGCTGTTTGGGGTTCAGCAGGGGGCAGTCGGCATTCATCCATCAGAAGTGTCCCCGGTGAAACAAATGTCCCCGTCCGAGCGGATGGCGCTGCAGTGGGCGTCCTGTTCTCAGCACGTGCTGGCAAGGGAAAGGGCCGAGACGGAGTTTGGGGACAGTCCCGGTCCCACGGGTGAAGCGACTGATGGTGTCTTCTTCGGCCGTAGCCGCTCTGAGCCGTTCCTGCTAAAGATGCGAGCCGATGCTGACACTGTCGCAGCATTTGGTGTGTCCCACGTGGACCTGAGGAGTCAGGGGAGAACGTGTCGGAGGGCTGTTCAGTGTGGGACCTTCGTCACCGCGAGTTGCAGAGCGTGGACACCCTCAGAGTTGGCTTAGGTTTGCGGGTCACGTTGCCCAGTGATCGGGACCACAGCGTCGGTGCCCCCGTCCTGGTCTTCCAAGGGCGAGCCATGCGGAGACGGCGCCTGCCCCGGGGCCTGCAGTTCCCAGTCGTGTCTTCCGTCCTGCAGGAGAGGTCACGGAGTCCGCGGCTGCACGTCCGCTGCCAGTTTCCCAAATGCAGCGACTGAAGCAGGGCGGCCGGAAGGGGCCCCGGAGGCCGGCGCGTCCCCGTGAGGGCGGCCCGTCAGGCAGGGGGCGCCCGGGCCCCTCGCAAGCCCCGCCCCCGCCGTGCGTCGGTCTGGCGTTGCCGGCGTCCCGTGCGCCCGGCGCACTCTGTCCTGTCAGGACGCCGGCGGCGGCTCCGTGCGGGGCCGTTGGGCTGAGGCGGTCGAAGCGGTTTCTTTGGCCCCCAGGAGGCACCTCCCGGGACCGGGAGGATCAGGGGAGGCGGAGGGCGCCCGGGTGTGTTTGTTGCGCTGCCGGCTGTAGAGGCCGCGAGGGGGGTGGGACCGTTTGTAAGCGTGTCCCGTGGGTTGTGGAAAAATCGTGCTGCCGTGTCTCCCTAAGTGACCGAGTTTGTCCCCGGCCGTCTAAGGAATGCGGCGCGACAGGGTTCTCAGCGTCGAGTCAGTTCTCACTCGGAGTTAAGGGTGGTTTTGAGGTTGAGGTTCTGCTCCGTCCCGGCCGGTGTGGGTCAGCGGGCGCGGCGGCGGGCCCGGAAGCCGGGGGTCGCCGGTTCGATTCCTAGTCAGGGCGCAGCCGTGGGTCTCGGGCCGGGTCCCCCGTCCGGTGGGCGCGCGAGCGGCGACCACACACGGTTGTTTCTCTCCCTCTCTCCCTGACTTCCACTCTCCGTAAAGGTAAAAAAACAATTAAAAAAAAAAGAAAAGAAAGGAGCTTAGGGCCCGGGTGCTGGGCGTTTTGGGAAGCAGAGAGCCGAGGTTCCTCGTCAGCGGGACGGTGCCCCGGGCGGAAACCGGAGGAGGACCCTGCAGGGCCGACGCCGCCTCGGGAAGGAGGAACCTGGGGACGGTGAACTGTGGAAACCGAGTCAGTGAGACGGGCTGTTCTCAGTCCCGGTGGGAAGCGGGTCTCCACGGGACCCGTGAGTCCTGGAAGGAAGGGACGGTGCGCAGGCCCCTCCTCCGTCGGACCCCGGGGCGACGGAGCGCTGAACGGTTCGGTGTTTCCGCGCGTCCCGGCCCCTGTTCGTGGGGCTTCTCAGCCCAGGACACTCCTCCCCGGTCGGTGGGGGGCGGCAGGCACTTTGTGTCGTTTCCGGTCCAGCTTCCCTGGCAGGCGACAGAAAAGCGGCCCTTCAGTCCCAGGACCCGAAGGGACCCTTGCCGATGGGGAGCAGGTGTCTGGTTGTCGGCACCATTGACTTACGGGCGGCCATTCATCCCCCCGGGGGATCTGACGTCCTCGTGCGGCTCCTCGGCTTTGGTCGCCTGCGTTCACCGCTCCCGCCCTTCCTCCACCCCCGGGACTGTTCAAACGGGCACAAGGCCTCAGCCGGAGACCCTTCGGTCCTCTGTGAAAGCAGCACCTGTGCCCTCGCTATGCACTCGTTCACCTGCGTTTTCCTAGGCAAGTCTTTTTTGTAACTGAGACTCGAAACACATCAGCAGCCCAGGGTAGGCTCCGTGGCCCCCGTGTCCGGCCAGCAGGTTGGCGGTGGAAGAGTTGCCACCCCCAGATAGTGCCGGGTTCCAGGGGCGGGGGGGTCAAAGGGGCTCCCCGCAGAGGGCGGAGGTGGGGGAGGGGGGTCTAATCTGAGGTCAGAGAAGTCGGTCCGTTCCCGTCTGCAGATCGGGATCCCTAGGAAGCACCTAGGCTGTCCCCGGCACCAGGGCCGGCCAAGCGGTCAGGGGTGATGTTCCAGAGCGGGGGTCCCCCAATTCCTCACACCTGTGTCCTGGGGCATGGGGGAAGGGGAGCGCTTTGCAGATGTCTTTGCATTTGTATGGGGCACAGATAGGGTCTTAGTGATGCCAGTGGCTTTGGCTCTTTGGAGTCTCCAAGGAGATGGGAGGGGTCCAACCCTGGGAAGGTGAGGACAAAGCGTGCAGGCCCCCGGCAGGTTCTGCAAAAGGTCTCATCCTGTTACCAGGCCCAGTGCTTTTGAGGCCGCAGTCAGGAGCTTCAAAAGAGGGTGCAGCCATTGGAAGGGGGAGCCATGCAGCTTTGAAAGGCAAGAGAGAACCATGCCGGGTGCCTTGCGATACCTATAGGCTTCTCCGGATGGTTACGCGGAGGCCCGTGTCGTTGCACCCCAGATCCTCAAGGAGAGAGCAGACGGAGAAAGGTCAGGTAAGTCTGGGTATGTGTCTGGCTTCTCTCCTTTTTGGGGTCAAGGGATGCGCCGGGGCCCGTGAGAGAATAGGGCCGCTAAGCACTCCCGTTCAGAGCCCTGCCCAGGTCGGAATATTTTCCATCAAGACCTGTTTTCTTCCATACTAGTTGTTGGGTGTTACAGCGAGGCGCCCCACGAAAGAACCCCCTTCTTTCGGTAGCAGTCCGGCAGTGTCCGACAGCAGCAGTCCCCATGGGGGCTGTGTAAAGCGAGGCCCGTATCCCCAGAAACACGGTCTTAGGCGTCAGGACGACTCCCCAGACTTAGGTACGTGTCGGGGTCCATGAGGCCCAATCATGATTTTGCTGGGGATTTGGTCTGTGGGAGGCAGTGCACCGACATCGGGGTAGTGACTGAAAGTTATGTCCGGGTGCCTTTTCAAAAAAATTTCAGTGAGTGTTTTTTTGGGGACTGTGGACATTCTTCCACCACTTTCCAAGGCTTTCATTCCCAGGTCATGGAAGGGATACCTAGCATGTCAAGGCTTTCCCTCCTCCCTCACCAAGATAGACTTTTTCGTGATCTCAGGACAGCGCGGCCGCACTCTGAGACCAGGCCCAGGAGCGTTGGGTGCGCGGCTGAGGCCCATCTGCCAGTGCTCCTCGCCTCCTCCATGAAGTTGTTTGTGAGATCCCCGGGTGAGGTGCGGGCCCTGCCTCCGTTTTTCCTCCATTCCCCGTTGGACTGGACCGAAATAGCTGAGGTCCGGTCTGCAGAGAAGGGTACCTGCGAAGGACACGGGCAGTCCCCGTGCGCCAGGGGCCGCAGGTTTCTCGGGGGTCAGGCAGTCCTTGACCCCAGGAGTTATGGGGGGGGGGTTCGCTAAAACCAGGTGCAAACGCGTAAAAGAAGTGTATTAACTAACTCCCCACTTCCAGGAGTTTGCAGTCCGCCATGTTAGGTGAATCGTAGAACAAGAAACATGCCGTGTATCGTGTTCGTGCTGCGACGGTCTTGCCAGCTCGCCGTCTGTGGGGTCGGTTGAAAGGTAAACATTTCAGGGAAGACAGGATCACCCTGTGTCTTGGGAGTGAGAGGTCAGCAGGGAAAGCCGCAGAGGACCCCGGAGTCAGCACAGCCGAAGTTCAGAATGTCATTTTCAAGTGTATTTTGCCATCGTAATTGACTCCATTTTAATTGGAAGTCGGAATTTGTTTCTTTTCACGATTTTTTGAGGGGAAGTATTGTCTGAGGAATGTATTTTAAAATATTTTAAGATTTGTGATTCATGTCCTGTTTTTCTGTTCCAGTTGTCTCACTTGTGTGCCCCATTGCTCCCCTGCACTGCGCTCACCCGTGTCACAGTCCACCCCCACCGCGTCCTGCAGGTTCGTGGGTCATTTGCAGAAGTTGGTTGACTAGGGCCTTCCCACAATTTCGCTGCTTCTCCCCCTTCCCCGTCCCCTTAGGTCCCTGTTTGTGTGTTCCTTGCCACACCTGTGGTCCTGTGTCCCTCTGTTTTTCTGGCCTGCTGATTTTGCTAAGCACAATCGTCTCATCCATGTTGACAGAGAAGGCAGTTCTTTTTCTGTCTGTCGCCAGAGTGCCATCCCATCCATGTGCCGCAGTTCTCGCATCCACTCATGCACTGTTGGGTGGTTGGGATGTTTCCAGCAGCTGTGTATTGTAAATAGGGCCCCCATGATCCACGGTTGCCTAGGTTTTTCTGGATCTGTGTTTTAGGGTTCTCTGTGTATGGCCCTAGCCATGGAGTTGTAGGATGAAAAGGCATTTCCATGTTCGGCTATTTGAGGAAATTCCACACCGTGTCCCACAGCTGCCATAGCCGTCTGCATCCCTACCCACAGGGCATGAGGATTCCCTTTTTTGCACATCCTGTTCAGCAGTTGTTTGTCCTTTTTTTCACGGTGGACCATCTGGGTGCTGTGAGGTGATGTCTCACCGTGGCTTTCACGTGTGTGTCTCTGATGGGTAGTGATGTGGAGCATCGTTTTCTAGGCGTACGGACAGCCTGTGGGTCCTCTTTGGAGAAGTGTTCATGTGTTTCGCCCATTGTTGAAGTATGTGGTCTGCTGTCTTGGTATTGAGATGGGTTAGTTCTATATACACTTTGGAGATTCATCTTTTGTCGAAGGTATCACTGGCAAATATTTGTTTCTGTATGGTCTTGCTGTTATTTTTTTTGTTCTTACCTAAATCTGTCTTGCCTTAGGAGAAATATTGGTGAAAATAGTGCTATGTGGTGCATCAGAAATTTTCCTATCTATGGTTTTGGTTAGGACCTTTACGGTGTCATGGCTGACACTGAAGTCTTGGATCCATCTTGAGTTTATTCTGTTGTGTGGTGCAGTTGTTATGGAGCATTTGCGAGCAAAGAGGACACGAGGCAATTTAGAAATAAGTTTATGGCGTTTATTTACCTGGCCAGGGACGGGTCTTCCCACCTTCAGAAGCAGAAGATGGGAGAGCTGCCCCGCTTTACAGACTAAAAGGTTTTTAAAGGCGAAAGAGCTATACTCATGTCCTTGGGATAGCTAGATAACAACAAAAGAGAAAAAAAACTACACAGGCGTGAGAAACTACATATACACACACTTTCTAATTTAGAAGGGGCTTCAGCTGATAAATACTTGGCACAAAACTATTCTCATGTCCTTGGCTACAGCTAGGGTCAGCTATCAAAGGGGGGGAGGCCTCAAGGTTGCTAGGATACGTGAGCAAAAAAATAACCTGCCACTGGGGTAAAACGCAAAAAATGGCAAAGAGTAAAAGATGACCCATTACACAGTTTAAATTTTTTTTGCATGTCTGTCTTCAGTTGTCTCAATGCCATTTGTTGAGGAAGAGGTTGTTGTCACTCCATTTTAAGTTCCTTCCTCCTATGTAGAATATTATTTGACTGTATAGATTTGTGCTTATGGCTGGGCTTTTTTGTTGTTTATATGTCAGATTTTAGGCCTGTAGTCTAGCTTGATATCAGGTATTGAGATTCTTCCCGCGGTGTTTTTTTTTTAAGTCTATTTTATTGATTATGTTGTTATAGTAGTTCCAATTTATTTCCCTTTGCTCCTCTCTGCCCAGTATCCCCCTTCCCTGCAGCCATATCACCCCACTTTGTTCATGTCCACGGGTTGTTGATATAAGTTTTTTGGCTTCATCCTTTCCTATATTATTCTTAACATCCCCCTGTCTATTTTGTACCAACTGATTATGCTTGGTCCCTGGACCATTTCCCCATTTCTCTCCCTCCCCACTCCCAGCTGATAACTCTCTAAATGATCCCCATACCTATGATTGTGTTCCTGTTCTGGTTTGCTTTGTTGGATGTTGTTTTTATTTTTTAGATTCAGTTTTTGAGAGTTGTGAGTTTGTTGTCATTTTCGTGTGA
Organism: Furipterus horrens; assembly: GCF_987537825.1. NCBI lineage: Eukaryota > Metazoa > Chordata > Mammalia > Chiroptera > Furipteridae > Furipterus > Furipterus horrens. The sequence goes on from NW_028327177.1 coordinate 144,412,390, forward strand.
GTTTGTTGTCATTTTCGTGTTCCTAGTTTTGATCTTTTTCTTAAGTCAGTCCCTCTGACCTTTCCTATAATAATGGCTTGGTGATGATGAACTCGTTTAGCTTCCCCTTGTCTGGGAAGGACTTTATCTGTCGTTCCATTCCAAATGATAGCGTTGCTGGATAGAGTGAGTCATCCTGGTTGCGGGTTGCCTTTCATCCCATAGAATGCTGCTTGCCAGTCCCTTCCTGCCTGCAAAGTGCCCTGTGAGAATTCAGTTGATAGTCCTATAGGCACCCCCCTGTAGGCAACTCTGCATTTCTCTCTTGCTGTCCCCAAGACTCTGTCTTTATCTTTCCCCTTTGGCATCTCAGTCGTGGTGTGTCCTGGTGTGGTCCCCTCTGGGTCCAGCTTGCCTGGGGCCCTCCATGCTTCTGGGACCTATATGTCCATCTCCTTTGCAAAACTTGGGAAGTTTTCCTCATTTTTCTTCAATTCCTGCTTCCTCATTCTGTACTGGTTGACCGTTTTTTTCTTCCTTATGGTCCAAATCATTGATTTGAACCCCGGTTTCCTTCCCTTCACCATTGGTTTTGTGTGGATTTTCCTTCGTTTCACTTAGCATAGCCTTCACTTCTTCCCTTATGTGTCTGCCATACTCAAGCGTATCTGTCAAGCCTGTGAGCATCTTTATCACCAGTGTTTTGAACTCTTCATCTGTTAGGCTGGCTGTCTCCTCGTCTGTTAGGTTGGCTGTCTCCTCATTGCTTAGTTCTCCCACTGGAACCTTGATCCGTTCCCTCTTTTGGGCCTTACTTCTCTGGCTCCTTATGTTGACAGGCGCCTGTGTTTGTTTGCCTCTGTGTCTTAGGTAGGGCTGTTGCACCTGTTACATTGTAAGGGGTGGAGCCTTAGGTTCAGTGCAGAGCGACCCATTTCACCTCGTTGTGGCGCTGTGTGGGGCAGAGGGGACTGAGAGGGAACAATGCCGCTTGCTCAGCACTTGCCCCTTTTCCAGGCACTCCTCCCACTTCCGTATGGGACTGGAGCCTCTCTAGCTGTTGCCCTGGCTGTCGTTCCCAGAGTGGGTGGGTCTGTGGACGTTCGAGGATCATGGGGACCCTTTAAACAAGCGGACTCTGCTGAGAGACCGGCAGTTTCTGCCTCCTCCCCAACCCCCACTGGTTTGCACAGTCAGAAGCAATGAGGCTTGATTGTCCTCAGCGCAGGGACCATGAGCTGCGTGGTCTGGTCTGGTGCGGGGAGCGGTCTCCAGGTGTTCTTCTTGACTTTTTAAAATGTGTGACTGCACTTTCCACAAGCCTACCACTGCCACCTCTGCAGCCACCATACTGCATCCTCTCTGCCCCAGCTCTGCCCCTCCTACCTGTCTGGATGAGTATTTCTTCTTTATATCTCTGCTTGTTGGACTTTCATGCAGCTCATTTTCTAGACCTTCTGGTTGTCTCTAGTTTTGAGGTAGTTGTATTTTTTCTTAGTTGTAGAAGGAGACCCAGCGTGTCTGTGTAAGCCTCCATCTTGGTCAGAAGTGTCCAAGTTCTTACTTTTAAACAATTTGTTCCAATCCTCACCCAAGGACATGATTATTTATTCTATTTTATTTATTACTCAATATTATTTTTAATATTTGTATTGCATTTTTCCATTACCATTTGTCCCTCTATCTCCTCTTCTATCTCCACCTACTCCTGTCCCCCTATTTATTTATTTTTATCCTCATCCAAGGACTTGTTTATTGATTTTAGCGTGAGGGAGAGTGAGAGAGAGAGAGACTGAGAAAAACACTGATGCGAGAGAGAAACATCAATCAGTTGCCTCTTGGACACGCTCCGATTAGGGACCAAATCCACAACCTAGGCACATGCCCTGACTGGGATTTGAACCTGCAACCTTTTAGTTTACAGGATGACCCTCCAACCAAGTGAGACACAGTTGTCAATCTAAACAAATTATTATTTTTTAAAACTTTCCTCAGTGACCTTTAAGAAGTCTGATCTTTGAAGACAGCATATGTGGGTGACAAACTCCCCAGGGGAAGCTCTCAGTCAGACACTGTCCAGGGTAACTAGGACCAGGGCCAGGGACAGACAGGGCAGGGCTTGGGATTCAGGAAAAAATGTGCCAAGTTTCAGAAAGTATTTCCTAACCCAGATGTAGAGGGCAGTGAGCTGTTTTGTGTTCTTGACTGACCGTTGCGGTCAGTGACCCCCTCACCTGCCCAACTGTGGTCTTCAAACAAGCCGCAGCTCTCTTGCGTGGGTGGGAGACAATCACGGCAGAAACCAGGTGGGGCTGGCCACAGCTGCGGTAGCCACTGTGGCACTGAGTGAAGGGTGTGATGGAGGCAGCCGACCATGCCATCCTGTCACCTCTGCTGCTGACATCCTTTCTGTCCAAGGATGATCAACCCACCCCACTGAGGGCACTCAGAGTCAGGGGGAGGAGTTGGGAAGCCAACAGGTGTAGGTGGAGTGGCCTTGGAGGCCCAGCATGTATCATAGGGACAAGACAGTGACCTCAGCTGCCTGATGGGGGACAAGAGCCAGCAGATGTGAGGCCGCAGTCACTCATTGGAGCTTCCTCTTCAAACCAAGGGTCATGGCTGCCTGGCACTGACAGGTGGCTGGGAGGGCTGTGTGACACCCAGCCCCCTGTGCAAGGGGATCGAGACTGTGTGAACTGTGCAAGCAAGGCTGAAACACAAATACTTGTTTATGACTCAGCTTTGAGAGCTGCACGCCATTTTCACAACACAGATCAGCCCAGTTGGGTGAAGGAGGTTCTTACAAGGGCAGGGGTGACAGCAGGTGGGCTGGGGGGACATCTCGGAGGCTGGCAGCCACACTAGGAATGTGGTTTGTTGCTGAAGGGGAGGGAAAGGAAACGGACCTCTCCTTACTGAGGCTGAATTGATCAGCCTTCTAGGAGAGTTCTAGGGTCAGTCCTGGTGGGGGGTGGAGGTGACCAACCCCTGGCAGTCTGTGGGTTCCCCTCCCCACTGTATTTCAGTCCCAGCCCCTGTGCCAGCATTGCACCAGGACTCTGTCCCTCTTTCATGGCCCATGCCAGCAGTCACAGAATAGTGAAAGTTCATGGTCTTCTCTCTGTTAGGGATGGGCAGCTAGAAGGAAAGAAAACCCAAGACACACCGCTTTTAAATTTTTTAAAGATGTAAAGAGAGATAGATACATCCACTGGTTGCCTGTCACACGGCCCCCACCAGGTACCTGGCCCGCAACCCAGGCATGTGCCCTGTACTGGGAATTGAATTGGCAACCATTTGGTTCATAGGCCGGCTACTCAATCCACTGAGACACACCAGCCAGGGCCCAAAACAGTTCTGAGCAGTGGGAAAAACGTCTGGATAGGTGTATGGCATCAAATGGAGAGCACTTTGAAGGTGACCGAAGGTTAAATATGTAAGAATAAATACACAACCTTTTATAAAATACATCTTGGTGTTTTTTTACCACCCCACCCCCCATATACTGCTCCCTGGGTGGTGGCCTAATCAGATTGACTCTGGACTCAGGCCTTTGCAGAAGCTGAGTCTCTGTGGCTGGGAGCACGAGCTCTCTGAGGCCCTCCTGGAACGCTCTGCTTTCAGTGATGGGGGGAGTAAGGCGAGTGGGAGTCAAAGTTGTATGGAGACAACACGTTTCAGAGCAGGAGGCCAAACCACCAGGGAGGAGGTTGGTGTAGGCATCTCCATAGCATTTAAGGAACTGTTTGTCTATCTTACCTCTTGTTATGAAAGTAGAGGATTTGTTTAACCAGTTACTTCTTTACAAATGACACTCTTGGGGAGAGTCAAGGGCCAGTATACTTATCTGAAGTGCCCTCAGGGCTGGAGTGTAAAGTATGTGGAGGCTGCGTTTGCCCTATGGCTATCAAGGTGCTAATGACTTACCCTCCCTGCAAACATAGGGCTTCTCCTCTGAGTGTGTCCTCTGGTGTGAGATGAGATGTGACTTCTGTGCAAAGCCTCGCTCACACTCCCTGCAAACATAGGGCTTCTCCCCTGAGTGTGTCCTCTGGTGTGAGATGAGAACTGACTTACGTGCAAAGCCTCGCTCACACTCCCTGCAAACATAGGGCTTCTCCCCTGAGTGTGTCCTCTGGTGTGAGATGAGATCCGACTTCCGTGCAAAGCCTCGCTCACACTCCCTGCAAACATAGGGCTGCTCCCCTGAGTGTGTCCTGTGGTGTGAGATGAGATGTGACTTCCGTGCAAAGCCTCGCTCACACTCCCTGCAAACATAGGGCTTCTCCCCTGAGTGTGTCCTCTGGTGTGAGATGAGATCCGACTTCTGTGCAAAGCCTCGCTCACACTCCCTGCAAACATAGGGCTTCTCCCCTGAGTGTGTCCTCTGGTGTCTGATGAGAGCTGACTTATGTGCAAAGCCTCGCTCACACTCCCTGCAAACATAGGGCTTCTCCCCTGAGTGTGTCCTGTGGTGTGAGATGAGATCCGACTTCCGTGCAAAGCCTCGCTCACACTCCCTGCAAACATAGGGCTTCTCCCCTGAGTGTGTCCTGTGGTGTGAGATGAGATGTGACTTCCGTGCAAAGCCTCGCTCACACTCCCTGCAAACATAGGGCTTCTCCCCTGAGTGTATCTTCTGGTGTCTGCTGAGCTGTAACCTGTCATTGAAGCCTTGCCCACACCCTCCATATTTGATTGTTACAATTCTTGACGCTCCTACTTCCATGAATAATTTCTCTGTGTCCTCTGGATTCGCCTTCTGGCCTGTGCTGAGCTCTTCCTCCATCATCCCCTCATGCTCACTCAAGCTTCCCATTTGTTTATCGGGAGGTTTCAACAAGGCCCCTGAAACCCTCCTCTGCCTGATCCTTTTAAGCAAAGGTTTGGACCTTTCTTTGGCCACTCGACCTTCCCCTGTGTCCTTCCAACTGTGTGTAATGGCATGGTGCTGCTGCTGCTGCTGACTCTGCTCCGCTGGGCAGCAGTCCTCTGACGGAAGGTGTTTTCTCGCAGATGTTCCCGGGAGAATCTGAGAGGGGTGACTGCGTTTCACATGTTGGCTGAGGAATTTCTCACTGGAGAAGGCGAGAGAGCAGGAGGGACATGGGTGGACCTCTGGCTTTGGTTCTGCTGAAAGAGAAGGTTTTGGTCAGCAGTGACATGGACAAGGCTGCCTCAGCTGCACACTTGGTCTCCTGAGAAGACCTGTCTCGCCAAGCATTCTTATAGTGTTGACAACGCAAGCTCTGTCCCCCACACTGTTCCTATTTTTCTTTTTATTTGTATGCACTGCAATGTTTTCAGAAAGCAGAAAGCCCGTATCATGGGTCGTGCCTGCACATAGGCCAGACTAGGGACTTTCAAGTAGCGTCAGAGGCTGTTCCACTCCCTGTGTGGATGGAACTGCAGTGACCTTTTCCATATACGTGTATCTTCTAAGTAAGTCATAGTAAAGAGAGAAACCACAGGCCCCACCTAGCAATTGCTTCTTTCAGTTCTCTGAAATTATAAAATAAAAACATGTCCTTCCTCAGCCTCACACCAAGTACTCACACTTTATTTCATTCAGTGTTAGCCCATTTCAAATACACTAGGAAGTCCTGTTTTAAAATAGTTATCCAACCACAGTTCCAACACACCCGACTCCCATACCCCTGCAGCCCATCCGCATCTTCTCTCACTTGTAAATGAAGTCATCACTGTGGGATTCCACTGAAGTTGATTTTCCAAAATTTAACAAAGCCTAATTTTAGAACAGAGTCACGCCCTGGCCTCTGCAGGGCTTTCCGGCCATCACTCTCTCATGCTCACGCTGCAGCTGAAAACAGCACAGTTGTCCCATCTTGCCAAGGAACATCCAAGTGGCTCAGCTTGGATCATGGACCCTGTGTTTACAGCTGCTGGACCTGTATCTGATTTGTATTGTTACCCTCCATGTTGAGGTCGAGACCGAGTGTCCCTCAGACAGCTCAAACCCCGCCTCTCCTTCTCTGCACTAGCTGCCCCTCTACCTGGGACCCTTTGCCCACAGGTATTGTTCTAAGTGTTCTCCATGCAAAGGACCCTCCCTGAGCACCAGCCACACTGCACCCTCCGTTCGCAGTGATCCCCAGGTACTTGGTTGTGGATTCCTTTTCCCTAAAGCACTAATCGTTGTGTGATATTGTGCACATGCAAGCATCCGTCCCTGAGTTTCCCTCCTTCGCCCGTCAGCTGCTCAAGAGCAGCGATTCTCATCTTTATGCTAATCGGTATCTCGAGTTCCCAGAACTCTGTGTGGCACAGAGTAAGAACTCACAGGACAACTACCTGAAATAATGAATAAGTGCATATTAACATACACATTTCATCTAGAAATACAGAGGAAAGTAAGAAGAAACCGCTATAAAAAGGTTAGAAAAATCTGCCTTGGTGAGACAGTTGGTTAATGTTTAAAAACTTTTTTTTGCTCTGTCCATGGTGGTTCAGTTGGTTGGGTGTTGTCCCACAAATTTAAAGGTCACGGGTTTGATCGCTGGTCAGGGCTCATGGATGGGTTGAGTGTTTAGTCCCCAGTCAGGTCAGGGTGCGTACAAGAGTCAATGAGAGACGTTTTTCTCACACATCGATGTTTCTCTCTCTCTCTCTCTCTCTCTCTCTCTCTCTCTCTCTCTCTCTCTCTCTCTCTCTCTCTCTCTCTCTCTCTCTCTCCCCCCCTTCCCTTCTCTCTAAAAATAATTAAAATCTTCTTTAAAACTTGGGTTTTTGGCCTCTAAGCCTTTCAGCACTATATGCTGTTGTGTATTTAGTGCATGAAGCATTTTAAAAATAGGAACAGAAAGAAAATAAAAATTGTTCCTAGGAGTCAAATGCATATGAAATGACTCCTTGATTTCTGAAGCATCTGACTTGAAATTGTACTGACTTTAGAGTGGAGTTGGACTGTGAACATTTCTATGAGAGTTCTCTCTTTTACTTCTGTCTTGAAGGAGAACAGCGGTGCCCACCTCTCTTGGCCGCGAGCTCTGTCTTCCACTTGCTGCCCCACTTGATGACCAGCTCCTGGCCGTACTCATCCCCGTACCAGACCAGCAGTTCACAGCCTGGCCTGACGACCTGGCAGGTTCGGTAGAAAATCTGCCTGTGATACTGAAAGGCCACCAGGTTCTGTTCTTCATCATCCCGGGCACAGTTCACATACCTGGGATTGAGGGAGAGGAAGGGAAAGAAAAACACACCAGTGAGTTCCCGCTACCTGTCACATCCACGTCCAGCTCCTCACTGATGCTTAAGACCCTCGGGCTTTGATGTCACCCACTCCCCCTAGTGCTCCCGGGGAGCCTTCTGTTCAACATCTGAGCCTCTGTCAGATGTCATATGAATATCTGTCTCCAAGTCCTGCTCACGGGGCTCATCTTGCCTAAGACCATTTCCCAAAGCCCAGTTCCAGACTTAAGATCCACCCCTATTGGCCATGAAACGCAGCTCCCTCTAGCTTCTCTAAACGCTAAGTCGAGTTCTGTTTCACACCAGAGAACCTGGTGCTTGATCTAGACTCTGCTTCTAGATTATCTCACATCATTCAATACTCATCCCAAGTCTATCTTCTCTTGAGAGGTCTTTCTCCAATCATTGCATACTTTTCTTAGGGTAAAATTAACTTGTCTCCCCCAAGGTTCCCATAGAAACCTGGAGGCCTCTCTGTCTCAGCAAGATAACAGAGCAATGATAGTTGACTCACATTCTCTTTTCCCTGATTAAAAAAAAAAAAAAAAAAGAGCCGCTCGTGCAAGGGGCTCATGACCACTCATCTGCAGGCCTGAGAATGCAGCTCTAGTTAGAGGTGATGCTGGGCTGCTTTGCTGGGCTGTCCTTGGTTTAGCCTATCCTGGCACTGTGCACTTCTGTAAAGTTAGGAAAAGTGTACTCATATACTTCTAAAAGCAATGATTTAATGTCTGTCTGCAGTAAGTCCTTCATAAGGACACGGGTTGTGTGATCTCTTTAAGTAATAAATAACTTGGTCTAAACTGGAACCATAGAAAGTGCTTAATTAATGTTAGATGAAGTAAAGCATAATCCAGTATTCCAGTACATCTAGGCTCTTCAAGGTTTCTTTTCCCCATTGTCCAAAGTTTGTCTAGCATACATCTTTATATTTTGAGGATGTACACTGTATTTTTATCTCCTTTTTTCCTAAATGTCTCCTGATACGAAAGAATCCCATGTGGAGAACAAAAGAAACAGGATTGAGGGAGGCCACCAAGGGGGCAGGATGACAGGGAAAGCCTGTGGCAGATGAGAGTCCTCTCGGGCACCCAGAAATTGATCGACCGTACCTCATCCAGTTGGCCCAGGATTCGTCCTTCCCATCCACATACTCATAGCAGTTTCTGCCTTTGGTGATCTGCGTTTCAGGAGAAGAAGTTAAAGGCTTTTTTTGGTGGGGAGGTAACAGAAGAATTATTTCACTATACTGTCATCGAAGCTCTTTCAGCTCACACGGGGATTCAACCGCCAATTGCGACCACAGGATATTTTTCTTACTCATTAGGATATTTTTCTTACTCATCATGTACACATATGAGTCTGTCCCATCAGAGCAGGAGCCTATAAGGGAGGAGCCAGTGCCTTGTGTGTGTACCACTTTGCTCCCAGTTACCCTCTGGTCCTTTTGTTTTTAAAGAAATTATTTATTTTTAGAGAGAGGGGAAGGGAGGGAGAAAGAGGAGAGAAACATCCACGTGTGGTTACCCCTCACGTGTTGACTGGGAATCGAACCGGCGACACTTTGGTTCGCAGGCCGGCACTCAGTCCACTGAGTCACAACAGCCAGGGGTACCTTCTGATCCTTAAACAGGAGGAGCTTCCTGTTCATGCAAAGCCCATTCAGTACACAGAGCTAACCATATTATTTATCCCCATCCATGTCTAGCATGTAGAAGGTGACGTCCCACCAGGCCTCAGGAAGGATGTTGGAAGCCAGAGGGCAGGGTAGGAGGCAAACACTTCTCTCACCAGCCAGGAGTATCCGCTGTTGGCAGCCTCTTCATCGTCTGTGATGCGACCCTCATAAGGGCCAAAGTGCAGACCCACAGGTAGATCAGAAGCCTCGTTCCACACTCCAAGCCCAGCCTCAGGGATGCCTGATGTTGCAATTCTCAGCCCAGGGGGCAGAGTGAGGGCTGAGCGGTCGGGATGCCCCTTGTCCACTGCATGATCTTTTACAAATGTAGGGGACCCGTGCACATCACAGCTGTCAGTGAAGAACTTCTGACACTTCTCACAATCTGGAGGCGAGAGGAACAGGGGTTAGGGGTTTCTGAATACAGAGAGCTTCAAAGGGAGCGCAGGCCCTCACCTCACTGAGGCTCCATCCTGCTCTCCTGGACAGTGGAGGAAGGGAATGATTTGGGGACCAAGTGGCTAGATGAAATTATGTAGCAAGACATAATGTGCCCCTTTGTGAGGGCCACTTACAGAGGAAGTCATCATCCTGGGGCTCGCTGACCTCTCGGTACACATGGCCCTTTCTTTCTCGTAGGCTGTACATCTTCACGTCAACCTCCTTTCTCTTGGGGTCTGAGTTTGAGGAAGAAGAGCAGGCGAGCTGGGTTGGTGGGGTCTGGAGTGTCAGTCTCTGTTTTGTCAGAAAGCACACACTCTCCTCCCCTGAAAGCATCACCCGTCCTTCCTACGTACTCTGGTATTTCCCTCCATTCACTACTGGTTCAGAGAGACTAAGAGTCCACAGTGACCAGAGATGGAGGATTCAATGTCAGTTTCTAGATCGTCCCATGACCAGGTGTAACTTCCTAACCTTCACTCGGTTATAAAATATTGATTGAGGGCACATTACGTGTCAGCATTAAGCAAAGGCCTGAGCATACGACACCAAGGATGTACGGTCGGGTCGCTATTATCACAGGTGGGTTTATTGGAAAACTCACACATGTCAATAGTTTTAAATTTAATGTAATGCTTTCAAACAACATATGAATGATGTGTCCTTATCTTGACTTTACACATCAGCATTCAGGAGCTAAGAGAACTTATAAGATCAGCCCAAAGCTCCAGTGCTGACTTCATTGTCAGCTTTGTCCAGCTTAAACCCAGGACTATCCCAAGTGCGCCCCACACACCTAGGCCATGCTTATCATCCATTCCAGAGGACTTAGAGGAGCTGTAGCGTCCAAGTGATTCTATCTTACCCAGTTTTCGTCTAGAGTGCTCTCCAGAGGTCCTTGCTTGTCCAGGAGGGGCCACGGGTTTCTGGGCGTGCTCTGAGCCACTCGCAGTCAGCAAAGTAGCCATTGTGGACAAGTCCTTCAAACTAGATTCACTGCTCAATGGTGGTCTGGAGATTGCCTTCAATGTGAGAGTCACATATTAAAAGATAAGATGCATTTATTTAATTTTAAGGGCTTTGATATATTTCCACATGTATGAATCTAAGTAACACTTCAACAGCCCCTGGAAATACCGGAGGAGTGTGGATATCAGAGGGAGAAGAAAGGGCCTGTATGGATACTGAACTCAAGACGAAACTGATGCCTTAGGCTCTTTTATTTCAGGTTTCTCTATGATAGTGAGAGTAAGGGGCATTGGGAAGAGAGTAAAAAAATAGTTGGCAGAAACATGTCTAGACACTAGTGAAAATGATGCTCAAATTTTCAAATTGCTATATTTTGGGGAGTACATCTGTAATTAATTAGATTAGCTGGTTCCCGTTCCCACCAATTTTGTTTGAATAAGGTTGTACCACTAGCTAGTTCTCTTCATCTTCTGGATCTATAACACACTCATTGTTAACGTCATGGCAAAGATGAAATACAACAACGTTCACCAAAGTGTTGTGTGAGCTGTGTAACAGAGTCTGAATGTGAAATCATGGTCCTCCTATCAACTTACCCCTCAGCTATCTCCATATTGAAATCTAACAGAAATTATCTTCAGCGTTTGCGGATCCGTGGTAGTTTAATTTGTAATTGTGAAATCATTCATTCAGCAAAAGTTCAGGGGCTCTCAGGGTCCCTGGGACTCCTGAGAAGAATCAGGTATGGACCGGCCTCCTCTCAGTGCAGAGGTAGGCAGGCTGAGCCCATGAGTCCGAACAGGATGAGAGTGGCCAGGTTAGTGCTCAGAGGAAGAAGCTGTTACTTCTTCCTACACAGATGGGCATTTGAAGTCAGTTCAAGGGGACAAGTGTCTGTCAAATAATGAGTAAACTGTGTGACGTCCTTAAGCCATCGTATTACTTGTTGTTTTACAATTATCCAACCTGAAGCTCCTCATGGTTGGGGGACAGGGGGTGCTCTGGTTCCAGGGAGCCTATATCCTCCTTCACCTGGGACCATCCGCTGTGCAAACCGCCTATACATCAGTATGCTTCCCTCCGTCAGAGGGTCTCAGCGCACCTTTCACTTCAGCGCAGAAGAAAAGGAGTGCGTTGGAAACCATTAGTTGGACGTATGATGTAACAGTATATGGCTAAGAGAGTGTAAACTTGGTACCACTGGGAAAGTTTCAGTGTAAGAGGTGTGGAGTAGGAGCTGTGGGTCAGATTGCACCACTGCCGATACTGTGATCTCAGGCATCTAATGAAGCATTTCTACATCTCTGAAACTCTGCATTTTCCTACTCTTACCTGCATTGTATCCATGGGAAAGAGTTTCTTGTCAACAGGATCTGGGAAATACTCACCTTTGGGTGTTTACTGTGTCCCCCTCTGAAGGCCACCGAAGGTTTGACTAAAAGATGAGGAGAAATCAGTGCTTTGGTTGGCAAATGTTTCCAAAATCTGGAGATGCTCATTAGGTGCACAGAATTTGGAACCAGAGAGCAGTCCAAGGGCGATCCAAGGACTGCTGGGAATGTTTTCTGAGCTATCGTTAAGGCCCGTGTTGCTACAGGGGGGCACCAACTAATATTCTTAAGAAGTTGTAAAAAACTAGACAAAGTGTCATCTGTGCTTAATGCTACCTTTACAAATTAGCTATTATATTTATTAAAAAGTAAACTGGCCTTTCACGGCAGAAATAAAAGAAAGGCCATGTAACTGTGCAGGAACTCCATTTACACAACACGACCCGTTCCCCTTTCTGTTGTCTTCACCCCGACAGCCTAAGGGCCCCACGGCCGCCTCGCCTCCTTCCTGTCTAATGCTCCACGTTTCACACTCTGGCCGTCCACCCGCTCCCTCAATCATCAGATCCTGGTCAGCAGCGACCAGTCCGGGGATGGAGCCTCAGGTCTGTTGACCTCAGAAACGGACTTTCCATCAAGGCAAAGGTAACATGTTGCCTTCAGCTGTTTCAAGCTCAGACCCCTGAAAGCAGACCCTCCCTGCCCACGATGGGCTCAAGGAAACTAGACCGGCCGAGTCGGTGGCCGACACCAGAGGCCGATGCAAAGCTGAGCTGCTCCCTACCCCGGCCCAGGACCCAACTCCCTTCATCGCGGGGATCAGGAATCTTCCCGCGTGTGCCCCGCGCGGGCCGTCGGCACTGGGGTCTCACGGCCCTGCCCACCCGGCCGACCTGCCTCCTCTCTTGTGATGGCCACTCTTCTGAATCGGTCGTTTCTTATCCGCTTTTACATCTTTATGCAGTCCCCGCTTACTCACGCATGTACACATACATGTAATCAACCCCACATTCGGAGAGTTCCCACGAACGCGCCGGCCGCACAAAGCGCCGTTCTGCGCCCCGCTGGCCGCTGACGCTCGTCAGCTCCTGAGACGCAGCCGCGGCCCCGGCGCTCACCTGGCTGCCGGGGGGTCCACTCCTCGTCGGAATCCTCGCTGTCCTGCGCCCGGGGCCCGGCGGTCCGCCTGCGGTGGCACATGAAGGCTGGCCGCGGCGCTCGGAGACCTGGGGAGGAGCAAGATGTCCGGGTGAAAGCAGCAGCCCGAGGGGGACCAAGCACCGCAGAGCCAGTGCGACCCGCTCCCACGGGGCGGGGAGGGGGGGTCCGGAACGAGGCGCCGCGGTCCCCGGCCCGGGGTGCGTGTGTGCGCGCGTGTGCGCAGTCCGCCCGCGTCGGCGTCTGCCTGGACGTTACCGAGGCCGACGAGCACTTCGTAGTTGCTCTTCACGTTCCGGTAGCGGCGCTTCTCCCAGTCCCCCATCGCCGCCCAGTCTTCCCGGGAGAAGTAGACGGAAATGTCCCTGAAGGCGTCTCCGGCCTGCGGAAACGGGATCGCTCAGGGCTCGTCGCGGCGACCGAGAACGGCAGCCGGCCTCCCCTCTACCCCCGCCCTGGGTGCAGGGGGCGCGCCGGGTCCCTCCCGGCCGTGCCCGGGGCGCCGAGACAGCGGGGTCCGCACGGGCGCAGGCGGGGCCTCCCCAGGCCAGCGGCCGCGGAGCTCTGGGGCCCCCGCCCCCCGCCGACGCCGGAGCTCACCTTTGGCTTGCGCCCGGTTCTCCCCGCTTCTCCCTCAGGGCACCCCCGCGGCCCGGCGTCGGCGTTCATGGTCTCCCAGCCCCGAGGCCCAGGCGCCTGTGGAAGGAGAAGGTGCCGAGCGGGCTGAACGCCTTTCCCGCTGTTGGCGGGGCGTCCGGACAGGGAAGACGTGGGGACCCAAGGGGACGAGGGGATGGGTGGGGCGCAGGCCGGGCGGTCACGGCGATGCGCCCGCGGGGGGTGCACTGCGCCCGCGAACCCCCGACCCGCGCGGCCGCCTCAGCAGAAGCGCCGGCTCCCGAGCGCCCGCGCGCGGCGGCCCCGACGGCGACAGGTTCTGGGGAAACCCGCGCGTGACGCAGGCGCGGTCTGCAGCGGACGGGAGTGTCTGAGGCGCCGGGCCTCGGGGTCCCTCAGGATAAGCTCGGGGGCCTCTCAGGCCGAGGGCATTTCCAGCGCCCGGGGGGAGAGGCTCCGAGACCGCTGAGGCTGAGGAGAGTCTGGTCAGCCATTGCGGCCTTTCGGTTCCCCAACATTGCGTTCCCCGGCCGACGGCACTTCGGGTGTCAGGGTTTGGGGCCATTCGGTCTTTCCGGGCCAGCTGTATCAGGCTGCCCCGAGCCGAGGGGAGTTGGGGTTCTCAGGGCGTTTTGGGGTGTAAGCCTTGAGGGATTGTTTGGGCGAGACTTGGGGCCCTCCGCGTTGCCCGCCGTGGGCCCCTGGAGGCTGAAGGGATTTGGAGCCTGTCAGGTGAGAGCACCGGGGCTCTTAGGCTGGACTTGGAAGGTCTCGGGCTAAGGGTTTCGCACGGCAAGGTCCCCCGTCCTCCTGTCAGTCTCCCGGACCCCCTTCCGCGCCGCCCACCCTGGCCGTGGTCTCCGAGTTGCAGCGCGCTTCCCGCCCTCAGGAGGTCTGAGGCGGTGACAGCGAGGTTCCAGGTAATATAGTGGCGTGGGCGCGAGCGGCCAATCAGTGCCGAGATCGCAGCGCCCTGCCCGCCAATGGGTGGTGAGAAGATGAAAGGGCGGGGCAGGGGGGGTGGAGCGTGACCGTCGGCGGAAGACCCGCCCCACTCCCCGGGGATTGGCTGCTCAGTGTCTGTCATGCGGCCTTCATCGAGGACCGCAGCGCGGCGGTTTCCGGTTTCTGTGGTGCGGGGTGTACCAGAGGTTGCGGATGGACCCGCCCCACAAGAGCTGGGGCCCGGAGCCCGGCAGCTGTTTAGCGTGGGCGTGGCCTTCTTGCCGCCTGGTGACAAAGCGGCCTCGTTCCACCAGGCTGTAGTGGGTAACCTGAACTTTCGTGAAGTGTAGAATATGGTCGGGGGCGATTAGATAATTCCAGCAAGCAGGATGAATGGCCAATACGCTCAGAGGACTGTGGCTGGCTCAGACCATCAGCCCTGAGCAGTGCAAGCACCTTCCTTTTATTGGATTTTGCAGATATGCTCATTAACAGGGAGGGTCCAGGAATGAGCTCACAGGCACATTCCAGGAATGATTACAATGTACTTGAAACTTACAACAGAGGAAGCTTAAAAGGTTAACTGAAAAGAATGCTTCCTGACAAACAAGTCTATATAGCATTCATAGACAGGAAAACAGAAATCCAATCACTTACTCTTTTAAGGCTAAGGAACAGATGCACTGTTCCTTAAACACTAACAGAAAGCAATCAAGGTTAAACACCATTTGTACTTAGTTTTGTTTGCTTTCCTTATCAACATCAGGGAAGATGGAGTACTCAGCAAGATTCTAAGTCACAGGATGTCTTTAAGATCCTGAGGCCTGAGCAGTCAGAGACTGTTGTCACCAGCGAGTCCAGCTCACTGCTCGGATCATTAAACACCTGGACCGAGAGGTATGTAAACATACCTCAAATCAGAAGTCTTAATTTCCAGCATCACTTTCGTCTAGGCCCTTCTGTGCTCTTGGTTGTCAAACCCACCTTCGGCAGGACCCGCATAACCCAGTGAGGACTCAGGCAAGGCTGCATGGCTCTCCAGGGAAACGGCAAATCAGTGAATTCGGACCACCTGGTTTGTAGGCACAAAATAAGTTGCAGAGGGGTCAGAGATTCGCACACAACACACGTAGCGGTAAGCATCCTGGAAAAAGCACGGGGAAGCAACGCAGGTCTACAGAGTCTTCAGAAACGGGAAGACAAGATAGAAGCAAACTGAAAACAAAGCAACCGAAAACCCGAAACAACCTACAAGTATTTTGCATAAAAAACAAGGCATGCACTTTAAGGATCTAAGGCCCTGAGTCCACAGATCAGGGTCAGTTTAGCTGCCACCGGCTTTCAAGGGATAACGTGAGCAGAGGGTCTCTGGCCCTTGCCTGGTTCTGAGCACAGAAATATAAGTTGATTCGCGTGGATTGCAAATAAGCCAACTAACTGTAATTACTACTGTGAAATTGCGTAAAGGGAAACGTCAGTACAGTGGAGTCGGCGGGTCTGGTCACTGGGGTCTTCTCAGGTCGCACCACCTGAGGTCAACGGCAGGAAAAAGTGGCAGTCACGGGACCCAACACGGCGATGTACCGGAAAACTGACTCCCCAGGCACTCAGCCAGTGAGAAACCACCATCACCCAGAATTATTCTTTTCTCCAATGAACTTTTCTTCAAAATGACCCCTCCTGACCGGCTGGTCCCACACCATGCGTTTGCATCAAGGTGGGCTGGGAAGAGAGCAAATCTGTTTCAGCAGCATCCTGACTCTGCAGTCACCACCGAGATTTGCACACGTGTGATGTCTGTGCCTCCTATTGGGAAGTAGGTGACATGCCTAGGTCTTTGTCCTTCTGAGGCCACCCAACCCTGGGACAGATGTTTCACCTCCCCACCCCCCAGGCACACAGCCGAGGTGCCTGGGGAAGGAAGGCAGCTGTCCTCCACTGGGCAGCGACTTAGGGCCTTGGGTCTGAATGGCTGGAACCTCACCCACCTGGCCCTTACTGCAGAGCTTCACCTCCCTTCTGTTTAGTGTCTCTTCCTGCTTCAACCCAGGAAGTTCCTGGGGTGCTGGTAGCGTGAAGCTCTTCATTTTTGCTCATTTCGGTTTAGTTGTAAAAGAAGTCCAGTCGAGCCACGACCCCACCGTAGACTAAGCCAAACAAGTTGCTTTAGTTTTCTTTATTTGGCTGTATTTGAGACCATTGTTCAATAAACACATGGGTGTTACTCTGTGTCAGACAGTGCATGTAGCCACCACTCCCAACCACAGGAGGCTCTTGTTCCTAACCCCTTTCCTGTCTGTCAGCAGCGCTTGGCCTTATCATGGCACCTGTGACCTAGGAATCTGTGTTTCCTTAGTGACTCTTGACAGCAGCCTCCTTTCATGGGCTTATGGGCCACTGGAATGCCTTTGTTTCTGAAACGTCTTCAGTCTTGGGAGATGTTGCTTGTGCATTTCGAAATTGTATTTGCCGTTCGTCTTCTAAAACCATCAGATTTTTTGCAACTCTGTCCTTATTTTCCTCTGTGAACAAGAATAATACCCTGTTAATGGATTTCCTGCAATGCGCCTCTGATCCCATTGCTCCTGAATCGTGGGCCCTGCCAATTTGCATGTGACACATGTGCTTTACTGGGCACAAAGCGTATTCCAGAGAGCAAGGGGCACCGGAGATCCAGGACAGCGGCCAATTTGGTGCGGGTCTCGACATCCAGACCGGTTCGGCTGCATGGTGGTGTGTGACACAGAAGCAGCTCGGGCCCCTGCTCCTTTTTTTCTGGGTGGACAGAGGGTGCCACCCCTCTATCGCTCTCCAGGGCATGACTGTTCAGTTTCTGCAGCCATATTATTTAAATTCTGTCCCACTCTTTCCACCATGGGGAATTTAACTGGCTTTCCCCTGTGGGGTTCATGTGAGTGAATTAGTTGGTATGGGTATCAGTTTCTGTGGCTTCTGTAAGAAATCAGCCTAAATCAGGTTACTCAAGCAACAGAAACCGATCACCCGTGGCTCTGGCCTAGGAGGGTGGGCCGGGTCTCCCGAGTCAACGCCACTTTCTCCACAGGGTGCTTCCCTCCGAGGCTCCAGAGAGCATCCATTTCTTGCTTTTTCCAGACTCGTGGCCTGTGGACCTCATTTCCACTTCACATCTTCCCTGACCCTGACCCTCCTACCTCTCCTTTCCTAGGAGAGACCGTATTGAGACCGATTGGCAGGTAACACTGTAAGTTTAAGATGTGCGATGTGACAATCTGATAGTCGAACGTGCAGGAAAGATCCCGCGTCCTTCACCTCCCAGTTACCGGTTTTCTGTGGTGACAGCATTTAATATCTACTGTTACAGTGATCTTCCAGTATGTACATGGTGTTGTCACCATGCAGCAGTCACTCATCAGTAAGTGGCAGTTTGTACCTGGGACAGACCTCTGCCCTCCCCTCCCCTGGCCCCACAGCCACTATTCCTTTCTCTGTCCCTATGAGGCTGTGTTCTCAGCTTCCACATGTAAGTTCGATCAAGCCTACATGTCTTCCTCCAGCTTATCTCAGCACAACTCCCTCATGGTCCCTCCACACTGCTGCAAGCGGCATGATTCTGTCCTTATTTGCGGCTGCACAGTGTCCATCACACACGCAGAGACAGCTCACGTTCTAATGTGTCCATTGCTCACACACAGCCCATGCCCTCGGCATCTAGCTAGTGTGGATCGTGTTGCAGCAAAGGTGGGGGTGCAGATGCATCTCAGAGGGCGAGACCTGCCTCCCTATCCTAAGGAGCCCCATCATGATACCAGGATAATAGGGGGTAACCTTTCATCTTAAAGAGAAAGCGGAACACAGTTTGTTTTCTGTTTTAAAGCACCATACTTTGAATTTCTAGCAACGGAGTCTATGAAGAGCACCATGGCAGGAGGAACTGCACACTGGTGGTGCTGCAGGCAACACAAGTCCAAAGCAGGAGGTGAGGCAGAGCTGGCTGGCCTCAGATGGCACTGTTGGTGAATACCTTCCGCCACGCTTCCGGGATGCGTCCGCCCTCCTGGTCCCACCCCAAAGGACTTCCGGGTGACTTCTGCTTCCGGCATACCCGCCATCTTGTTCCCGCCCTAGAAGGTCTTCCGGGTGTTCGGCCTCACCCCGCTTCCGGGAGTCCTCTGCCACCCTGTCCCCGCCCCCGAAGAACTGCCGCGTCCTCTTCCATGTCCCCGTGGGACTTCGGGGTCCTCTGTCCTGCTCCCGAAGGTCTTACACATCCTCCGATAGGGTTCCGGCACCTCGTCCCCGCCCCTGGAGGACTTAGAAGCCGCTTCCGTGAAGTCTGACCTTCTGCCACACTTCCGCCCTCCTGGTACCACCCCAAAGGACTTCTGGGTGACTTCCGCTTCCGGCATACCCGCCATCTTGTTCCCGCCCTAGAAGGTCCCACGCAGCCGAGGCCCAACCCCCGAAGGTCTACACACCCTGTCCCGCTTCCGGTAGGCCCGCCATCTTGGTCCCACCCCCGAAGGTCTTCCGGGTGTTCCGCCACCCTGTCCCCGCCCCCGAAGAACCGCCGCGTCCTCTTCCCTCTCCCCGTGGGACTTCGGGGTCCTCTTTCCTGCTCCCGAAGGTCTTACACATCCTCTGCCACGCTTCCGATAGGCTTCTGGCACCTCGTCCCCGCCCCCGGAGGACTTAGAAGCCGCTTCCGGGAAGTCTGACCTTCCGCCACACTTCCGGAACACTTCCGCCCTCCTGGTCCCACCCCAAAGGACTTCCCGCCGTTCGGCCTCGCCCCGCTTCCGGTAGTCTTCCGCCACATTGTCTCCGCCCCCAAAGGGCTTCCTTGTCCTTGGCCCCGCCCCCGGAGGGCTTCCGTATCTTCGGCCTGTTCTCCCCTCGCCCCCCACCCCGCGAGATCGTTCTGCGCACGCGCGTGGGCCACATGGGCAGCGGACACTCGGCGGGGTGATAGTGGATTTTTCCTGTGGCGTGAAGCCCTCCGTGTAGCCCTCAATTCCAGTTTTTCTGCTCCGGTTAGTACCTGCCTTTGGGCGCTGCGCCGGCGTGGAGCATGGGGATGAGGACTCTTCGGCGGCCTGGTCGCAGGTCACCGCCTCCCAAAGTGCCAGGCAGCCCCGAGGCCCAGCCCACCTTTAAGAAATCTCGTCTGGGCGCGCCGGTCCTGCGGCCTTCGTCTGGTGTTCCGCTATTTGGGAAACGTGCTCTGGGGGCCGAGGTCGCCCCACGCCCCCACCCCCACCCCCCGCCTCCTTCCGCATGCAGGACCCCAGCCCTCCGGGGAGAAGCCTCTGCCCCTCTTCACGTGTCCGTCCTCCTGGACTCCGTGGTCGGGATACTGGCTTGGCTTTCGAGCGGCTGCGATTCTTTTTATTTTTTTAAGCTTCGGCCGTTTGTCTCTTGCCCGTGAGGCGTCTGACTCAGTGTTTTCTGCTGAAGCTTCCTGCTCCGCCTGGACGCCCCGTTCTTTCTCCTTCCCCAGTTCTTCCTCTTGCACCTGCAGGGTCTCATCCCTCTTTCTGCCTCTCCCATGTCCCATTTGGGCTCCTTTTCCGTGTTGGTTTTTTTCAAAAAAGGGCTTTTTCGATTTTCCCCTCCAGCCCGGTGCCTCGGTCTCCACCTGTGTCAAGTCGCGTGTGCGTCCCTCACCTGACCACCAGGCGGCGGTGTCGCAGCGGCTACAGAGCCTGCTGCGCTCAGTAGCTGCACTGCGGAGTCAGCCAAAGAAGGGGGTGGACGGAACGGGTTTAAGTCGTGGAAATGCTTTCTCAATTGTAACTTTCGTTTTAGTAAGGATCTTACTTTCTTTTGACAGGAGCTGTAACGTTCAGAAAACACGGTAAGTCACGCACACGTCCGTAAGCTATCGCCTGACAGAGGGTCTGGTACTCAGCTTACGGACCTGCGTGAGCAAACCGGAGTGGGAAGAAATGATCGGTTCCCTGCTACACACTGGACTCTGGGTGCCAGGATGTGTTTTATGCAGGAGTTACCTTCAGCGGACGGGAGTCATGGGTATATTTTTCCTTTGAGGTCTCGAAGATATGACTCCAGGACCACTCTATTTTCTCCAGGAGGTAAAATAGGAATTGCGTAATCTTGTCTCCAAAGTATTTTTAAGTGCTTGACGTTTTGGGGGGGTGGGGGGTGGGGGGGCGGAAATCAAGACACTTTTTTTATAGTTCATGCTCTCTTGTGTTCTGATGTAATTATGGTCACCAGGTTGATCGCGCGCAGCACGAGAGAACGAGAGAGGGACGCGAGGGTAGAGCCTGTCAGGGTTCCCGCTGACTCTCTTGGCCCAGTGGTGCAAGCACCCGGAAGGGAGTCTCGGTTTCTCACCGCTTGTGTTTTGCAGGTCGCTTGTACCAGGTTGAATACGCCATGGAGGCCATCGGACGTGCGGGCACCTGTCCGGGAACGTTAGCGAACGGCGGTGTCTGGCTTGCAGCAGAGCGACGCAACACCCACAAGCTGCTTGATGACGTTTTTTTTTCTCTGAAAAAATGTATAAGGTCAGTGAGTGAGTGAGCTCACTGGGGAGAGGGTTTCAATACCTCACGTGCTCACATACGTAGGATCTCACGTATTTCGGGAGGGCTGGCCCGTGTGCCGTAGTAAACTTGAAGTGAACGCTTGTTATTGTGCCTTTACTGGTGGACATTTTTGATTTGTACTTGAAACTTCCTTGAGGCTTAGGACGATGCGTTATTCTTTTGACGTGCAGGGCTAAGCCCTAGGTGGAGAAACTATTTTATACCGTTCGGAGTACAGGCATGGTAGGTGTGCAGGCCTGGGTTAAGTCTGTGTGACCTCGCGCCCGTTGCTTTCCTTCTCTGGGCTTCGGTGCCGCCTCGAGTGCTGGTGGCCGTTTAATGAACTAGAGTAAAACGAGTGAAATACACTAGCGCAGGGTCTGACACGTGGCAGGCTCCCCAAGTGTTCAGAATGGCTACTCGGGAATTCTGTGGAAGTGTCCCGAATCTTACCCCTGGAGGTCTGGGAACAGTTTAGATGAGCCCCGTCAGTTTCGCGTCGTTGGGCGTGCAGGACTCCTAGCTGGCGGGGCACTGGGTTTGCCTGTCAGAGACTTCCCCCCTGAGTGGGGGACGAGGCGGGTGCCGGTTCTAGGGCCTTTGGATGCGTGTCCAAGGAAGCGTCATCCCTCCAGAGTCACCGCCGGGCCACGGGCCGCTTGGCAGCTGGCAGGCTTGCAGAGGTGTAGTGACAGCAGGTGACAGAGGGTGTCAGCTCTAGGGGAGCCAGCGCAGCCCTCGGGGAATGGCAGCAAAGAAAGGAAAGGCGCCTTTCCTGGGAGCCTAGCCCCTGAGCCCCCTCCCTCGGCCCCAGCCAGCCAGGCCTTTGGAGGTGAGAATACCGATGACCCAGGAGTGGGGGTAGTTTTTCTTCCTCTCTGGCAAAACCTCTGTCTTGCTTCTGGACCCTCTCGGGACTTGCTTTAGCTTCCTAGTGCTCCTTCTCTCGCCCTGTTCGGCGTCGTGGTGCTAAATACACCTATCGAAGAACTGGAGGGGGCGCCATGTATCTTTCGTGTTAAATGATGTCAGGTTTGTCCTGCAAAGATAAACCTTCTGTAGTTTCTGTCTGTTCAGAAGTAAACCAGAGCATTGAAGCGAGCATGGTAAACTTATCATGGAACTCGGGACTTTGCAAACACTTCTTAAAGGCCCTCTCAGACACCTGCTCTGCTTACAGACACATGAATACATTTTTTTCCTCCAGGGACATGGCTTGCAGTGTGGCCGGCATAACTTCTGACGCTAACGTTCTGACCAGTGAACTGAGGCTCATGGCCCAAAGGTATGGTCAGAGAGGGTGTGACTGATGATCTCTAAGTTAGTTTGTTTGATATCTCTAAGGAGAACTCGTTTTTGCAAAGATGAGAGTCATTACAGATCTATTAATTGAAAATTGTTTTTTTTTTAACCCGAACTTCTAAAATGTTGTGGTAGTAAGATTGTTAGGATGTTGACATTCCCCTGCTCCCCTCTCAAATGACAGGTGACTGTTAATGTCCCCATGGAGCAGGTTTATGTCCAGAATATGTTTTGCTTAGATTTTTGTGTTTTAGAAAAAAATGATGACTATGCCAATGTTTTCATCCTAGGTATTTATTTACTAGTGTCGGGAGCCAATTCCTTCTGAGCAGTTGGTGACAGCGCTCTGTGATATCAAACAAGCGTACGCACAGTTTGGAGGTAGGAAATCTGGGGCATATTTATTCCAGAAATGGAAAACATTTTCTAAGTAATAATTTTTTTATGAGATGATAAAAAGAAATTGAAAAGTAAGTAAAAACATTGCACATTTCCGCTTTGTGGTTTCCGCGATATGTATTATCATATGTTTTATTAATAGACTATCGAGAGGCAAAAATAGCATTTTTAAATCTGGAAACCGATTGTTTTTTACCTAATAATTAAACTCAGCACTGAGAAGCAGTCCTCCATGTCTTAATTCCATCTCCCGGAAGCAAGTGGACATTTTGGTGGGCCTTAGTCTGTGGTGGCCAGAACAAAGCCACTTACGAATGCTCAGCTTCACAGAAAGGTGCTTCGGCTACGTTCAGGGAGCTCAAGTGACTATAGCGATACTGCATTTGGGCGGTTGATGTACTTGACAGTCCTCTTTCTTGGTTAAAGGGAAAAAACGTCCCTTTGGCGTCTCGCTGCTGTCCATTGGCTGGGATAAGCGTTACGGCTTTCAGCTCTATCAGAGCGACTCAAGCGGAAATTACGGGGTATGGAAGGCCACATGCATTGGAAATAACAGCGCCGTGAGTATTTCTGTGTTGCTGTAAAACCTAGCAATAGGTACCTAACATGATTTTGAAACGGCGATGAATGTAAATGGTATTTTAAGGTAGCTGCAACAACTTTAGCATCTGTGATTGCTATTGGTGATGCAGTCGCAGGTTCTGCTAATACCACTGGGGTTTATTGCCTACGTTTGTAACAAAAGGAAATAGTGATTTTCAAAGGCAAGTTGTTGAAATAAGATACAGTTTTTTTCATATCCTGGTGGATAATCCCCTTGAATTCTATCACAAAGTCTTGGAGGTCTGAGGCCCCGGGTTAAAGATTCCATTCACAGAGCATCGACACTCCCCCTCCGCCCCATCCCATGTGTCCCCGCCCATCATAATTGCTTACAGTGGTTACATGCTAATAATAATTCAGGCATCAGTCTTCTGCCCAGTCCACGTTCCTGAAAAATGCAGACATTTAAAGGACTTTCTTTTTGATGATTATTTCTGCTTCGTAGGCAGCTGTGTCTATGTTAAAACAAGACTACAAAGAAGGGGAAATGACCCTGAAGTCAGCACTTGCTTTAGCTATCAAAGTCCTCGACAAGACCATGGACGTGAGCAAGCTCTCTGCTGAAAAGGGTAGGTTATGTCCCCTCCTCCGATTCGGTCAGTTTCCTGGACCGCGTCGGAGAGGTTCCCACGAGGAAATTGCGGTTCCTTCTGCTCAGCACAGCTTACAGCGGGTTGGCTCGTGGGACTTTTTCAAAGGAAGGGACAAAACAGCAGCTTAGAAGGTTGGAATGGGTCAGGAGAAGAAAGATCGTTGACGCAGAAACGTGAATAAAAGTATCCGTGAATCATATGAAGCACAAAACACGAAGGGGTGGTGAGCGAAGGCCGACAAAGGGGGGGGGGGGGTTGAACCGGGTCGCCTGTGCGGGCTGAGTGCGCCCCGTAACGCAGCCGTGTGTGTGTGTGTGTGTGTGTGTGTGTGTGTGTGTGTGTGTGTTTGCCCCCAGTGGAAATTGCCACGCCGACCAGAGAGAATGGAAAGACGGTCATCGGAGTCCTCGGACAGAAGGAAGTGGAACAGCTGATCAGAAGACACGAGGAAGAAGAAGCTAAGGCTGAGCGTGAGAAGAAAGAAAAAGAACAAAAAGAAAAGGATACGTGGGAGACAGAATTGGGGGTCTTATAAATCTTTTGAGCCCCATTTCAGCCGCCCTCTTCCACAGTGAGCACGTGATGGCTTTTGAACCCGGACGGTGGGAAAGAGGGATGGTAGCATCTGATCGGGCCCTCGTCTTTCTGTAAGTTGGGCGGTGACTGCTCTTCATGGACCTTTCTACCCCCCTCCCCCCCTTTTCTGGGAATAAAACTCGGTAAGAATGGAAACGGTGAAGGAGAATTGTCTGTAGCAGTCACTGTTGTTCACCGGGATCAGTGGGTCTGTGATCCTTCATGCTTCAGTGTCCTGGGGCAGCCCTGGAGGTGCCGGGACACAAGAGGCTAAAGTTGGTGGGTGAGTGTCATCAGCAGGGAAAGATGGGACCTGTGCCCTGAAGGCCTCCCTTGCTGTGTCCCTACCGTCTTGGAGAACCCGTGGCCCTCGGCCTCTGTGGGAATCACGTTCTTGTACCTGTTGCCAGCCATCGACATCGATGGCTCTTCCTAGGACCAGAAGTGTGTGCGTGCACATGTATACACACAGGCGTTCACACAAACCGCTCCGAAAACACGTGAAAGGCCCGTTTACAGTGCAAGCCCTGCACCCGCTACGGTAATCGGTCATCAGTGCTTCTGAGCACCTCTGGATCCCTCAGATCCCATTTCCCTCTCCCCCTCTACTCCCGAGAGAGAACTCGAGTTTACCTTTCCCCTTACCTACGGTTCTTACAATGCGTTTGTCTGTTCCTCTGCCCCAGGTGGCACATCCCTCAGGGTGGCCGGGTGTGCCCTCTCTCCGTCTCCAGCGCTTGGTTTAAGAACGACCGTGGGCTGAGCCGACCCAGACCAGACGGGCGGGGGGATGACAGCTGCGGACGCTGCGGCAGGCCCACGGCGGGCATGTGGCAGGTCCTGTGCAGGAGAGATTATGGCCACAGAGGAAAAGGGGCCGCAGACGAGAGCAGTCGGTCTTGGCTGAGGCGGTGGGGTGGGGGGCCCTGGTCTCAGCCCAGGAAGGCTCCAGGGCCACCACCGCAGTGCCGGCCTCCCACACTTGTCCCCTCCAGCTCTCCTCAGAGCACATTGAACCCTTCCGTCGGTTCCCCATGCGAGAATTTCACAGATCTGCTGCGAAGTGAGTGAAGCTTAAGCTTCAGGACCCCTCGCTTCGGAGGCCTGGGAAGGGACCCTCACGATGTGTTCCATGCTCGTGCTTTTTGTAAAGTCTGCAAAAGTAAGGTCTTCTACCTGCAGTTAATAAGCGCTACCGTCTGTTTCTGCAGCGGAACATACTTGTTCGCAGATACTTCCATGCGTAGTGAGGTTATTGTTACTCACCTCAGGGTCCAAATGGCTCTTGGGACGTGTTCCTCACCCACCCGCTGAGCCTGCATACCCAGTATAGTGACAGGAAGGCATAGGAACAGAAGTTGTCACCATCGTTGGAAGTTCCCGGGACAGTGGGAGAGGAACAGGGCTTGACATGTGCCAAGTCAGAAGCTCTACTGTGGCAAACTTCATCCTTAAGGTGTGTGCAGTTACCATCTGGGGATTCAGGTCCCGTGATGCCGGAAACGCCGGGGGTGGGGGGGTGCCTTACGGGTATGTCGGCTCATCGAACTGCGGTAATTTGGTGAGGTTTCTCATTCTGATTTTCAATTTGATGCCCAATTTTGTATTTGCACTGTCGTATTCTTTGGCTTTAAGAGAACACCGCCCCCCCCCCAGCCCGCTACACACACACACAAATAGTATGTTCTATATAAACCCGAATCAGCTCCTGCTTTCCCTCGTCCTGAGAATAAAGTCCACTTTCTTCATTCTGACCTGCAACTCGCCACTGCCTTGTTGCTGATGCTCTGTCCTGGACCCCCCCTCTGTACCGCCCTCTGTCTGTCCCTCACCCTCTCTGGAATGCTCTCCTCTCTGCACTCTGTGTCTCCCGCCCCCGAAGAACTACCCCGTCCTCTTCCCTGTCCCCGTGGGACTTCGGGGCCCTCTATCCTGCTCCCGAAGGTCTTACACACCCTCCGTCCCGCTTCCGACAGGCTGCCGGCACCTCGGCCCCGCCCCTGAAGGACTTAGGAGACGCTTCCGGGAAGTCTGACCTTCTGCCACACTTCCGGGACACTTCCGCCCTCCCGGTCCCACCCCAGAGGACTTCCGGGCGACTTCCGCTTGCGGCGGACCCGCCATCTTGTTCCCGCCCTAGGAGGCCTCACGCAGCCGAGGCCCAACCCCCGAAGGTCTACGCAGCCTGCGCTGCCATCTTGGTCTCACCACGAAGGTCTTCCGGGTGTTTGGCCTCGCCCCGCTTCCGGGAGTCTTCCGCCAACCTGTCCCCGCCCCCGAAGAACTAGAACTACCGCGTCCCCTTCCCTGCCCCGCACTGGGACTTCGGGGTCCTCTATCCTGCGCCCGAAGGCCTTACACATCCTCCGATAGGGTTCCGGCACCTGGCCCCCGCCCCTGGAGGGCTTAGAAGCCGCTTCCCGGAAGTCTGACCTTCCGCCGCACTTCAGAGACACTTCCGCCCTCCCGGTCTGACCCCAAAGGACTTCCGGGCGACTTCCGCTTGTGGCGGACCCGCCATCTTGTTCCCGCCCTAGAAGGTCTCACGCAGCCGAGGCCCAACCCCCGAAGGTCTACGTAGCCTGCCCCGCCATCTTGGTCCCACCCCGAAGGTCTTCCGGGTGTTCGGCCTCGCCCCGCTTCCGGTAGTCTTCCGCCACCCTGTCCCCGCCTCTGGAGAACTGCCGCGTCCCCTTCCCTGCCCCACCCCCGCCCAGGGACTTCGGGGTCCTCTATCCTGCTCCCGAAGGTCTTACACATCCTCCGATAGCGTTCCGGCACCTCGCCCCCGCCCCTGGAGGACTCAGGAGCCGCTTCCGAGAACTCTGACCTTCCGCCGCACTTCCGGGACACTTCCGCCCTCCCGGTGCCACCCCAGAGGACTTCCGGGCGACTTCCGCTTGCGGCGGACCCGCCATCTTGTTCCCGCCCTAGAAGGTCTGACGCAGCCGAGGCCCAACCCCCGAAGGTCCACGTAGCCTGCTCCGCCATCTTGGTCCCACCCCAAAGGTCTTCCGGGTGTTCGGCCTCGCCTCGCTTCCGGGAGTCTTCCGCCACCCTGTCCCCGACCCCTAAGAACCGCCGTGTCCCCTTCCCGGCCCCCGCCCCCGAGACTTCGGAGTCCTCTGTCCTGCTCCCGAAGGTCTTACACGTCCTCCGCAATTCTATGGAGAGGTTTACGGTATCAAATTACAATAGTAAACTCAACATTTACTTAATCTGATGGTGCTCAGACTTTTTTAGAAAGTGCAAATCATCACCTCTCGATTCGGACGCCAGGCTCTGGGATTGCCAAGAAGCCACTTAAGTCCACTGAACTCAACGCGCTTCACCTGCTCCTGTGCGCTCCAGAGGAACTCTTCCATCAACCTGTCAGTGTGCTTGCCGGCTGTGGCTCCCCGCCTGTCTCAGTGCTGCCCTCCTGTGGGGAACTCTGGGAATTACAGCTAAGGGAAGCTCACCGAGTCCACTGTACGGATAGGGCTAGATGGCTAGGCTCAGGGTTGATAGGTTTAGCGTTAATGAGCCTAGGGTTAACAGGCTTCTATCTTTAATAGACTCAGCCTTCCTGGATGGAGCTTCAGAAGAGCTAACAGATTTCCAGAAACGCTTCGTATGTACCCCATCATCAGGCCCAGTGCTCTTTCGGGGTGGCTGTAGGAACCCCGAAAGCGAGGAGTAAGGCCAGCGGGAGACTGTGCAGAGCGCACGTCTGCCCCAGCACACTAAGTGTGAGTAGTCGTAGCGGGGGTAAAAAAAAAAAAGAGTGGCAAACTACCTAGATACTACCTGACTTAGTAAGATAATATAGCTTATTTAATTTTTTCTGCACAACAGTGAGGCAGCAAAGCAGAAGTTATCCTTTCTTATTAATTTTCTAGAATTAAAAAATTCAAACATACATAAAATATTCAAATATAATGACTTGAAGAGTTCTTGCCATACACTTTTAACAATTATTGACATTGTGCCAATAGATATCCATATTGATGTAGGTTAGGATATTGTGGCATGTGCAGGTTCACAGCTAAACGAGTGGTGGTGCCAAGTATTCAAAATAAGGTTTTCAGCTTTGCAGTCTTTCGTCCTTCCTTAATCACCAAATTTTTTAGGTAAATCATTCTTCTAACTCCCCAAATTTGAGACAGTACTAGAGAAATGATATTCAAAGTTAAAATTGAATTTGTACAGCCAAAACTTAAGTCTCTCAGAGTGTTAATGTCATGTTTCTTATTTATACCTTTTATGTATCCAGTTTACTTTGTCTCCTGTTATTGGCAATTTTTTGGTCTTGTTTTAAATTGTTGTTCTTTTACGGTTGTCCCAGTTTTTCTCCCGTGTTGTTTGTATTTTTAACTATCGGCCCAATACCTTCTTATTTTTGTTCTTATACTGTTTTTAGTGTGCGTCACTGCTTGAACCCCTTCACTATTTTTTTTTTGAAATATGTCATCTGTGTGCTATTAGTAGGTTGCTCTTCTAATTATCATTATTAGCTTTAAAGGGTGTAGACTCTGGGAAAGCTTCTTATTGAACTGTCATTGTACTGTGCAGACAGTGCCCAGTTCCACAGACAAGCTCTTCCCTCGTATTTTGCAAGGTTCCGTTCCTCGGATGATCTGTAGGGAAATGACCTTTAGTGGCCCTCCGGGAGGTTTCAGGCAGAATCAGTAGCTCTGCAGGCAGTGACTGCTTTTGTTGCAATATTTCTGTGTATTTTTGTCTTTGGAGGTCTATCGGTTACCATTACTCTAGTAGTCATTTGTGGAATAATCAGAATGACCCCGTGCTGGCACTTCCATGCACAGTTTTATTTCATCCTCACCGTGGTCAGTTTTACAGAAGGCAAAACTGATATGCAGAGAAGGAGGTAACTTGCTTTCAGGTCAGACAGCAGGTGTTAGAGGCTGGAAGGAACCCAAGCCGTCCACCTGAAAATCCTGTGTTCTTAACCAGCGTGCTGTTATCCCCTCTCTTCATACTCAAATCTGAGTAAGACTAGGTCTCCAATTTTAAGAAGCGCAGGCTAATGCCTCATCATCCTTAATAGCAAATTTCTGCAACTAGGTGAAAGTTGTTTCGCGACCGGCGATGAAACTCCGAATATTGGAAAGAAAAGGGAATTGTCAGATGGTATGGACTCGTGTATTCATTCGTGTATGCATTCAACAAAGTGAGCACCTACTATGTACCTCATATATCTTTGTATATTAAAATCATGTATGTCTGGCTGGTGTGGCTCCGTGGATTGAGTGAACTAAAGGGTTGCTGGTTCGATTCCCAGTCAGGGCACAGACCTGGGTTGCAGGCCAGGTCCCCAGTCAGTGTGGGTGCATGAGAAGTGACCACACACTGATGTTTCTCCCCCTCTATTTCTCCCCACTTCCCGTCTAAAAATACATCAATAAAATCTTTTCTAAAAACATGTAAATTAAAGCACGTTTATTTTACATCTACCGTTGATACGTTTATTTTACTCCCATACATGTTTTCTAGGTTTGAAATTTTGTGTCAAGCAACCCCCTAACTGGTCATTTAAAGGCTTCTGTTACTCGGAAGTTAAATAAGTCTGTACTAAGTACCGAGTGCTTCTTAGGGAACTCTGCCTATTTCCATGAGAGTCCTCTGATTTAACTTAAAAACATAC
This sequence comes from Furipterus horrens, assembly GCF_987537825.1. NCBI lineage: Eukaryota > Metazoa > Chordata > Mammalia > Chiroptera > Furipteridae > Furipterus > Furipterus horrens. The sequence goes on from NW_028327177.1 coordinate 144,442,374, forward strand.
CTGAACCGGAGTGTTCCTTATTGATCACAAAGAATTGTATTAATATTTCACCTTAAAAGTACTATTAATAATAGCCTAACTAATAGTTTGGTTCACTAATGATGACGGACTTTTAAAAGTTATTTGTAGGAGAGAAGCCAGTACGCTAACTTTTAAAAATTTGTTAGACAGGATTAGCTGAACCGTTCTTTATTGCAAAACATGAAGATAGCTTGTTTAAGGATTTATTTCGAGGCGACGAAAGATGGGTTCGTCCTGTGGAACACCCACGAATGACAAGATAAAAATCCAGTTTGGCCTCGCCATATCTCAGTTAGTGGGTGTGGTAGGTGTGCATGTCATTCTGTATTCTGTACCCCGTCCTCTTCCCTGTCCCCGTGGGACTTCGGGGCCCTCTATCCTGCTCCCAAAGGTCTTACACACCCTCCGCCCCGCTTCCGACAGGCTGCCGGCACCTCGGCCCCGCCCCTGGAGAACTTAGGAGCCGCCTCTGGGAAGTCTGACCTTCCGCCGCACTTCCGGGACACTTCCGTCCTCCTGGTCCCACCCCAGAGGACTTCCGGGCGACTTCCGCTTGCGGCGGACCCGCCATCTTGTTTCCGCCCTAGGAGGTCTCACGCAGCCGAGGCCCAACCCCCGAAGGTCTACGCAGCCTGCGCTGCCATCTTGGTCTCACCCCGAAGGTCTTCCGGGTGTTCGGCCTCGCCCTGCTTCCGGGAATCTTCCGCCACCCTGTCCCCGCCCCTGAAGAACTGCCGCGTCCTCCTCCCTGCCCCCGTGGGACTTCGGGGTCCTCTGTCCGGCTCCCGAAGGTCTTACACATCCTCCGATAGGGTTCCGGCACCTCGTCCCCGCCCCCGGAGGACTTAGAAGCCGCTTCCGGGAAGTCTGACCTTCCGCTGCACTTCCGGGGCCCTTCTGCCATCTTGTTCCTGCACACTGACTGCTGCTTCCAGCAGGCCCGCCATCTTGTTCAACCCCTCTTTCCCCCCACACTTCTCTTCCCTCTGCTCTCCACCACGCTGCAAAGTAGGCAGGGAACCAGCAGTGTCCCCATCAGAAATGAGAAACCGGGACCCACTCAGCCCTGATGCCAAAATCTGCGTTTCCACGGAATCCCCAGTGATTTGCAAGCATGTCTGAGACCCGCTGTCAAGGAGCAAGAAGGGTGGGGGTGCTCAGATCCTGAGACTCATCTGAGCAGGATGAGCCTCTCAGTGACCGTGGAGGCAATGTGACAGAACCCCTGGGCTGCTCCAATTGAAAACAAACCCACGGGCTCTTTAGTCAGGGGCCCGATTGCCCGCCACCAAAATGATAACTCTGAATACCAGAATTTAGTGAAAAGAAAAAGAATTGTTTATTTAACAGTTATCTAGATTTAGATTATATGCGGATTTCTGCTGTTAAGTATTATGTTCTTTAAAACACCCATAAACACATATCCTTGCCTCCCCCCTACCAAACCAGGCTAGTTTTAGAAAAGTTAGAGAAACCGTTTCCCCACTTTCCAAACACAGTTCAGCTTTGGCAGCAGCGGCCAATCACTCAATTCTGATTGGGGAGGTCCTTTCTGTGCTGTGGTGCCCTCCAGGTCTTAATGCAGAACCGCCTGGTTTCTCAGCCTCCTTGGAAACTGCCTTCTTCCTGCAAAGCGCATGGATCTCCTCAAAACCACATGGCGAGAGCCTCTTAAAGCAGCCTGGAGACCCCTTCTCTAAGCCACATCGAGAACTTAGCTTCTTTATTCCGCATGGAGAAGGCCCCTTCACCAAGCCGCGTGCCTTTTATAGGCACCCGTCCCACTTGCACACTGGATTGGTGCTCCTCTAGCTGCTTTCCTGGCCGTTGTTCCCAGAGTGGGTGGGTGGGTCTGTGGACATTCAAGGACCTTGGGGTCCTTTTAAACAAGCAGACTGTGCTGAGACTATCAGTTTCTGCCTCTGCTTCAACCTCCACTGGTTTGTATAGTCAGAAGCAATGAGGCTTGATTTTCCCAGGTGCTGGGACTGGGTGCTGAGAGGGCTGGTTTGGTGCTGGGACTGGGTGCTGAGAGGCCTGGTGTGGTGCTGGGAGCACTGCCCAGGTGTCTCTGCTGAGTTTTCAAAAACGTGTGGGTGTGCTTTCTCCTGGCGTGCTGCTGTTGCCAGTGCCACCACACCGTGCCGTATCTGGCCATGCTGTGCTGCTCCTACTTGGTGAGTGTTTCTTCTCTCCACGTTAGTTTGCTGGACTTCCGTGCAGCTCGATGTTGTGGAGCTTTTGGTTGTGTCTACTTTTGAGGTCGTTGTATTCTTTCTCGGTTGTGGAGGGAGATGCAGCGTATCCGTCTAGGCCTCCATCTTTGCTGGAAGTCCCTGTGGTGTTTTTTCATGGGTCTATGGAGCGGTTCAGGAATTTGCTTGTCATTGGTTTGTAGGGGCCATGCTCACGTTCTCATCAGTGTCTGAAGTATGAAGTTGGTCTGCTTGTTTTAGGTCCCTGTGTTTTAGAAATGATTGCCTTTTCCTTTTTAAAGCAGCATGTGATCAAAAAAACAGGTGCCTGTAGGCCATATCCCAGGGAAGGGTGAAGATATGCAAGTCATGTAGGAAGCAGGGAGGGATCCTCAGGGAGGCTTGGCCAAGTCTTCCAGTGTCATAGCAGGTGAGCTACTGAGAAGGATGTGTGTCCCCGAGGGGGGCCTTTCATGCGTGCCATCTGTCTCATGGGTAGGAGGGCAGATAGGGATGGGAGGTAGTCCTGTCTCTTGTCAGTATTCCCTGATGGAGTGGGTTGTTGAGTTGGCCACTTTGGGTATGTGGTGGAGCAGGGTAGAGGATAAGTCATCATTGTCTACTGAGGGGTTGGGTGCTTGGTGTGCTGGGGTCCAGTAGATTTTCCTGTGAATATAGGGGAGGCAGCCTCCCTTGCCTACTTTTGGGAGATGGGTGCGGAAATTAGAATGGGTGTCCATTGGAATGTCACCGCCAGTTACCCAAGTGGATCTATTCTTTGGCAGAGAAGAGATGTGTCTTTTCAGAATCTCTGGCTATTGTTCTGGCCTCCAAGTAGAGTTGATGGCATCGGAGTAGGGTGCCATCATCCCTATTCTGACAGTCAGGGTATGTCCCGTTGTCCCCTACGTTGTGTGGAGGTCCATCTGTATTGTACTGCAGAAGAAAATGAGCCTCTTTGTTGTGAGACTTTTGAGTGTCCAAGTTGTCCTAGTTGAGAGTTGTGAATTCCAGCTGTGATAGAGCGGGGTTGGGGTGGGAATGGAGGGCATCTCTGTTTCTTGGCTGGTGTCCTACTTAGAAAAGAAAAGAAGAGAAAAGGCAAGGCAGGGGGAGGGGAGGAGGAGGGGGAGGGAAGAGAAGGTGAGAGAAGGAATGGTCCAGGAGAAAGAGAAACATAAAGATAAGAGAGTTCTGGGCTCTGAGAGGATCCCCGTGTCCTTATTCCAGGAGTCAGCTAGTGGGATGTAGGGTGTCCCTTGGGTTTTTCAGCATAAAGCTATTGGATATCTGTGGTGAGAGGAGATAGAATGAAGGCGAGTTGCTTGTTGTATTTGGAAGTGTCCCCCTGGATCTCCTGAGGGGGTGGACAGCGGTTCACGGGGTGTCCCGTCGCTCCCCTGTGAAAAGCAGTGTATGCGTCTGGTGACACGATGCCGTGGTCAGGCTGCAGAGATTCGCCGTATCCATGTTTTTTCCAGAGAGCAGGGATAGTTTTAGATGAAGGTGTACCGTTTCTATTCATGTCAGTGCTTTTCTCTGTGTGGCTACTTTCCTGGAAGGAGCAGGAGAAGGAGGGAGAGGAGGAATGGTAGAAGTTTGATTGGAGATGTTATGCAAGGAATGTCGGTTGGTAGGATGCTCTTGCACTGAACCGGAGAGGTTTGTAGTGTTTTAAAACATCTGCCCCCTAGATGTCTTTGGCTTACTCCACTTTAGCTTTGGTGGGTATATTTTAGGAAAATGGAGGATGCTCTTAAACAGGAGTCATCAAGGCATCTGTGTAAAAGCATTCCTGGTGAGAGGTGGGCTGGGATAGTAGGCTAACCTGTTTTAGAAGGATCTCCTCTATGATGGTCCTTGTTTGTCTGAGGGCAGGGCCTGGAGAGAAACAGTGAGAGGAGAGGAAGGTTCTGGCAGTAGTTGAGAAATGGGCCGAGTTTTACCGTGACCCTGCTTTCTATGCTGTGTCTTAGAGGCAGGTATTTGTCATTTTAAGTGTAGAATTGACAGCCTTTTGTAAGAAAAAAGGAAAAGCGGTGAGTCCCAAAGCAGTGAAAAATAATTAGGAGTCAAGGGCAAATGTCATTAGAGGGTCTGTAAGTCAGAATGGACTGTATTAGCCTGTTGACCAATGAGGAAAGGGCCTTTCCACAGCTTAACTCTGATATCTTCTGAGGACCCAGGATATCGGAGATGAAAGGAGGGGAGGTCGTTGTCACCAAGGTCCTGGAGATGGGAAAATGTAATTGGACAGCCCAGCCAACCAGAAGGAGAAAAGCGAAAGAAGAATCGGTGGCAGACCTATCACCGGAGCACTGTGAGTTAATTTTCACTTTGAGGGAAGTTAGGTCATCCTGTGTGATTGCCACTGTGGAGTATCCAGCATGAAACACGGAGAAGGAGGGGGAGAGGGGAGGTGGGGCGGCTTTAGATGCTATTAGGGACAGAAGCAGCCAGCTGCATCTCTTCATTATGTACGTAGGTTTGGCTTTTTGGCTGTGGGAAGGGCTGCAAATCTGTGAATACACAACTGCCTCACTGACCGGTGAAGTCATTCCTGAAGGTGGAAGAGAACTTTCAGTAGGCTGTTATAGACTCTTGTAGAATTTCCTTCCTTGAGAAGTATGTGCAGGGGATTTAAAGTCATCATGAATCCTGAGCGGCTGAGAATGTATTTTCTGTGGTAAGAAAAAGGTGAATCGCAGAGATATCGGAAGGGCTCTTTGCAAAGTACGGGAGCCCATTGGAAGACGTTAGAGATTTAGAACCTTGTGAGCCTTGTCAGCCAAGGAACAGATGTTGTGAAATCATGTCAGACTATGGAAGGTGACGATGGAAGGTCTGTGACACCCGCACAGCCTACCCAAGCCTGGTTTTAGACTGTTGGGAAGGAGTAGAGTTTGAAGCTTAGCGCAGTAGTTCAGGAAGCAGAGGACATGTCATCGTTCTGCCAGGCATGACTGTAGCCATTTGGCAGTGGCAGTGTCACAGAATGGGGGGAGTTCAAAAAATTCCTAGAGCCTGTGGGTTGTGAGATGGGGAAAGGAGACTCTTAGGAAGGTGTCTTCCCACGTGTTTGGGTATGGGCTAGTGTCCTTGTTGTGCAAATCACTTTGGTTTTTTCACGGGCAAGGCAATGGGAGGGGGTCGGGAACCAGGAACGGTGTAGAAGAGCACTCACAGTGTGTTGAAGGTTCTGTGAGTGGTGAGAACAGGTTATCATGTCCACTGCGTCCAAGGTGCAGTCAGGGATTTAGTAAGTGGCAGACGTTTTAGGGACAGAACATCATGTGGCTTGGAGGTGAGAACACCATGCGGATTTAAAGGAAAAGGAGAATTCTGTGCAGTTGACAAGAAGGCTGGGAACTGCACGTGTTTCTGGACGAAAAGCTGGAGGGCAGCACAACATAGGGAATGAGTCCCCAATCAGGGTCGAAGGATTTGGAGATGCCGGTCAAGTTAAACTGTGTCTAGAAAGTAGAGTAAACTGTATGTGTGACTTTTTAAAGAGGAGTCTGATTTCGTAGGGGAGACCAGACTGTGTTTGAGGGTGTTTTAACGGAAAATAAGACATAAATGCAGAAATTTTGCAAATCATGGAACTGTCTATAACTATGAAAGAAGGAAATTTTTTAATTGTCACTAAAGTGTGGTATGGAGAGTTATGCTTCTGGTGGTGGGCCATCGGGCACGTAAGAACTGCACAGCTTATGGGATATCTTTCCATCGTAGCATCCCGTGGGTTTTGTTACAACAGAGAAAACCATGGCCTTCTTCATGTTTCTGTTAGTCTATGCATTTCCTCTTTGTTGCTGGTTATTCCACTCTTAAAAAAAAGTGTCTGGTGTATGAAGGGAGGCGTGGGATAGTTCTCTGTGCCCTTGTCTGGTGAGTGTGGGTATAGGGGGTCTGGGTTCCATTCGTAGCTGAGAAGAAAGCCTAGGGTCAGTGAGGTTGTGGATGGTGTTCCCTAGTGTCAGAGGATCCTTTGGGCCCTTTGGGGGAACATGAAGCTGTTAGGGTAGCCCTGCTGTGAGAAATCACCTAGAGACTGCTGTGGGAACAGATCACGGGTTTATTGAGGGAGCCAAGGAAGGGGTAAGGGTGTTCAGGGTAAAGGAAATTCTCCGTACTGAATGAACGTCTCTTAGGAGCCAGGGAGATGGGTGGCGGAGGCGGTGGGGGTAGCTTCCGGTACTCCCGGTGGGCCTGTAAGAATCGCCATGGTCGGTCCTGTCTTCAGGTAGCTATTTTTTAGCCCTTTCGGTAAGGGGGAGTTTGCTTATTGATATGTTTAGTGTTAGTCGGATATTGACATCTCATGGGTTTCCCCCTCCCACAGCAGCTTAGTTAACATTTTGGGCTAAGTCTATGAGCATTTCCTTTTGGAAAGTTTCAGTCTCTTCACTTATGTTTTGGGAAATGCTAGATGCAGGGTCTGTTTGATCACCAAAATTCAGGTGTCCATGACCTGACAGAACATCATTTCCAGTTGCCTCCTCTCAAGGACCCAGAAACAGAATGAAGTGATTTGTGTATATCGATCGAGTTGTCAGGTTCAACTGTCCTAGGAAGAGTAAATTTTGTTTAGGACCAGGGAAGAAACGTTCCCAGGGAAGCCTGCCACAGAGCACCCACCCTGGACCCGGTGGCCATCCAGTGACGGGGTCCTCTGGTGAATCTTGCAGGCCGGTATTGTGTACCTCGCCAGTTTTGTCACACCAGGTTTTTTGTTTCCGAAAAAATGAAGGGTGTTATGGGCTTTAGGCATGTTTCCCAATTTAGAGAATAAAGTTAGGTATGAAGTATCAGGAAGTCTGTTAGTATGCATGGAATGTTTGATTCGTGAATGGGAGCAGCAAGGGTAGGGTGGGCAAAGCTCAGGGTGGGAAGCTTGCAGTAGGTCGGCCGGGTTGCCCATGGCATTCCAGAGCCCCGGATTCACGAGTGCCAGTCCTTTGTTTTGAGGAGGGACGTATTTGTGTGTGGTGGGGGGTAGGGGTGAGGGAGTTGAATTTGTACGGAGAGGGAAATGTGTCTGCCTCGTAAGACCTTGGTCATGGATCCTTAGAAGTGTGAGTGGGTTTTCTCCAAGGCCCTATCTGAGGTTTTCCATGTATTTTGCCCTGGAATGTGAATATGTTCTGAAATGGTCTCCTCAGGTATTATGGAAGGATTCTTAAGAGTTTCAAGAATTTTTGTTTCTGCGGTCATTTTTGTTGTTGAAGTTGGAAGAGCAGGCAGTAGGACGGGAGAGGGCCCGGGAGGGTGGAACTAGGGTCGTAGGCACGAGTTTTCTATTCTATTCGTTCCCTATGAGGTGAGTGGTGGTCTCCAAAAGTCCTTGGAGTCTGCCGGTTGGGGGATGGGGAAAAGGGAACAGTTTTGAGGAACCGTTTTAAGGTACCTTTGAATGACAATGGCTATGCTAGTTTCTGAGTTCTGCCAATCGCTTAGGTCCTCCTAAGGCCTCCAGGTGATGAGCGGGGCTAAGAGCCTAGAGCCTGCGCAAAGTTCTGTGAGTGGCCAGAACTCGTTACCACGCCCATCGCGTTACAGGACTGCAGTCAGGGATTCAAGAAAAGGGGGCAACATTTTAGAGGGGGTGGATGAGATCCACGGAGTGTATCAGGAGTGCAGAGAACTTGATGGTGCTCTGATAGGGCCAAGCACACGTTTTCCTGGATTGTTATAAGGAGAGAGAGGACATCGTCCAGGAGATCCCAAAGGAGAGAGGTGACAGATCTGGGATGGGGAACTTCTGGGCCTGTTTTTGGCTTGGGGAGCAAGGGATGTGCTGGCTCCTGTGGGAGAAGAGGGCTAGTGAGCTGAAGTGCCTAATGCCTCCCCCAGGTTGGGATACTGAAAGTAAAGACCCATTTTCCTCAATACTAGTTGTGTTTTACACCAAGGGCCCACGTGAAAGAATCTGGTTTTACTCTGTCACCATTGTGACGATGACGTATGTGGCTCGTGGAGCCTGTAGTCAGGTTTGCTCTGTGTCAGTTTCAGTGCAGCGGATGTCCATGCGACGTGTGCCATTCCTACTTTCTTTAGGACAGCCGTATTTGTTAGTACTGTTGTTAGAAACAAGGTCATAGTGACTCTCAAACCAGTAGCAAAGTCATTGGTAACAAAAGGCAAATGTAATTAAAGGGTCTTAAGTGCAAATGTAATTAAAGGATCTCTGAGAAGGGAGTGGATAACATTAGCATATTCACAAATCACAATAGGGGCATTTAGGTGAACGCGGAGTATCCAGTCATGGAGAAATGGGGAAGGAGGAGAGGGGAGGGGAAACTAGTTGCGTTAGGGTGGGGAAGCTAAGACTATAAAACCAGGTTCCTTTGTCTACTTGGGGCGCACATTCTCCTGGCTATGAGGGTGCGCCTGGCTCTGCAGACTCGTGAATAAAGGCCTCGCTTTACTGCTCAAGTCCTGTGTCCCAGTTTTTATTGTGAGCGTTTCTCACAATTTGGGGGCTCGTCCGGGATCCTCCGCCTGTATGTGGGAAGGGCTCTAAGCCAAGGCGGGGAGACGCGTCCTACCCGCTTTTGGGTGGCCCGCTTGACCCAGGGCCCACCCGCCTCAGTGTCCGGAAACGACCCGAGACTTCTTGTTGGAACAGCAGTGGATCGACGCAGGGGGAAACAAAAGCAAACACAGCGGCAACCAGGCAACCTCGTGCACGGGCCAAGGTAGGAAAATTGGACTTAAGTACTGCCTTGGTGGTTGGGCATCCTCGGGAAGCTGATTGTGCATGTGGCTGGTACGAGTTGTGCGTGTGGCTGGTACGAGTGTGGAGTGCCTCTCCGCTGGGTCCGCTGTCCCGTGAGGGAGACGGCCGGAGTGCATCTCCGCTGGGTCCGTCCTCCCGTGAGGGAAACGGCCGGAGTGCATCTCCGCTGGGTCCGTTGTCCCGTGAGGGAAACGGCTGGAGTGCATCTCCGCTGGGTCCGTCCTCCCGTGAGGGAAACGGCTGGAGTGCTCCTCCGCTGGGTCCGTTCTCCCGTGAGGGAATGGCCGGAGTGCACCTCCGCTGGGTCCGTTGTCCCGTGAAGGAAACGGCCGGAGTGCACCTCCGCTGGGTCCGTTGTCCTGTGAGGAAATGGCCGGAGTGCCCCTCCGCTGGGTCCATTGTCCTGTGAGGGAAGCGGCCGGAGACGAACGAAGCATCTCGGTCTGTGTGTACGTAAGCGAGTGTGGAGTGGCCCCTCCGCTGGGTCCGTTAGGTTGAGAACACAGCAGGATTCAGCCACGGGAATCAGCTGAGGATGGGAAATGGAAATTTTAGGCTTAGGGGTGGGGACCAAAAGTAAGGAAGAACAGACAATGGTAAATTATTGTTGTTTCCTTTGGCCAAAGGAACCCATTTAGGGGAAATCTGTCTCCTAGCCCCGATTTGGGTCTGATGAATGTTGGGTTTGTCAAGCCCTGGTCTTATATGTGTGTTCAGCTTTTTTGGATTGTTTGTTTGTTTGTTTGTTTTTGGAGAAAGAAGAGAGGGGCATCGCTGTGTGGTTGCCTCTCGCTCGTGCCCCCAGTTGGGGACCTGGCGTGTGGCCTGGTCGTGTGCCCTGACTGGGAGTTGAACCGGCAACACTTGGTTTGCGGGCTGGTGCTTGGTCCACTGGGTCACAACAGCCAGGGCCAGGCATCAGCCTTTAAGGAAGAGAGGGAATATACTCTCTGCTGATCACCACCTACCAGCAGATCCGCAGGTCTCTTCCCTGTAAAAAAGAAAAAGATAAGGCCTGGGACCCTCTGTCCTGTCTCCCATTGCCTTATAGCCCTGGCCAGCCGGCAGCCAACTGGGCGGAGGCACCGTGGACGGACAGTACAGACGGAAGAGGCCAGGAACACCTAGCAGATACCCCACCAGTATCCGCCCCCATGACACCTACGGAGCTGGCGGCAACTTATCTAAATTATGAAAGGAATTGAAACAATGTAAGCAAGACCTAAAGAACTTCCCCGTTCCCTCAGAGCAGCCGGTTTCCCCTTAGGGAAGTCTCCAGGGGTCCAGGACATATTAGATATGTCAAATGCTCCTTCAACAAGCACTGAAGTTAGAAACTTCAAGCGCAATATGAAGCGCTTGGTAAAGGACCCCCTTGGACTGGTAGAATAATTAGATCAGTTCCCCAGACCCAGCATATACATGTGGATGGAATTAATGCCTATACTAGACATCTTCAGTGGGGAAGAGAAGGGAGTGATCAGACGGACTGCTATGAGGATATGGGAAAGGGAACATCCCCCCGGTCAGGAAATTGTCCCGGCCTAACAGAAGTTTCCCAGTATAGACCCTGATTGGGATAACAGGCCGGAGGCTAGGGCTCAAATGAAAGACCTTAGGAGCCTCGTCATCAGGGAAATCAAGGAGTCCGTTCTCCATGCACAGAATGTCTCCAAGGCATTCGAAATACAGCTCCATCAGATCCTTGCAGAAGCTCAGGGACAAAATGAGGAAGTATTCTGGTCTAAATCCAGAGAATGCTGTGGGACAGGGACTCTTAAAAGTCACCATTGTAACAGAAACTGGCCAAATATTTGTAAGAAATTGCAAAAAGTAAGTGAATGGGCCAATTAAAGCAACTGAAAAACTCTTCAGGGAAGCTCAGAAAGTGTATGTTAGAAGAGAGGAGGAGAATGAGGAAGTAGCCCTCTTTAACTCTCTAAATCCGGGAGACAAAGGAACTGTTTTGGCGCCAAACTGCGCCCAGGTAAAGGCGCCTCCCATGGCACCACCCCTTCCGCAGGTAGGGGCGGCTCCCGCGGCACAGCCCTCTCCCCAGGTGGGGGCGGTTCCCTTGGCAGCATCGGAGGCTCCTGGGGCGCAGCCCCCTCTGCAGGTGAGCGTGGCTTCTGCAGTGCCCACCCGTCTGCAGATTCAAGGGACTTCCCTCTCAGCACGGCCTCTGAAGTGACTGCAAAGCCAATGACTCCACCTCTGCAGGAGGAGAAATGGGTCTCTCCCTCCAGAGCCTGCATGAAGGCTGTGATTTGGACACTAAGCCTCATAGGTATACTGCCATTTAGGGTAAGCCACGTGAGTGCTCCACCATGGTGGATAAGTCAGGTGGGTTTGCCACCTTCTTGTGGGTGGCACTTATGGGTGCCACCGTCTTCAAAGATGCTGCATGTAATGCTGCCGCCATCTTTGAAGTGGGCAAAATGGTGGGTTAGATATGCTCTTAAGGTGATGTGCTTTGTTTGCAAAGTGGTATATGTCTAAACATTCAAGTCATTGCTGCATGACAGGTGTTTGCAAGGTCTAACCTTCAGAAAACTGCAGAATATCTACAAATCTAGGAACTTTTAGCTGCCAGATACTGAGTTTGAGTACTGTCCTTCACCGTGTGGAAAAGAACAAGGATCGGAAGCACGTTATGGTTAAATCTAAAGCAGTAAAGGGTATTTAGAAAGTTTGTGAATGTTGCAGAAGGTCTGAGGAAAGTTGTAATTATAAAAAAAATTAAAAAAAAAAAAGAGTTATGGAAGCTTTAAACCTGGGAAAAGAAAACCTCAGCTGCTTGTGTTCTGTTTATGCTCTGAAAGGAAGAATTGAGGTTTCCCAGGGAAATTTTAAAACTTCACATGAAAGAAGGGGAACCAGGAAAGGTGTAAGGCATGTAAATAAAAAGGTTGGTTAGAAATTTATAAAGGTTTTGAGAAGAAATTGTATGGTTTTAGTAATAGAAGGTATAATGCATGGAAATGCAGTTTTGAAGGACAAGGATTTTCCTTCACGCCTTTATATTTTTCTCCCTACGGGAACCCTCCAGTATTTGGCATTGTAAAGAAGTAAGAAGTGACATAAGGTTCCTTTGCATAAAACTAATAAGACCAGTTGCTAATGGTGGTAATGTCAGCCGAGGCTTTGACTGGAATGTCATGCCTGAAGGAGGCATGCCTAGGCTAATGCAAGCCCATGAGGGAAAGGCCTAACACCTTGGGTGGTTGTGCGGTCCATGGCAATCTTTCTAGGGAAGAAACAAAGGTTGCTTCCCTGATAAATGGCTAGGAGGAAACTTTAGGCACAATGGAAAGCTTGAAGAACTTGTAAAAAGCATGGGTTTTACAGGCAAGCCCAGATGGCAGGTGTGTGGCTCAGTTTCTGTGCCCTGATGGGCAGACTAAAAGTCAACATGAATGTTCCTTGTATAAGTTCCAGCAAAGCAGACTTAAAAAAATCTTATGTGGTCAATCACTGCACTTGTTGTGTTTATGCAAATGAACAGGCTAAATTAAAACTGGACTTAATGCAGTCCCTTTAATAACAAGGAGGGTAATCTTAAGGAGAAAAATCATGATTTGAGGAAAATCACAATGCTCGGTGGTAGACTATAAACTAGTGCAGCTAACTGTGTCTATAAAGTTCATTTTAATTCAAAGTTTGTTTTCATTCAAAAGTTAAAACAGGTCTGTGATATCAACAATGCTTAATTTACAGGCAAGAAGAATATCAAATTCCTTGCAACTGGATGTCTTCCCAATAAGACAGTCTTGCAAATTTAGAAATTGGTTTGTGAATTGTGTTGTGCGAATTAACATGTGTGTGTTCTTTCTGTTTTCATAGGGTATAAGCCTATAATCTCATTACCTGAGTGATTGTCTGTACATAGAAGCCTCACTTAAGAAGCCCATCTGCATTGCTGCCTCCTGAGACTCAACAGTTTGGCTGAACTAACTGGTTGGGTTGGCGAAGTATGGGTTGGTCAGTGGGCTTCACTTTAAACTGGTCTCTCTTTTGCTTAAAATAACTTTCACCAAGGAGCTCCTTCCCGAAACTGCCAGCCTCTCCAGTGCAACCCTCTTCTTCTGACACTGAACCAGCCACAGACCTTAAGTCAGGAACCCCATGTGGCTGCCAGAGTTTATGGCCTAAAAGCTAATGTATCTGACATAAATCCAGCAGGGTGGCTAGGTCTTCACTTAGTGACAACTACTCCTTCCCTAGAAAATCTAACTTCTCTCAGCTACACCTCAGAAAAGACTCCAGAATAATCCAGCCAAGGTAAAAGTTTTTAAGGTATTAGATCTCAGACAAACCTTAGAGATAGAGACTGGGTACGGAGACGCAAATGCTTGGGTAGAATGGGTCAAATTTGATGTTAATTCCCTGAATAAAAGCAACTGTTATGCTTGTACCACAGGGAGACCCCAGGCACAGGTCGTACCATTTCCACTAGGCTGGGACTCTGACCCCTTGGGAATGGCCTGTATGCTCGCTCTCTACCAGGATGAGAATGCATGGGGAAATGGGACTTGCAGAAGCTTGTCTCTCCTCTTCCCTCTATAAGGAGTAATGGGACTCAATCCCTCCCTTCATACTCAGTGGGGCCCATGAATTACTCTTCTTGCCTCTCTAGGTGGGAAGCGAATTCGGGTACCCCTGCAGAAGAACTCCGAACATGCACTCATACCAGAAATGCGAGCCACCTTCACAGTGGGGCCGGCGACTATATTCCCCTCCAAGTCCCCAGAGCAGATGTCTGGTGGTATTGTGGGCAAAGGAGTCTCTGGAAAATCCTACCTGACAGGTGGAGTGGAACCTGTGCCCTGGTTCAATTGGCTATCCCATTTACCCTAGCATTTCCAAAACCGGTCCAGACTAGACTGCCCCTGTTAGGGAAAAGAGGTCAGTGGGGCCTGGTGGATCCTTTGATTCTCATATCTATATTGACGCAATTGGGGTCCCCAGAGGAGTTCCAAATGAGTTTAAAGCTAGAAATCAAATAGCAGCAGGGTTTGAGTCAGTGCTCTTCTGTTGATTTATTTATTAAATGCCACCAGTTGAGTGGCTTTGGAGAACAGGATGGCACTGGATATGATGCTGGCAGAAAAGGGAGGTGTATGTGTAATGCTTGGGGGGCAGTGTTGCACCTTTATCCCTAATAATACAGCCCCTGATGAATCTATCACTAAGGCTCTGCAGGGACTAACTACCTTAGCAAATAAGCTAGCAGAAAACTCAGGTATTGACAATCCCATAACAGAATGCTTAGAAAATTGGTTTGGCAACTGGAAAGGAATAATCTCATCAGCTCTGGTATCCCTCATAGTGGTAGCAGGCATCCTCACAGCTTTAGGCTGCTGTATTCCATGCGTCAGAGGTTTAGTTCGAAGACTAATTGAGACTGCACTAACTAAACAGATGCAGCAACTTTTCATAATCTCCTCCTCCCAGAGACCAAAGGGAATCCTAACCATGAGGAAAAAAGTCAAGAAATCCTCCTTAAATTTGGAGGAATAAATAGAATGGTTTGAGTAGTCAATTTTCCAAAAGAGACAGGGGGAAATTGTTAGAAACAAGGTCATAGTGACTCCCAAACCAGTAGCAAAGTCATTGGTAACAAAAGGCAAATGTAATTAAAGGGTCTTAAGGGCAAATGTAATTAAAGGATCTCTGAGAAGGGAGTGGATAACATTAGCATATTCGCAAGTCACAGTAGGGGCATTTAGATGAACGCCTTAGATTGTACCTCCGGAGTATCCAGTCATGGAGAAACGGGGAAGGAGGAGAGGGGAGGGGAAACTAGTTGCGTTGGGGTGGGGAAGCTAAGACTATAAAACCAGGTTCCTTAGTCTACTTGGGGCGCACATTCTGCTGGCTATGAGGGTGCGCCCGGCTCTGCAGACTCGTGAATAAAGGCCTCGCTTTACTGCTTAAGTCCTGTGTCCCGGTTTTTATTGTGAGCGTTTCTCACACAAAGGAGAGAGGTGACCGATCTGGGATGGGGAACTTCTGGGCCTGTTTTTGGCTTGGGGAGCAAGGGATGTGCTGGCTCCTGTGGGAGAAGAGGGCTAGTGAGCTGAAGTGCCTAATGCCTCCCCCAGGTTGGGATACTGAAAGTAAAGACCCGTTTTCCTCAACACTAGTTGTGTTTTACACCAAGGGCCCACGTGAAAGAATCTGGTTTTACTCTGTCACCATTGTGACGATGACGTATGTGGCTCGTGGAGCCTGTAGTCAGGTTTGCTCTGTGTCAGTTTCAGTGCAGCGGATGTCCATGCGACGTGTGCCGTTCCTACTTTCTTTAGGACAGCCGTATTTGTTAGTACTGTGTCACCGTGGTAAAGCTGGTCTGCTTTTGAGTGGAGAAGTGAGAGGTGCCGTTTCCCCCTAGGATAGAGGGGAGGCGGTGGCTTTGTCTTTCCCAGACAGTGGACAGAGTCATGCTGTGTTGGTTGTTTGTAGTCATTCTTGTGCTGCCTTGTCTGTGTCGTGGTGCTGTTGAGGTGTTCGTTCACAACTGTGGGGTTTGTTACCCGTGTCTCTTTGTCTGTGTCCTTTCCTCCCTCCCTCTGTCCCTGTGTGCTTCTTTCTCTCTGTGTTTGCAGTGTATGTGGAGTTCCTGTGTTTAATGGTTGTTGCCTCTTCCTGAAACGTATGTCCCTGGTGTGCGCTGCAGTGTGTGGTGGCTGATGCCGGGCACTTGTGTACTTTTAGGAAGCAGTTTGTTGACTGTGAAGTGGCTGTAGGTATGTGCCCATTGGGAAACTAAGTGCTGTATTTTCTGGGGCTGGCTGTGTGCCGGGGAGCACCCCCCCCATTGTGACTGGGTGGGGTCTTGGGGGGCCAGCTGTGTAATTAGATCTCTGTCTTTTACTAGGGCGTGGCTCCAGCTCTAAGATCTGAGGACTGGAAAAGCACCCTCTGAAGGGTTGTGGGAACCGGTCCAGCGGCACAGCTGTTCATCGTCTGGGGAGTGGACATCTGGATACCTTCTGAGTGCCTTAGGACTCCCGGTCCCTGCATGGATCTTCTGGCTGCTGCTTGTGAGTTGCAGTCAGTCGTGTGGAGTAGGGCAGCTGCAACAGAGGCCCTGTGTGTCCTTTCAAGCTCATCCTGAAAGGAGGACTATGGTTGGGGCAGCGGTGTGAGGGTGGCACTTGTAGACAGATGGATGGTCACCCTCCCCCATTTGTTGCCATCCTTGGGTTCCTTGGAAGTGCATCTGCTCTGCAGTGCTGCTGGCTTCAGGCAGGCAGGTGTCCCAGTCTCAGTTCTGTGCGATGGGACCCCCGGTGCCTTGGGGAAAGAGAGCCCTTAGCTGAAGGGCTTTTGGGGAGTTGGAATGAGCGGCCTGGGCCGCTTGCCTTCCTATCGGAGCCCTTTGAGTCTAGTGTTTGGTTACATTGATTCTCTGCCCTCCTGTGATGGGTCTGTGGGGTCCAACCTCTGTCACCCCTGCACCATGAGCTTCTCATCTGCCAAGTGTGCCCCTTAGTTGTTTGGGGCTGAGTCCAGCAGTCTTGGGTTATTCCCTGGAGGCAGCTTGAGTTTTGGCCTTGATCAGAGAAGCCTGGTTGGCAGAGGAAGAGGAGAGTGAGCTCAAAGAGACACTGCGGAGACATTGATACGAACAGGGGCCTGAAGGGAGGTCACGTGATTCTTGACCGGGTGTCCAGCATCTCAGAGCTGAGGAGGCTGGAATGGCTGGCTGTATGTGGAACTGCCATTGTGGTTTGTCTCTGAGGGTTCTGGAGGATGGCCTATTTTGGGAGCTGAGGGCCACTTGCGGTTGGATCACCCTTTGCACACTCTTCAAGATGCCTTTCTCTACCTTGCATGTGGTCCCTTTATTGCCCTGTGGTCCTGAGAGGGTGAGGGGGTCGTGGGTGTGTGGATGGTGCCAGGAACGTGCCTTTGACTCATCCTGGCATGGCAGGGGTTTGACCGCATCTGTGTTGTATGTGTGGAGGGTGCTCGGGAGAGGCAAGGACACCCCGGAGGGGGCCCGGCCCTGGTTCCTTGGGCCGCTGATGTGGGTGGTGGCCGCAGAGTGGGGGTTGAGGGGATCGCCTGTGCCTTTTTCTGTACCTTCCCCAACTAAGAAAGTTTGTTGCCACTGAAGAGGAATGTCGTGGGGGGCCTATGGAGAGTGACGTGCTGAGTGGAGAAGTTGGCATCTCTGAGCCAGAGGTGGTGGAAGGAGGGACAAGTGCTGGCCCGTGGTCCTGTCCATGACTGCGTGGGGAGAAAGTGGGTGCCCTGATGGAGGGACATGAGCTGGGGGTGCTCCTGGGGATCGTGCCTTGGGGACCTCGGAGCCTTCCGCCATTCCCCATAAGGTGCCTCCACCCACCCTCAGGAGTTGCTCCCGTCTGATGGCCTTGGCTACCCTGCAACCCAGGGCCCACTCCGTCTGCCCTGGCTCCTCCTGGCACTGCACCGTCATCTACAGCGGGGCTCTTCCCTTGTCTGGTGGGGTGTGTGTAGGAGAACCGGGGTGAGCCATCCCCATTTACCTTAGATCTGAGGGCGGACTGTCTTGTGTGAGGTAGCTTCCTATTTCAGTCCCTATCTAAGGTGTTCCTGTCCTTGATGCTACAACGGTGGCGGTGCCGCCTGTGGGATTGGCAGCTGTTAAGAGGGGGATGTGGATGCCGCCAAGGAGGCCGGGCTCCACCGTTGCCTGATTCCCCGAGGGGTTTGGAGGGCGAGTTTCCTTGGTCTCCCAGTGCCACCCTACAGCCCTGGCCGCGTGATAGTGGCACGGGTGTGCGGCCTATATAATGTACGGCCTCCCTGAGCGTGGTTGCGAGATGTCTGCCAACACCTGCACCTTTACCCAAGTGCGGTCCTTGGCTTCTGTGATGCTTCTCCAAAGATGAGTTTTTTCCCTTTCACTCATCTTCCTGATTGAATGAGGTGCTTTCTTCTCATGGCTTTTCCTGTGGTGCAAAGGAAGTTTTCCCTTTCCATGGGAACAGTGAGCTTCATAGGGTCCTGTGTGCTTTTTGGGTAATGTGTATCCTGTCCTGTGAACGGTGGGTGTATGTGTGTCTCTGCGTGTCTGTGTGTCCCCACCCCTGCCTGGCTGTAGGTGTGTCCTATCCTATGGCTGAGGGAGTGCCCCCCCCTTGCTGTGGGCACAGGAGCACCCTTCTGGAAGCCATCATGGCCCTCAGCACCTTTCCACCATCCCTGGGGCAGAGCCCCCCCATGGCAGCAGCGGTACTGCCACTACCCCCGGGGTCTCCTGTCCCTCGCGGTGCTCGTCAAGGCGGAGTCCCTGCAATCCCGATGGCAGAAACCACCCCACTCCGTGTTCCCTAGGTCTTCTGACATTCCAGTCACCTTTCCCACCCATAGCCGCCCCTTTTGTGTTATTTCCACGGCCCAGCGGGAGCAGGGCTGTGACTCGCCCCCCGCCCCCGGCCCCAACTCCTCTGTGTGTGTGTGTGGGCGGTGGGGGTGTGGCCGGTGTAGGGCTCCTCGGGTGTCAGCCAGACAGTTGGTGGCGCAACGGTGTGAAGAGACGGGGGGTGGAGGGGTTCCGGTGGTCGTCACAGAACTTTCAGAACTTGGCGGCGGGCGGATGTTATCTGTCCAGTGGGGGTCAGGAGGTACCGAGAGGGGGCGAAGGAGCGCGGCAGCGGTGAGCGACGTTGCCCTTGTCGGAAAGCACTTGTGACTTCCCGAGGTGAGTGTGTAGAGAGGGCGCAGCCTTTCCTCCCGTGACTAAGGTCAGAGCGCGGGGAAGCGGGCCTGCCATTGGGTGCCTAGGCAGCAGCGGGGAGAGGGACACGAGCTGAGGTGGGTGGTGATTGTGCCTGGGCACCCGGGAGGCCCCCCGCCGTCCCGAGAAAGTGTCCGCCACAAGCCTCCCGGGCTGCTCCCCTCTGAGCCTCGTCGGTCCTTTCCCGTTCGGATACTGGGCTCCCGCTCGGTCCGCACCCCCTCGGCGGTGCCCTACTGAGCACCTGCGGGGCCCCAGTGTGGGGCTGAGAGCTGTTTCCTCTGCCGCTGGGTTTCTGCTGATGGGTTTCCTCTTTCGCAACCCAGAAAATGACGTCTGTGTAAAAACGTTGCGATCAGCCACCCTGTGATTCGAACCTCTGCCTTTCTGTATGCAAGGCAGGCACTCAATCCATTTGCCCATTCTCAGCTACGCTGCTTCACTTGCTTCCACAGGTACTTGACCGTGCTGCATGGAGCGTGCTTTCACCTGGACTGAATCGCTGGGCTGTCTCGGTGCTGCCGTCTTGTGGACACGTCCATGAACTGCAGGCCTTTGCAGGTGCATAGGCAGAACTGCTTGCTGTGCCCTGTTTTCCTTTCGGTGACTCTGTGATGAGACGCGCTGTCTGTTGCTTTTGTTCCCGGCAACTGCGTTGGAGAGGTCCTGGGGAAGAGGACCGCCTGCTCTGCCCTTCCCCGCACCGTCTCCGGTGCTTGTGGTGAACGTGCTGGGTCTGATTTCCTTGTTCTCTTTCATTGCTGGCATTGTTCACGGAGGGTTGGTGGTGTGTGCAGCTTTCTTATCTGGGCAATCGAGGGCTCGGTACTCCCGGTTTCAGGGTCCCTGTGTTCTGCTTTCTGTCTGCTGTCGCTGAGCATGACTGCCCCGTGTGTGTTCCATCTCCCCTTGGCACTGCTGTACTTCCTGACCGTTTGTGTCTGTCCTTGTTGCGGGAACAAACACCGTGGCACCCTTCCACGTGTGTTCCTCTGTCCTATGATGATGAAAGGAGGCCTATTCGGTGATCCGTGCACATGTGCTCTCCAGGCTAACGCGTTCCTGCTGTGGACTTTGTCTTCCCTTCCTTGACAGCGCTCTGTTAGTGCAAGAACAGACTGTGCCTTGTGTTGTCTTCCTGTGCATGTCATGAATCTTCTGGGGGAAGATTCTAGAGCCGCCACTGTTGTTAGATCCACCGTGTGACTGCAAGGATGTCGGCCCATGAAGGTGGAATACGACGGTGGTCCAGAATGTTGGCCCACCTCAGGGACTTTACCGCTGACCCTCTGGCCTGTGTCATGGCAGTTACTCCACTGAGCTGCAGTGGGCTGTGTTTCTCCTGGAGCTTCCTGTTGGGGATTGCTTGCCTTCTTCTGCCGGCGCTGGGAATGAGGGCCAGCCCCTGTCTGTTTCTGCTGCTGGCGCTTCAGTGTGGTTGGTGTGTGGTTCTCCAAAGAGATACCCCTTACAGCAGCTTCCATGTCCGGATCTGCCTTCAGAGCACTGTGGTCTCTGCTACTTCAATTCATGGAGGTGATGTGGTAGGTGTCCCCTGTGGTTGCAGCCAGGAGCACTTTCGGCTCTCCCACTGTCCTTGGCTATCGGTGCTCGATATAGTTCTGGTTCAAGGGCACTCTATTGCCTGTGCCTTGCCGTTCCATGGGAAGGACACACTGTCCCTTGTCATTGTGTCCCGGTGCTCTGGCAACCTGTGGCTCTCTCTCGCATTATTACCACCGGATTGGCTCCACTTTCAATGAGACTGCTGTGTGTATCTGTCAGCTCTGGGTCCTGATGGCTTCTCTTCCTTGACTCATGGAGATGTGGGGAGCCTGGGAAAAGTGACAGGTGACGGCAGTCTCTCCTGTGCTCCAAAAAAAGGCCACCCCGGGCAAGTGCAGATGTCCCTGCTCTCGCCAAGACCCGAACTCAGGTCATCAGGGTTCCAAGGGAAGCACTTACTCCACTCAGCCACCGCAGCATCAACTGAGTACACAGCTGAAATACATGCTCTTGAGTATCTCTTGCACGACCCTGTTCAGGGCGAGCACCTCTGACAGCGCCTCTGTGCTGCCGTCTTGTGGACATTTCTGGGAATTGCATCACAGTGCAGGTTGCAAGGAATGCAGCTCTGCTGCCGTCCGGTGCCTTTCCTTCCCTGGGGAGAGCCCCGTGATGCCGGCTGACGCCCGTGTCTCCTCCCCTTCGCTAGCGTTTCTCTTCCGTTTCTGCGCACAGGACTTCCGCTCC
This sequence comes from Furipterus horrens, assembly GCF_987537825.1. Taxonomy (NCBI): domain Eukaryota; kingdom Metazoa; phylum Chordata; class Mammalia; order Chiroptera; family Furipteridae; genus Furipterus; species Furipterus horrens. The sequence goes on from NW_028327177.1 coordinate 144,463,318, forward strand.
GTGCTTGTCCTGTGCCTGCCTTTTCCTCACCTGTGACTACTCTGGACAGAAAGGATTCTATGTTGCTGGATGTTGTTTTCCACTTGGTTCAGCTGAGCTAGAGTTGTCCCCGTTCCACGTCGACGTGCTTGGCAACGTTGCACTTCTGTATCAGGCGATTGAATTTGCCTTTGTTCAATGCCTGTGAGGGCTGGGTTCTGCCCCATGGGTTTCCTGCTCTAAGACCGTTGCCCACCTTTCCTTTCTGAACCCCTGAGGATGGGATCCTCTTCGTAGGTTGGCTGTTACCTCATGCGGTTGCCCTCTGTTCTGCCATACAGCGTGCTTGGGAGCGGTCCGCTTTGAATGTCCACTTCCTGGGAATCGCACCGGGAACCCTTGACGTTTCCGAATGCTGACAAAACTGTACACCTGTAGGTGCATGGCCCCATGCCATCTGCTCTTCTCTGAATGTTGCCTCATTACAATGCAAGTTGCCTTGGTAAAGGAGCTCGGGCCAGCAGGGTCCACGGCACTGTTGCTAGTGTGAAGAAATGCTGAGGGGCTGCAAGAACGTTTTGGAGAGTAGTGCAGGAGGCTGGTCAGTTCCCAGAGGGGACAGTGCTCTGTGATCTAGCCTGAACACGGTTCTCATGGTCCCGTACATGTACTGCCCCCAAGACAGTTACGATTCACTGTGCCGAACCTTGCATTCTATGACTTTTACTTGCATGTCACGGGACAGACTGTCACATGTGCACGACTGAAGAGGGAAACTCCCGTTGCCACCTTCCGTTCCCCGTGACCGCATCAGAATGGACCGCAAGACAGTGTTTTACGGTTGTGCGATCCATGCCTGCTGTTCTCTCCCCAGGGTGAGGCGGTCCTTAGGAAGAATGCGAGCTGTTGTGCAGCTGTGGAAACACAGGCCCGGTTTTGTGAGGGAAACCGGTCCGTTCCCGGTGGTTCCTCTCTGCTGGGATGAGCTGCAAGTGCCTCTGCTACATGCCCAAGCTCAGCCTATGATAAGGTTCGGACTGCATTTCTGACGGACCGCTTTCCTGCTGTGGGCATCCTGTAGAATGACAGCTTCGCTAAGGCTGTCTGCAGACTGGCATCATTTAGGCTCCTCGTATAACTGGAGTGTTACGGGTTGGGGTTCCATCGCTCCCGGTTGCTGCCTCCGGGTGCTTCTGTACTTCAAGTGCGATACCGATCTCTTCCTCTCATGGTCCCGCTTGCCTGCTTATCACTACACGGTCATCCTGGGTCCGAAGGGATGTGATCTGAAGTGTCTCAGACTACATACCGGAAATGCTATCCCATGAGCTGCATTGCATTTATTTTGTCAAGGCAGGTTCAGGGCTTGGTCTTGATAGACTTTCAGCTACGTTTCCTCCCCAGCATGACCTCCCACCGTGCGTCCTTGCTGCCGCCCTGTGGACATTTCTGGATACTGCACGTCACTGGCTATGCGTGAGGCAGGAAACTGGTTGTCTGGGCTGCTTCTTCCCTCCTTCCCTTTCCAGTGCTGTGTCCTGCCACCACCCGCAGGTTCTTACCCCGACTTTCCTGTCTGTTTGCCAAGGGCCCACGAGGAACCTCGCAGGACCGTTTTTTCACCCTCCTTTTCCTCGACGTGTGCCATCAAGGTCCCCATCCTATCGTTCTTGCTCTTCACAGGACCTGTGTGTTCCGGCTCTGATGATACGGGTTGAATCACCATCGGCCGTTGCCGCCGTCACTCCTTTGACTCCGCTTCTGCCTCCTCCCTGTGTGTCTCGAAGGTTGCACTCCTGTGCATTGCTGTGGGTGCCCCCTGTGACTGCTGCTCTCCTTTATGCCTTGACAGCATCAGGTAGCCTCTACTTACGCAGAGATGTGTGTCTGGACACCTCCAGGGAGATGCACGTTTTCCCGTGGCTGCTTCTCAGGGTCCCCTGCACGGCATCTCTTCCGTTGTCCTCGTCTGTTCCCTTGCCGGGAATCCAGGCAGCTACCCTTTTGTTCCACTGCTGCCCGCTGGCTCTGTTGAGACATAACGTCCAGGGTGGTCCCTGCATCTTTCTCTCGGCACCTCAGTCAATTCCTTTCTCAGGCACTTCCCTCTGTGGCTTCTCACTGTGAGTTTCCTCGTTGTTCCACTGGTTTGCTTCATTCCTTGGTTTTCCAAGCGGCCAATGAGAAAACCTGCATTTCTGTCCCATGTTCCCTCGAGAACATTTTGCCACTGCTCTCCATGCCTTTCCCGGAGCTCCGGGACGAGCTGTGTCGCTCTGCCGCATCACACAGGACTTCCAGGCCTCTCATGGACTGTTTCCCGTCAGGGACGGTGACAGCTCAACTGACAAAAGGAAGAGTGCCATGCTTGGCCGGGATCATGGATCTGCGAGGTCTTGCCGGATTGTGTGCCGTTGCTGCTGGATCTGGTCCTCTGAAGGTCTGGCCTCAGTGACTATGTGTGCAGCATGTAGCTTATGGGTCACAGAGGATGGAGTCCGGGGGGCTAGCGACTATTGGGAGCAAGGAACAGCCTGACTGCTACATTTCTGTAAAAGTTACTTGTAGAGTATGTGAGAGCGCGCCGCACAGAGCTTTCTCAGCATTTCCTCATCCCTTTTGTTTCTTATTAGTTTCGCTTCCTATTTTTATCTCATGACTGTTGAGGTTCGTCACTGCTATGATGGAGCCTTACAAATTCAGTTCCTGCAGTCTGTCCTATGTCCCCGTCTCGTCTACTGACTGCTTTGGACCACCTAACTGTCACTTTTCTTGAAAGTTGTTTCTCCGTTGACCCGTCCCGCAGGTCGAGCAACCAGGACCCTAGAGGGGGAGTGAGGATAAAGAAGGGACAAGAGACACAAGGAGAGGAGACAAGACAGTGTTCTGATCAAGTCTCCTTTTTTCTTAGTCAAAACAGTATTCTTATAGTTCAGGATAAGAGGAATTTCTCATTCGGTGGGAACGCAGCTGCAGCTTGGGGGTTATCTGGTAGATATGAGTTAAACTGCAGGACAACAATCCCAGGAACAGAAAGAGGGTCGTTGCCCTAGTAAGGAGTAAACAACTATTATGGGATGGTGAGGCCATGCCAAGCAGAACTTTGGGATGCCAGTTAGTAAGACTTCAGCTGAGGAACTTTTTAGTTCCCCACAGGTCCCCCTTTTTTATTTTATGTAAGCTGATGGCCTCGCGGGGACTGCGCCTGTCTTAGGTCAGGAGATCGCCACATGGAGCCAGCCTTACCTTACCCGTCATTGGTTATCTAAGACAACTTCTTTTAGGCCAGATACCTGTCTTAGGCGGCGGCTGGCAAGGCGTGTGGTCTCCAGTTGCCCGTCAATGACTGTCCAGTCCAGCTCACTGAGGCATTAGTTACGTGTATGAGCATCATGGTAAGTTGCAGTCTCAGCTTGTTCTAATTTATGATAATGGACCTGTATCGGCTGCATTTTTATGGCATCTATTTGTTGCTTGATAAAGGCCATCATCTTATTGAAAATGAAAGGTCCTAAGGATAGCAGCAGGAGTTAGCCCTAAAGAGAGGTCCTAAAAGTGGGAGGAGATAGGGAAGGGCCCCATTAAGTCCGCTCCACAGGGGATTTTCAAAGAGTTCTCTTCTTCTTTTCACTAGGTCTTCCTGCAGCTTCTTTATTTTGTCTCGGACGATGCCTGATTTGTTGGCATAGAAGCAGCAACGTTCCTGCAAAGCCAAGCATATTCCTCCCTGTTCTGCTGTAAGTAGGTCTAGTCCTCGCCTATTTTGGAGAACTACTTCAGCTAGGGAGTCTAATTGATCTTGGATGTCATTAATGGTGCTGGACAAAGCTTGAACATCATCGATTAGCTGATTAGAGAGCTTTGTGTAGGAGTGAACTGCAATTCCTAACCCCGTTGTCCCTGTGGCCAATGCCCCTGAAACGCCTAACCCTACTAGTAGGGGGATGAAAGATACGGCTCTTTTGTGGCGACCTGCAATGTAGTCAAAACTGGGAATGGGAACAAGGTCATCTTCAGAAATTATATCTATGTCTGGCAATAAGGTAGCTAGGATGCATATTCCTGTCCTGACCCGTCCCGCAGGTTGAGCAACGAGGACCCTAGAGGGGGAGTGAGGATGAGAAAGGGGCAAGAGGCACAAAGAATGGAGACAAGACAGTGCTCTGATCAAGTCTCGTTTATTCTTAGTCACAACAGCATTTTTGTAGCTCAGGAGAAGAGGAAGTTTTCATTAGGGAGGAGGGCAGCCGCAGCTGGGGTGTTATCTAAGGGATAAGAGTTAAAATGAAGGACAGCAACTCCCAGGAAGAGAAAGAGGGAAGTTGCCCTTAATTAGGAGCAGACAACTATTATGGGATAATGAGGCCATGCCAAGCAGAACTTTAGGATGCCGGTCAGCAAGACTTTAGCCGAGGAACTTTTTAGTTCCCCACACTGTCCAATTGTTGGGCAAGGATGAAAATGCCAAGTTTCTCCCACAAACAAACACCTGCCCTTTGCCTGGGCAGAGGGAGCTGCTATGGTTCACTATGCTACTACAGTTAGCAAATTCAACAAATCCAGCATGAATATGAAAGCTATTATTTTGAGACTTACCTTGGAGGCAGAGGGAAGCAGGAAAATACATGGGCTGTACTCTAAAGGGCAAGCTGGGGCTACAGTTTTGATGAGACTCATTAAAGGAGGCGATATTAGCAGGAATGGCTAAGGGCATAGGCGTCCCTAAAGTCATGCATAGCCAGCAGTCTGCAGCTAGTTGGGGGTTGGAGATGTTAAGGGCTTGGTGGGTGGCCATCAAGATGTCAGTGGTCTGGGTATCTAGATATATACCCCGCGGTTTAGGTAACGCCAGAGGGTGGTAATTGATTTTTGGATACAGGTTTGTTATGAGGTGTTCTATTTGTTTTTGCACTTTAATTTCTCTTATTCTATCTTGAGGACCACCACCATCAGAAACATGTACAGGGGCCTTCTTATGCCAGCATACTGGCTTTCCAACAGTGCCTTGGCAAGAGGCCTGCAGATACTTAGTAGACCCAATTGGTGAAGGGTTGGACCCCCAATCTCCTCGGTCAATAGCATTTTGCACTTTCTGTAGTATGGCAGTAAAATAAATGACATTAGAGGAGGTACATTCCTGTACTGACTTATAACAGGTAGAATGCATCTGATTATAGATGGTGGTGCATTCCTTGGGACATGCTCCTGGTTTGCCATTGGTAGCGGGTATGACAGGAGGCTTATTTACACAATACCACCTCTGTTCAGAGGCCCCTGCAAAGGTCACGTCATATATGAGATAGGCCTTTTTTGTGCCACAATCTACAATTTTGGTATAGTGACTGGGTGTGGCGTAATTGGTGGCAGTACCTCCCCAGCAGCTGCAGGGGGGCCCGAATAATGCAAGGTAGGGATCTTTATGTTGCGGCTCCCCAAGGTCACCTTCTATGTCCGGGCAAAAATGCAGTAGTATCCCGAGCAGCAGGATTACGTTCTTCCTGAACATGTCCTGAAATAGAAAATAAGGAAATTTTCCTCAGGGTAAATCCTTATCCCTGGGTTTAGTTGTGGTTATTTATTGTGTCAGACTTGCTGTTTATTTGTTTAACCAGACGTTCCGGTTGCCATCTGGCGGACTTCATTTCTTTAGAGTAAATGCACACTGATCCCCGGGCCCAGATAAGTACTGGGTCTGGGCCATGCCAGGAATTAGTTAGTGGATCTTTCCACAAAACCGAAGCGAATTGCTTTTCAGTTTCAGTTTGCCAAAAGCGAGTGGCTGCAGACTGGCCACTGGCATCTAAATTTAAAAAATTGAGTATAAAGAGGGCACGGGAGAGGATGTTTCTTGGTGACCCCCTCGTGGGATACCATTCCCCTTTTTTTATTTTATTTAAAGTAATTTTAAGAGTCTGGTTTGCCCTTTCTACTATTCCTTGCCCTTGTGGATTATAAGGGATACCTGTAATGTGTTGGATGTTGAGACGTTTGCAAAAGTGAGAGAAATTAGAGCTAGCGTATCCCGGCCTATTATTTGTTTTTATTTGTTGAGGACATCCTAATACTGTAAATGTGGCCAGCATATGGCTAATGACATGTTTGGTGGCTTCATCCGTTTGAAGGGAGGCAAAGATGAATCCACTGAAGGTATCTATAGTGACATGTATGTACTTAAGATTGCCAAAGTCAGAAAAATGGGTAACATCCATTTGTCATAGGGCGTTAGGAATTAGTCCTCTAGGATTTACTCCTAGATGAGGGGTTGGTAAATAAATAGCACATGATGGGCAATTCTTTACTATTTGCCTAGCCTGTTCTTTTGTGATGTGATGCATAAGGCATAATGTTTTTGCATTAAGGTGATGTAGTTGATGGCTATTTTCTGCAGCAGCGAATTTGTCCCGAATGCTGTTATTGACTACAAATAATTGAGAGACCTCGGGAGTTCGGGTGGCTAAATCAGCTTTTTGGTTTCCTTCAGCTAGAGGACCCAGTAATCCGGAATGAGCACATAAGTGTCCAATGTAAAATGAATGTAACCTTTGAATGATTAATTTTTGTAATTGTCTAAACAGTTCTCCAGCATTGGAGGTGCTTTTTATTTGGCCAGCCGTCTCTAGTAAGGTACAGAGTGTGCAATGTAAGCACTATCAGTATATATGTTAAGCGGACAGTCGGGGAAAGCAGAAAAAACCACCAGCACTGTTTGCAGCTCTGTTATTTGAGCAGAGGTGCTTTTGGTCATAAATGATACCTTTTTATCTAGATATGTATAAGCTGCTTTGCCAGCGGACGATCCATCAGTGAATACTAACTAGGCATTTGCTATCGGCTGTGATGCCGTGCGTAGGGGGAAAACAAACTCATGCCTGTTAGCGAACTCAATGAGTTTGTCTGGAGGATAGTGATTATCTTACGTCCCCTTAAAGGAAGCTAGGGAAATGGGCTAAAAATCGGTAGTTTGTATGAGCCAATTAATTTGATCAAGGGTATAGGGTTGGATGATTATGTCCGGCTCCTTGCCAAAATAGCATTTACCCTGATCACGGCCTTTTATAATGAGCTCAGCTACAGATCGATAATATGGTTCAATGACCTTTTTTGGCGTGGCCGGTAGATGGATCCACATAAGAGGTGCTGTTTGCCAAAATACGGCAGTAGGGGAGAGTGTTGTTCTACATATGATAAATTTTAGAGGTTTGTCATAATTTATAAAAGTAGTAGTCTGGGAATGAATGGCATGCTCAACCTTGTGTATGATGTAGGGTTAGCGTCCCCGTGAAGGATATCATATAGTGGCTTAAGTTCCCCTTTGCTAATTTTCAAATAGGGCATTAACCAATTAATGTCTCCTAGAAGTTTTTGGAAGTCATTCAGTGTCTTAAGTTTATCTAATCTTAATTCTAGTTTTTGTGAAGATACTTGGGACCCTCTCAGTTGAAAGCCTAGATAATTATACGGGTCCGTAATTTGTACCTTGTCAGAAGCTATTTCTAAGCCGTTGTTCTGTAAAGGAACGCGCATTTCATCATAGCATTTTAAAACTTCAGTTCCTGCCTTGCCTGCAATTAATATATCATCCATATAATGTATTATATACATGTCAGGCCAGCGGTCTCTTATAGATTATAGAGCTGTGGCTACAAAAGATTGACACAAAGTAGGACTATTTGCCATCCGTTGGGGCAGGACACGCCACTGAAATCTTTTCACGGGCGCCCTAAAATTTGTTTCTGGCAGGCTGAACGCAAAGCGCTTTTGATCTTCCGGATGCAAGGGAATGGTGAAAAAACAGTCCTTTAAATATATGATTATTTTGAAATAGCCTAATGGTATGGCGACGGGTGAAGGGAGCCCTGGCTGTAGGGCTCCCATGAGCACCATAGTCCTATTCACTACTCTTAGATTTTGTAGTAATCGCCGCTTGCCTGATTTCTTTTTGATAACAAAAATAAGGGTGTTTCATGGAGAGTTACTGGGGACAATACGGCCAGCCTCGAGTTGCTCCTGTACCAACTGTTGTGCGGCTAGCAATTTTTTACTAGTAAGAGGCCATTGATCGACCCATACCGGCTCATTGGAGAGCTAAGTAATTTTTTCAGCATGGGCCACAGAAGTGTCAATGGCCCCTAAGAAAAATGGCCTAAACATGCTCTGTCATTTTTTGGAGGAGTGTTTATAGGTGCCGTTATACCTGTGCTATCCTTTCCTAGTCCCTGACCTGGTATGTATCCTGCTCTTAACATTTGGGCGGTGACCGTGGTGTTGGGACTTCCTATTATTAGCCCCATTTGAGATAGGAGGTCCCTTTCCCAAAGATTTATAGGTAGACCGGCTATAACATATGGTTGGATGGTACCTTGATTTCTCTCCTGATCTTTCCAAGTTAATAATTTAGAGCTTCTCTCAGGGTTCTGACTTTGTCCTATTCCCTTTAAACGAGTCATGGTTGTGTCTAAGGGCCAGGCTTCAGGCCAATCTTCTCTTTTTATAATTGTAACATCTGCTCCAGTGTCTATTAGGCCAGAGAACTCCTTGCCGTGTAGCCATAGTAGCATAGAGGGTTTTTGTGCTGAAATAATTTTAGCCCAGAAAACGTCATAGGACCCAAATCCACGATCACCTCTGTACTGCGAGACGGCAGTATTAGCAGTAGAGAGTAAAGGCAGGAGCAGTAATCGTGCAAATCTTTGGCCTGAAGCAACGGTGTTAATATGTTCAGGGGAGGAAACCATGATCTTGATTTCTCCGGCAAAATCATTATCTATGACTCCTGGGAGGACCTGCAGACCGTTCATGGTCGAACTACTGCGGCCTATTATTAAAACAAAGGTATTATCGGGAAGAGGGCCAAATATTCCCGTGGGAAGAGCCTGGACCCCCATTTCCGGGGTTAATACCGTATGGGTGGAGGAACTGAGGTCCAATCATGCGCTTCCTGCTGTGGCTCTGAGGAGGCTTGAAACGGATTGCTGGTTGATGGAACAAAGCTTACTGCCCCATAGATTTGTTTGGGTTTGGGGACCTGGGGCTGGCCCCCTTTTCCCGTTTCCCTGTATAGGTGGCACACTGTTGCCCTGGGCATCCATTTTAGATTTGCATTCATTTGCCTAATGATTTCCCCTTTTGCATCTAGGACATAACCCCGGAGCTGGAGTTTTATTATTAGATTCCTTTTTCCCTTTGCAATTTCTTGCAAAATGACCAGTTTCTCCACAACTGAAGCAATTTTTCTTCCCTTGTTGAGCTAGAAACTGCTTCACAGTAAAAGCCTGCATCGCTGCAGCCATGGCGAGGCCTTGTTGGTAGGCCGCTCCGATGTCAGAGCACAAGCATATATATCCGCTTAAATCAGTTTTCTTTTTGTATGGCCTAATAGCTGCCCAGCAGGCAGCATTCGCATTTTCGAAAGCTAATTGTTTAACAAAGTCTGTGCCAGCGTCGGTGCTACCAAAAATCCTACCAGCTGCAGTAACGAGTCTATGGACAAAATCTGCAAAAGGCTCATCTTGTCCTTGTTTAATGTTGGTGAGAGAGGAGCTCATATCACCCTTAGTGGGGAGCTTCTTTGATTGTCACTAATTCCATAGTTGCCTTCTCTAATTAACATATCAAAATTCCACCCATTATTTGCCTGCATATTGCGTCTAGCAGTATTCTTACAGATTTCTACATATTCTGATTTCCATAGGAGATAGTCCCCTCCAGCTAGAGTCGCTCGAGCCAATGTTTGCCAATCACGTGGCGTGAGCCACTGATCTGTGACCGATTCTAAAATGGCCATAGTGTAAGGAGCCGTGGCTCCGTATTGAGCTACTGCAGTTTTTAATTCCTTTACGACTTTGAAATCAAATCCAGTGTGGTGTCGCCAGGCCTGTCCCTGGGCGTCTACTGTTTCCGACACTGGAAATGCCTCTATTTCCTCCAAGCCTGGTATTAGTCGTGACCGAAGGGGAAGTTTGGGGGCAGCTTCTCTGACTGGGGGCCTCTGGCTTTGGGGGCCCTCTACAGAGGGTTCAAGTTCTTTTCTTTGCTTTCCTATTTTTAGCCCCTCTAATTGTCTTATTAATTCCTGATGCTCCTTTTCTAATTGTATTTGTTCTTTTAAATATTCAATTTTATTCCTCAGTTCTTCTCGAGGATCAGTAACAGGGTGTGCAGAAGGGTGAGCGGAGGGTGAGATATAGGGCGGTGGCCTTGTTTTGAGAGGCGGCCTTTCAGGGTTATGGCATTTGGCTGCCTCTTCTGCCAAGCGATCCCAATCAACCTCTCGCTCGTCAGAATGATTTGCAGTATATTCTGATAGGTCTGGATATAACTTCTTTTTTGATTTTACCGACACTTGTTTAGGTGCCGCAGCTCCCCCTTCAGTAGTGTGACCCTTTGACAGCTTACTGTTCGGACTGTTCTGTTTTCCTTTCGGTTTGACTACCTCGTCCTCACCGTCATTCTCAAGAGATATTAAATCCTCCTCCTCTCGGCCGTCATGGCGTTTTGGGAGTATGTGACTCTGCCTTCCGTTACCATTCACTGGTTGGCTCTGGTTTCAGTAGGACTGATCTGCACGTCGCTTCACTCTCGGTCGTGATGTCTTCTCTTCCTGGACTTATGGAGAGGTGGGAAGGCTGGGAAAAGTGATAGGTGACAGGCACAAAATGGCCGTCTCTGCTGTGTTCCAAAAAGGCAAAAAACGGGCTACCGTGGGTGTTTGTGCTCTCACCAAGACCCGAACCCAGGTCTTCAGGGTTCCTGCAAAAGCAGTTCTTCCACTCGGCTACCGCTGCCTCAGCTGAGAACCCAGCTGAGACACATACTCTTCAGTGCTTCCCGAGCAGCCCCATTAAGCGCTAACACCTCCGACAGCGTCTCGGTGGTGCCTTTCTGTGGACATTCTTGGGAATCGCATCACAACAAAAGTTGCGAGTTACACTCGTTTGTTGCGGTCCTGTCTCTTCCATTCCCCGGGGAGAGGTCTGTGAGGATGGCTGATGCCTCTTTCTCATCCCCGTTAAAAGGACATTTTGAAGAAGAAGTAGCGGCGGGAGCAGAAGAAAACTATGAAGGTTAAAATGACCACAAACTCCCAGCTACCGAGAACTGAATCTCAAGGATAGAAAGAAAGTCCAACTGGGCAAATCAAAACGGGGATAGAATCATAGGTATGGGGAATCACCGAAAGGGTTGCCGGCTGGGGGGAGGAAGGGGGAAGAAGGCGGAAAGGGAGCAGGGAGGAAGAGGATGAACTGGTTGTTACAAAACAGACAGGGGGAAGTGAAGGGTCACCTAGGAAAGGGGGAAGCCAAAGAACTGACAGGCAAGACCCGTGGACATGAGCGGAGTGGGGCGGGGGTGGGATTGTTGAAGTGAAGAGGGGTACCGGGCAGAGGGAAGGGAAGGGAAAAACAATTTTGACTGCTGTAACGACATAACCAGCCACGTTTAAAAGAAAAAAAAAGAAAGAAAACAGAGGAAAACTAGAAAAGAAGAAGAGGAGGAAAAGGATAAGTGAGATCCGTCTGTCGTCGTCCCGCAAATGGTTGTCCTGTTTGACGGTAGGTCCCTGGGCCGGGCGCCCCGATTGTTCTAGGCCCTCCGGGGAGCCCGCGGCGGCCGCCACCGCCCGGCCGCCGCCGCCCCGAGATTTCCCTTCCGAGTCCCCCTTCTGCTGCCGCGGTGGCATCGTGCCGGCCGGGAGCTCCGAGGAGGACGTGGGGTGCCGGGGTGAGATCGGTCCTGCGGGCGGGCGGCGGGGCACCGTGGCCGGCCCGCCATCGGGATCCGTCCCGCTGCCGTGGCGGGAGGTTGTCGGACTCCAGCTGGCGGCCGCTTTGATAACGTTTCTTCCCTCCGGAGCCACGGTGGAGGAAAATGCGGCCGCGGTATCCGCCGTTCACTTCGGGAGGGCCGGCGCCTGCGGCGAAATCATGCCGTTGGCGGCTGGGCGTTGCCGCGCGGCCCACGGGCCGGAGATTGGACCTGCAGGACTATTGAGGGCGTAGCGGGCGGCGCCGTGTGAGGCCGCCGGCACGGGTCGGCCAGCACTCGCCGGCGCTGCCCGGCTCCTCGCCCCCCCTCCCCGCCCTCCGGGGGTGGAGGAGGGGTGCCGAGCGACCGGACCGTTGCCGGCCGGCCGCCGCGGGGGAACGGGAGAGGTTGGCGGCGCGCCGACCGCTCCGGAGGTGGCAACCGACTCGGGTGGCGTGGCGTGGGGCGGCCTGCCGGGGCCCCGTGGGCCCGGCCGCGTTCGCTCCTGGGGCCGGCCCGTGGGCCGGCGGCGCCTCAGAGGCGTTTTTCTTCTAAGTCCCGATCCGATCCGGAAACGTGAGGGGGGCGGTGGCCGTGGTCTTCCGTGCCCCCGGGCGCGTTCCCGCGTGGGTCCCGGTCAGCGGGCGCGACTTCCCCGCCGAGGTTTCCGAGTTCCCGCTCGGGAGGGCGGTGACCGGCAAGGGCCGTGGGCCGAGGCCCGCGGAGGCCGTGGTTGGCCGGGACGCGTGCACGCGTGGGTCTCGGGCATCGGACTCGGTTTCTGCCCACCCGGAAGTTTTCTCCCGAGTTCCCGCTACCGAGTCGGGGAGCGCGGCGAGCCGTGTCCTGCGTGTGGGCGTGGGTCGGCGGTCCCGGTCCCAGCAGGCATCCCGGCGGTATGATTTTCCAAGTCCCGATTTGGAAGCGCGTTTGTAGCGGCGCGGGCGGCCCTCTCCTCACGCTCACGCGTGTCCGCGGTCCCGTCACATGGGACTCGGTCCCTGCGGGTAGGCGGGGAGGGGTCGACCAGATGGCCCCGGCATCGTTTTCTGCCCCCCCCCGCCCCCTTCTCTGTGGGTGATGGGGAGATACCCGGTGGCCTGTGGCCGCGCTTCCGTTCCAGGGCGTCCCGCTACCCGTGGCTGGGTCCCCGCGACCGGGAGCCGTTATTGTTCTGCCCCGAGGCGGCAGATTGTGCCACGAGATTAGTGTCGACACGCTGGCCGTCAGCGGGTCTACTGGGGCTCCTCAGCTGCGATTCTGAGCCCGGCTCTCGTTCCCGGCGCGGGGGAAGAGTCCAACGACTGACGCCCGAGCGGCCGTGCTCCCCGCCCGCTGCCCTCCCGGGCGCGGCGGTCCTTTCTCTTTCTTGCCTTGCCAGATCGATGTGGTGACGTCGCGCTCTCCCGGGCCGGCCCTAAGCCGCGCCGGACGAGGGACGGACATTCATGGCGAATGGGATCGCTCTTCTCGCTCCGCGTGCGGGCTCCTCTCCTCTCCTCCCCGTCCCGTGGCGGTGTGTGGAAGGGAAGGGGTGCGGAACCCGGCCCGACCTTCGGGGATCCTGCCTTCTCGTCTCGTGGCGCTGGCGGGCCCCGTGGTCACCTTGACGCGGTGGACCCTCTCCACCTTGCCCCCGTGGCTGTGTCTCGCGAGCGTTCCCTCCCCGCGTTGGGGAGGGGAGCCGCTGCGCTGAAACGCGCACGCACCTTGCCCGGCCCTGTGTGGTGCCCCTGGAGCGCTCCGGGTTGTCCCTCAGGTGCCCGAGGCCGAGCCGGTGCTGTCGTTTTCCTGTTCCCGTCTGGAATCGCCCCGCCGGGTTGCCCCCGCTGTAGCGGTGCGCCCGGGGAGTCGAGTCTGTGGTGGTCCATGGAAGGGGAGAATGCGGGCCCTCCCCCTTCCCACGCTGCTTTTTTACCCTGCCTACTGTGACCCGCGCCTCCCCCCGCCGAGTTGGGGGAGGGTCCCGCCGGGCCGGGCTGGTGTTCTGGCGCGGGGCCGCCCATGTGTGGTTTCTGCGCGTGTGGCTCTCCCGTGGCACGGGTTGAGCAGGGGGGCGTGCGGGCGTCCGCCCGTCCCCGGGTGTGCCCGGTTTCCCCGCCTCCGCTGCGATCCGCTCGTGAGTTGCGGCCGGCGTCGCGCCGCGCGTGGCACGGTTGGGAGCCGGTGTGTGTGCCTGAAGGTTGGGGCGTCCCCCTTGGGCTGCCGAGCCCCCCCCGGGTCCGGCCCGGGTGGGGGTTTGACCGTTGTGTGTCCGGAGGAGACGTGGACGAACCACCCTCCCCACCGCGGCGCGTGTCGCGTGTGGTACCCCGGGGGCAGGGGCCGGGCTTACGCGTTTGGGAGGAGGAGAGCTGCCGTGGCGTGTCTGTGTGCGCGCTCCGTAGGGCTGGCCGGCGTCGCGGGCGCCGTGGGGTCGCCCTGGCGGGCTGGTGTGGCGGTGGGATACCCGTGTCGTTTTCCTGGCGGCCCGTCCATGACTGAGGCCCCTACCGCCCCCACCTTGGAGGCCGCCTCCTCCCCTGCGCCCTTCTTCCCCGTCGGGTGCTGGTTGTCGCTGTCGCTCACTCACCTCCGCCTCCACCTGGTTGACCCTGCCAGTAGCATATGCTTGTCTCAGAGATTAAGCCATGCGTGTGTCAGTACACACGGCCGGTACAGTGAAACTGCGAATGGCTCATTAAATCAGTCATGGGTCCTCTGGTCGCTCGCTCGTCTCCTGCGTGGAGAACTGTGGCCATTCTCGAGCGAATACATGCCGACGGGCGCTGGCCCCTCCAATGGGCGGGGAGAGGCATCCTACGTCTGCCTGGCTTCCCGCCTCGGCGTTGTCGCTCTCGCTCGCTCACCTCCGCCTCCACCTGGTTGATCCTGCCAGTAGCATATGCTTGTCTCAGAGACTAAGCCATGCGTGTGTCACTACGCACGGCAGGTATAGTGAAACTGCGAATGGCTCATTAAATCAGTGATGGCTCCTCTGGTCGCTCTCTCGTCTCCTGCGTGGAGAACTTTAGCCATTCTCGAGCGAATAGATGCCGACGGGCGCTGGCCCCTCCAATGGGCGGGGAGAGGCATCCTACGTCTGCCTGGCTTCCCGCCTCGGCGTTGTCGCTCTCGATCGCTCACCTCCGCCTCCACCTGGTTGATCCTGCCAGTAGCATATGCTTGTCTCAGAGATTAAGCCATGCGTGTGTGAGTACGCACGGCAGGTACAGTGAAACTGCGAATGGCTCATTAAATCAGTGGTGGTTCCTGTGGTCGCTCGCTCGTCTCCTGCGTGGAGAACTTTGGCCATTCTCGAGCGAATACATGCCGACGGGCGCTTGCCCCTCCAGTGGGCGGGGAGAGGCGTCCTCCGTCCGCCTGGCTTCCCGCCTCGGCGCTGTTGCTCTCGCTGACTCACCTGCGCCACTATCTGGTTGATCATGCCGGTAGCATATGCTTGTCCCAGAGATTAAGCCATGCGTGTGTCAGTACGCACGGCCGGTACAGTGAAACTGCGAATGGCTCATTAAATCAGTCATGGCTCTTCTGGTCGCTCGCTCGTCTCCTGCGTGGAGAACTTTGGCCATTCTCGAGCGAATACATGCCGACGGGCGCTGGCCCCTCCAATGGGCGGGGAGAGGCATCCTACGTCTGCCTGGCTTCCCGCCTCGGCGTTGTCGCTCTCGATCGCTCACCTCCGCCTCCACCTGGTTGATCCTGCCAGTAGCATATGCTTGTCTCAGAGATTAAGCCATGCGTGTGTGAGTACGCACGGCAGGTACAGTGAAACTGCGAATGGCTCATTAAATCAGTGGTGGTTCCTGTGGTCGCTCGCTCGTCTCCTGCGTGGAGAACTTTGGCCATTCTCGAGCGAATACATGCCGACGGGCGCTTGCCCCTCCAGTGGGCGGGGAGAGGCGTCCTCCGTCCGCCTGGCTTCCCGCCTCGGCGATGTCGCTCTTGCTCGTTCACCTCCGCCTCCACCTGGTTGATCCTGCCAGTACCATATGCCTGTGTCAGAGATTAAGCCATGCGTGTGTCAGTACACACGGCCGGTACAGTGAAACTGTGAATGGCTCATTAAATCAGTCATGGGTCCTCTGGTCGCTCGCTCGTCTCCTACGTGGAGAACTTTGGCCATTCTCGAGCAAATACATGCCGACGGGCGCTGGCCCCTCCAATGGGCGGGGAGAGGCATCCTACGTCTGCCTGGCTTCCCGCCTCGGCGTTGTCGCTCTCGATCGCTCACCTCCGCCTCCACCTGGTTGATCCTGCCAGTAGCATATGCTTGTCTCAGAGATTAAGCCATGCGTGTGTGAGTACGCACGGCAGGTACAGTGAAACTGCGAATGGCTCATTAAATCAGTGATGGTTCCTGTGGTCGCTCGCTCGTCTCCTGCGTGGAGAACTTTGGCCATTCTCGAGCGAATACATGCCGACGGGCGCTTGCCCCTCCAGTGGGCGGGGAGAGGCGTCCTCCGTCCGCCTGGCTTCCCGCCTCGGCGCTGTTGCTCTCGCTCACTCACCTGCGCCACTATCTGGTTGATCATGCCAGTAGCATATGCTTGTCCCAGAGATTAAGCCATGCGTGTGTCAGTACGCACGGCCGGTACAGTGAAACTGCGAATGGCTCATTAAATCAGTCATGGCTCTTCTGGTCGCTCGCTCGTCTCCTCCGTGGAGAACTTTGGCCATTCTCGAGCGAATACATGCCGATGGGCGCTGGCCCCTCCAATGGGCAGGGAGAGACGTCCAACGTCTGCGTGGCTTCCCGCCTCGGCGTTGTCGCTCTCGCTCGCTCACCTCCGCCTCTACCTGGTTGATCCTGCCAGTAGCATATGCTTGTCTCAGAGATTAAGCCATGCGTGTGTCAGTATGCACGGCCGGTACAGTGAAACTGCGAATGGCTCATTAAATCAGTCATGGGTCCTCTGGTCGCTCGCTCGTCTCCTGCGTGGAGAACTGTGGCCATTTTCGGGCTAATAGATGCCAACGGGCGTTGACCCCCCCAGGGGGCGGCTGAGGCGTCCGCCGTCCGCCTGGCTTCCCGCCTCGGCGCTGTCGCTCTCGCTCGCTCATGTCCGCCGCTACCTGGTTGATCCTGCCAGTAGCGTGTGCTTGTCCCAGAGATTAAGCCATGCGTGTGTCAGTACGCACGGCCGGTACAGTGAAACTGCGAATGGCTCATTAAATCAGTCATGGTTCTTGTGGTCGCTCGCTCGTCTCCTACGTGGAGAACTGTGGCCATTCTCGAGCTAATACATGCCGACGGGCGTTGACCCCCCAGGGGGTGGCTGAGGCGTCCGCTGTCCGCCTGGCTTCCCACGACGCATTCAAACATCTGCCCTATCAACTTTTGGTGGTAGTCGCCGTGTCTACCATGGTGAGCACGGGTGACGTGGAATTACGGTTCGATTACGCAGAGGGAGCCTTCGAAACGGCTACCACATCCAAGGAAGGCAGCAAGCACGCAAATTACCCACTCCCGACCTGGGGAGGTAGTGACGAAAAATAACAATACAGGACTGTTTCGAGGCCCTGTAATGAAATGAGTTCGCTTTAAATCCTTTAACGAGGATCCATTGGAGGGCAAGTCTGGTTGCCAGCAGCCCCGGTAATTCCAGGTACAAATTGCGTATATTAAAGTTGCTGGAGTTAAAAAGCTCATAGTTGGATTTTGGGAGCGGGCGGGCGGTCCGCCGCGAGGCGAGCCACCGCCCGTCGCCTCTCGGCGCTCCCTCGATGCTCTTAGCTGAGTGGCTCTTGGGGCCCGAAGCGTTTACTTTGAAAAAGTTAGAGTGTTCAAAGCAGGCCCGAGCCGCCTGGATACCGCAGCTAGGAATAATGGAATAGGACCGCGGTTCTATTTTGTTGGTTTTCGGAACTGAGGCCATGATTAAGAGGGACGGCCGGGGGCATTCGTATTGCGCCGCTAGAGGTGAAATTCTTGGACCGGCGCAAGACGGACCAGAGCGAAAGCATTTGCCAAGAATGTTTTCATTAATCCAGAACTAAAGTCGGAGGTTCGAAGACGGTCAGATACCGTCGTATTTACGACCAGAAACGATGCCAACCGCCGATGCGGCGGCGTGATTCCCATGACCCGCCGGGGAGTTTCCGGGAAACCAAAGTCTTTGGGTTCCGGTGGGAGTATGGTTGCAAAGCTGAAACTTAAAGGAGTTGACGGAAGGGCATCACCAGGAGTGGAGCCTGCGGCTTAATTTGAGTCAACACGGGAAACCTCACCCGGCCCGGACACAGACAGGATCGAGAGATCGATAGCTGTTTCTCGATTCCGTGGGTGGTGGTGCATGCCCGTTCTAAGTTCGTGGAGCGATCTGTCCGGTTAATTCCGATAACGAACGAGACTCTGGCGTGCTAATAAGTTATGCGACCCCGAGCGGTCGGCGTCCCCCAACTTCTTGGAGGGACAAGTGGCATTCAGCCACCGGAGATTGAGCAATAACAGGTCTGTGACGCCCTTAGATGTGTGGGGCTGCACGCTCGCTACACTGACTGGCTCAGCATGTGCCTACCCTCCGCCAGCAGGTGCGGGTAACCCGTTGAAGCCCATTCGTGATGGGGATCGGGGATTGCAATTATTCCCCACGGAGGAGGAGTTGTCAGTAAGTGCGTGTCATAAGCTTGAGTTGATTAAGTCCCTGGCCTTTGTGCACAGCGCCCGTCGCTACTACCGATCAGATGGTTTAGTGAGGCTCTCGGACCGGCCCCGCTGAGGTTGACCCACGGCCTCGGCGGAGCGGTGAGAAGAGTGCCGAACTTGACTGTCTAGAGGAAGTAAAAGTCGTTACAAGGTTTCCGTAGGTGGAGCTGCGGAAGGATCATGGACGTGGAAAGCGAGACAGAGAGCGGAGGAGTCAGTTCCTCCCTCTCGTGGGCTTTGTTCCCCGCGTGGACGTGGGTTTTTGGCCACGTGCGTGTGCGGGCCGGCCGCCGTTGGCGGCCCGCGAGAGTCTCGGAGAGAGAGCGAGCAGAAGGGGAGTGTAGGCGCAGAGGAGGAGAACGGGGTGCTCGGGGAGGGCCGTGCGTGCCTCAGGGCGTCCCGGCCGGTCGCACCCCTATTGCCCGCCCGCCTGTGTGTCCGCCCGTCCCGCCGCGTCTCGTCCAACCTCGACCCGCCGCTCCCGGCGCTACAGTGGGCGTGCGGCTCCCGTTCCGTGTTTCGGCTCTACCGGCGTCATCGCCCCCCCGCCGGCTGTGCCGGCCCCTCCCCTTCCCCCGACCGTGCCTCCCTGCTCACAATCCCGCTTCCCACCGCAGCCCCTCGCCTGCCAGCGCGGCAATAGGGGCCTGGGCTGCGCGGGTTTGCGGGGAGGCGCGGAGGGGTGTGGGTGCGGCGTTCGGTGGTTGGGGGGTTGTGGGGGATGTCCGGGTAGGCCCGGGATGCGTGAGGCGGGGAAAGGTGGCGACGTCATCGCGGTTGGGCGGCGGTTGTGTCGCCCGCTCCGTGGGTGTGTGGGGCGTGCCGCGTCCGTTCTCCCTGGCACGGCAACCCCCGCCGCTCGCTCTCCTCCACCCTTTCCAGGTACCTAGCGCGTTCCGGCGCGGAGGTTTAAAGACCCCTGGGGGTGTCGCGTGCCCGTCTCTGTTCGGGGGCGTTTCGTCCCGTTCGGGGGCGGGGCGAGCCGTCGGGTGAGGGGGCTGGGGGGATACGTTGCTGGCGTACCTCTCCCCTGCCCCGGTTGCCTTTTACTCACCCTTGCGCGGACTCCGCCTACCCGGGCCCACCATGCGCACTCGGTGACGATGGGGGCTCGTTAGGGAAGGCGGGAACCCCCCGGGCGCCTGTGGGGCCGTTATGGGGGACGCCCGGCCGCGTGGTCCCGGGTTTGTCGCTCCGGATGGACCCCTGTGGTGAGACGCACTTGACGTGTCTGAGTGTGTTCTAGTCTTCCGTCGCTGGGCGGCTCGAGGGATGCTCTCCTCCCCGTGGGCAGGAGGGGCAGTGCCGCGCTTGGATCCGTAGGTGAAGCTGCGGAAGGATCATGGACGTGGAAAGCGAGACAGAGAGCGGAGGAGTCAGTTCCTCCCTCTCGTGGGCTTTGTTCCCCGCGCGGACGTGGGTTTTTTGGCCATGTGTGTGTGTGCAGGCCGGCCGCCGTTGGCGGCCCGCGAGAGTCTCGGAGAGAGAACGAGCAGAAGGGGAGTGTAGGCGCAGGGGAGGAGAACAGGGTGCTCGGGGAGGGCTGTGCGTGCCTCAGGGCGTCCCGGCCGGTTGCACCCCCGTTGCCCGCCCGCCTGTGTCCATTCGTCCCGGCGCGTCTCGTCCAACCGCGACCCGCCGCTCGCGGCGCCACTGTGGGCGTGAGGCGCCCGCTCCGTGTTTCGGGTCTCTCGGCGTCATCGCCCCCTCGCCGGCTGCGCCGGCCCCTCCCCTTCCCCCGACCGTGCCTCCCTGCTCGCCATCCCGCTTCCCACCGCAGCCCCTCGCCTGCCAGCGCGGCGATAGGGGCCTGGGCTGCGCGGGTTTGCGGGGAGGCGCGGAGGGGTGTGGGTGCGGCGTTCGGTGGTTGTGGGGTTGTGGGGGATGTCCGGGTAGGCCCGGGATGCGTGAGGCGGGGAAAGGTGGCGACGTCATCGCGGTTGGGCTGCGGTTGTGTCGCCCGCTTCGTGGGTGTGTGGAGCGTGCCGCGTCCGTTCTCCCCGGCACGGCAACCCCCGCCGCTCGCTCTCCTCCACCCTTTCCAGGTACCTAGCGCGTTCCGGCGCGGAGGTTTAAAGACCCCTGGGGGTGTCGCGTGCCCGTCTCTGTTCGGGGGCGTTTCGTCCCGTTCGGGGGCGGGGCGAGCCGTCGGGTGAGGGGGCTGGGGGGATACGTTGCTGGCGTACCTCTCCCCTGCCCCGGTTGCCTTTTACTCACCCTTGCGCGGACTCCGCCTACCCGGGCCCACCATGCGCACTCGGTGGCGATGGGGGCTCGTTGGGGAAGGCGGGAACCCCCCGGGCGCCTGTGGGGCCGTTATGGGGGACGCCCGGCCGCGTGGTCCCGGGTTTGTCGCTCCGGATGGACCCGTGCGGTGAGACGCACGTGACGTGTCTGAGTGTGTTCTAGTCTTCCGTCGCTGGGCGGCTCGAGGGATGCTCTCCTCCCCGTGGGCAGGAGGGGCAGTGCCGCGCTCGGATCCGTAGGTGAAGCTGCAGAAGGATCATGGACGTGCAAAGCGAGACAGAGAGCGGAGGAGTCAGTTCCTCCCTCTCGTGGGCTTTGTTCCCCGCGCGGACGTGGGTTTTTGGCCATGTGTGTGTGCGGGCCGGCCGCCATAGGCGGCCCGCGAGAGTCTCGGAGAGAGAGCGAGCAGAAGGGGAGTGTAGGCAGAGGGGAGGCGAACGGGGTGCTCGGGGAGGGCCGTGCGTGCCTCAGGGCGTCCCGGCCGGTTGCACCGCCGTCGCCCGCCCGTCTGTGTGTCCGCCCGTCCCGGCGCGTCTCGTCCAACCCCGACCCGCCGCCACCGTGGGCGTGCGGCGCTCGCTCCGTGTTTCGGGTCTCTCGGCGTCATCGCCCCCCCCCGCCGGCTGCGCCGGACCCTCCCCTTCCCCCGACCGTGGCTCCCTGCTCGCCATCCCGCTTCCCACCGCAGCTCCTCGCCTGCCAGCGCGGCGATAGGGGCCTGGGCTGCGCGGGTTTGCGGGGAGGCGCGGAGGGGTGTAGGTGCGGCGTTCGGTGGTTGGGGGGTTGTGGGGTATGTCCGGGTAGGCCCGGGATGCGTGAGGCGGGGAAAGGTGGCGACGTCATCGCGGTTGGGCGGCGGATCCGGTTGTCTCGCCCGCTCCGTGGGTGTGTGTGGCGTGCCGCGTCGCGCCAATACCCACCGCTCGCTCTCCTCCACCCTTTCCAGGTACCTAGCGCGTTCCGGCGCGGAGGTTTAAAGACCCCTGGGGGTGTCGCGTGCCCGTCTCTGTTCGGGGGCGGTTCGTCCCGTTCGGGGGCGTGGCGAGCCGTCGGGTGAGGGGGCTGGGGGGAAACGTTGCTGGCGTACCTCTCCCCTGACCCGGTTGCCTTTCACTCACCCTTGCGCGGACTCCGCCTACCTGGGCCCACTATGCGCACTCGGTGGCAATTGGGTTCGTTGTTGAAGGCGGGAACCCCCCGGGCGCCTGTGGGGCCATTATGGGGGACGCCCGGCCGCGTGGTTCCGGGTTTGTCGCTCCAAATGGACCCGTGTGGTGAGGTGCACGTGACGTGTCTGAGTGTGTTCTAGTCTTCCCTCGCTGGGCGGCCTGAGGGATCCTCTTCTCCTCGTGGGGAGGAGGGGCAGTGCCGCGCTAGGATCCGTAGGTGAAGCTGCGGAAGGATCCTGGATGTGGAAAGCGAGACAGGGAGCGGAGGAGTCCGTTCCTCCCTCTCGCCGGCTTTGTTCCCCGCCGTGTTTGCGGTGGGGACGTGGGGTTTTGGCCACGTGCATGTGCGGGCGGCCGCCATTGCCGGCCTGCGGTAGTCTCGGAGAGAGAGCGAGCAGAAGGGGAGTGTAGGCGGAGGTGCGGAGAACGGGGTTCTCGGGGAGGGCCGTGCGTGCCTCAGGGCGTCCCGGCCGGTTGCACCCCCGTCGCCCTCCCGCCTGTGTGTCTGCCCGTCCTGCCGCGTATCGTCCAACCTCGACCCGCCGCTCCCCGCGTGACCGTGGGTGTGCGGCGCCCGCTCCGTGTTTCGGGTCTCCCGGCGTCATCGCCCCCCGCCGGCTGCGCCGGCCCCTCCCCTTCCCCCGACCGTGCCTCCCTGCTCACAATCCCGCTTCCCACCGCAGCCCCTCGCCTGCCAGCGCGGCAATAGGGGCCTGGGCTGCGCGGGTTTGCGGGGAGGCGCGGAGGGGTGTGGGTGCGGCGTTCGGTGGTTGGGGGGTTGTGGGGTATGTCCGGGTAGGCCCGGGATGCGTGAGGCGGGGAAAGTTGGAGACGTTATCGCGGTTGGGCGGCGGATCCGTTTTTCTCGCCCGCTCCGTGGGTGTTTGTGGCGTGCCGCGTCACGCCAATACCCACCGCTCGCTCTCCTCCACCCTTTCCAGGTACCTAGCGCGTTCCGGCGCGGAGGTTTAAAGACCCCTGGGGGTGTCGCGTGCCCGTATCTGGTCGGGGGCGGTTCGTCCCGTTCGGGGGCGGGGCGAGCCGTCGGGTGAGGAGGCTGGGGGGATACGTTGCTGGCGTACCTCTCCCCTGCCCCGGTTGCCTTTTACTCACCCTTGCGCGGACTCCGCCTACCTGGGCCCACCATACGCACTCGGTGGCGATGGGGGCTCGTTGGGGAAGGCGGGAACCCCCCGGGCGCCTGTGGGGCCGTTGTGGGGTCTCCCGGCCGCGTGGTCCCGGGTTTGTCGCTCAGGATGGTCCCGTGTGGTGAGGCGGACATGACGTGTCTTAGTGTGTTCTAGTCTTCCGTCGTTGGGCGGCCCGAGGGATGCTCTCCTCCCCGTGGGCAGGAGGGGCAGTGTGCCGCGCTCAGGTCCGTAGGTGAAGCTGCGGAAGGATCATGGACGTGCAAAGCGAGACAGAGAGCGGAGGAGTCAGTTGCTCCCTCTCGTGGGCTTTGTTCCCCGCGTGGACGTGGGTTTTTGGCCATATGCGTGTGCGGGCCCGCCGCCGTCGGCGGCTCGCTAGAGTCTTGGAGAGAGAGCGAGCAGAAGGGGAGTGTAGGCGCAGGGGAGGAGAATGGGGTGCTCGGGGAGGGCCGTGCGTGCCTCAGGACGTCCCGGCCCGTTGCACCCCCGTTGCCCGCCCGCCTGTGTGTCCGCTCGTCCCGGCGCGTCTCGTCCAACCTCGACCGGCCACTCCCGGTGCCACCGTGGGCGTGTGGCGCCCGCTCCCTGTTTCCGGTATCCCTCCGTCATCGCCCCCCCCTGCCGGCTGCGCCGGCCCCTCCCCTTCCCCCGACCGTGCCTCCCTGCTCGCCATCCCGCTTCCCACCGCAGCCCCTCGCCTGCCAGCGCGGCGATAGGGGCCTGGGCTGCGCGGGTTTGTGGGGAGGTACGGAGGGGTGTGGGTGCGGCGTTCGGTGGTTGGGGGGTTGTGGGGGATGTCCGGGTAGGCCCGGGATGCGTGAGGCGGGGAAAGGTGGCGACGTCATCGCGGTTGGGCGGCGGCTGCGGTTGTCTCGCCTGCTCCGTGGGTGTGTGAGGCTTGCCGCGTCCGTTCTCTGCGTCACGCCAACACCCAGCGCTCGCTCTCCTCCACCCTTTCCAGGTACCTAGCGCGTTCCGGCGCGGAGGTTTAAAGACCCCTGGGGGTGTCGCGTGCCTATCTCTGGTCGGGGGCGGTTCGTCCCGTTCGGGGGCGGGGCGAGCCGTTGGGTGAGGAGGCTGGGGGGATACGTTGCTGGCGTACCTCTCCCCTGCCCCGGTTGCCTTTTACTCACCCTTGCGCGGACTCCGCCTACCTGGGCCCACAATGCGCTCTCTGTGGCGATGGGGGGCCTTTGGGGAAGGCGGGAACCCCCCGGGCGCCTGTGGGGCCATTATGGGGGACTCCCGGCCGCGTGGTCCCGGGTTTGTCGCTCAGGATGGTCCCGTGTGGTGAGACGGATGTGATGTCTGTGCGTGTGTTCTAATCTTCTGTCGCTGGGCGGCCCGAGGGATGCTCTCCTCCCCGTGGGCAGGAGGGGCAGTGCCGCGCTAGGATCCGTAGCTGAAGCTGCGGAAGGATCATGCAGTTGGAAAGAGAGAGAGCGGAGGAGTCAGTTCCTCCCTCTCGCCGGCTTTGTTCCGTGTCATGTTTGTGGTGCGGACGTGGGTTTTTGGCTATGTGGGTGTGCGGGCCCGGCGCCGTCGTCGGCCTGAGAGAGTGTTGGAGAGAGAGCGAGCAGAAGGAGAGTGTAGGCGCAGGGGAGGTGCACGGGGTGCATGGGGAGGGCCGTGGGTGCCTCAGGGCGCCCCGGCCAGTTGCACCCCCGTCGCCCGCCCGCCTGTGTGTCTGCCCGTCCTGGCGCGTCTCGTCCAAACCGAAGCCGCCGCCACCGTGGGCGTGCGGCGCCCGCTCCGTGTTTCGGGTCTCCCGGCGTCATCGCCCCTCCCCCCGCTGGCTGTGCCGCCCCCTCCCCTTCCCCCGACCGTGGCTCCTTGCTCGCCATCCCGCTTCCCACCGCAGCCCCTCGCCTGCCAGCGCGGCGATAGGGGCCTGGGCTGCGCGGGTTTGCGGGGAGACGCGGAGGGGGGTGGGTGCGGCGTACGGTTGGGGGGTTGTGGGGGATGTCCGGGTAGGCCCGGGATGCGTGAGGCGGGGAAAGGTGGCGACGTTATCGCGGTTGGGCGGCGGCTGCCTCTCCCGTTCGGTGGGGGTGTGGGGCGTACCGCATCCGTTGTCCGCGGCACGGCAACCCCCACCGCTCGCTCTCCTCCACCCTTTGCAGGTACCTAGCGCGTCCCGGCGCGGAGGTTTAAAGACCCCTGGGGGGGTGTCGCGTGCCCGGCTGCGGTCGGGGGGCGGTTCGTCTCGTTCGGGGGCGGGGCGAGCCGTCGGGTGAGGGGGCTGGGGGGAAACGTTGCTGGCGTACCTCTCCCCCGCCCAGGTTGCCTTTTACTCACCCTTGCGCGGACTCCGCCTACCCGGGCCCACCATGCGCACTTGGTGGCGATGGGGGCCTTTGGGGAAGGCGGGAACCCCCCGGGCGCCTGTGGGGCCGTTATGGGGGACACCGGCCGCGTGGTCCCGGGTTTGTCGTCTTGCATCGAGCCCTGGGGTGAGACGAACTGAGTGTGATGTTGTGTTGTGTCGCTGGCTGCACTGAGGGATCCTCTCCTCCCCGTGGGCAGAGGGGTAGTGCTGTGCCAGGGCGAAAACGGTTAGGGCGAAAACGGTTAGGGTTAGGGTTAGGGTTAGGGTTAGGGTTAGGGTTAGGGTTAGGGTTAGGGTTAGGGTTAGGGTTAGGGTTAGGGTTAGGGTTAGGGTTAGGGTTAGGGTTAGGGTTAGGGTTAGGGTTTGGGTTAGGGTTAGGGTTAGGGTTGGGTTAGGGTTAGGTTAGGGTTAGGGTTAGGGTTAGGGTAAGGGTTAGGGTTAGGGTTAG